>NC_057862.1:560374431-560703181 GCF_019393635.1 Dromiciops gliroides | reverse complement strand
AGAAGAGTCATTTTCTGACCCTCCTAAGTACTATTACCTCTTCCCTACCCACTTCTTTGTACACATAGTATTGTAGACAGCTAGGTGGCACAGCGCCCGGGGCCTAGAGTCAGGATAGGTCTGAATTCATATCCAGTTTTAGATGCTTACCAGCTAGATGACCGTCAGCAAATCATTTAACTTCTATCTGCCTAAACGTTTTCATCTGTAAAATAGGGAAAAGGAGGGGCCGCTAGGTGGCGCCGTGGATAGAGCACCGGCCCTGGAGTCAGGAGGACCTGAGTTCAAATCCGGCCTCGGACACTTAACACTTACTAGCTGTGTGACCCTGGGCAAGTCACTTAACCCCAGTTGCCTCACTTAAAAAACAAAGAAACAAAAAAACAAAATAGGGAAAAGGTAATTTGTTGTGAAGATCAAAGGAGCTAATATTTGTAAATCACTTTGCAAACTCAAAAACTACATATAAATGCTAGCTATTATTGAAATGTATACAAGTTGCTTCTTTCAATAGAAGGGCTCCTTAAGGGGAGACCGTTTCATTTTGTGTGTGTGTGTGTGTGTGTGTGTGTGTGTGTGTGTGTTACTCTATCCCCATATCTCTAGAGCCTTGCATGGAGCCTGGCACATAATAAGCACTTAATAAATGTCTGTTGTCTGATTGGTACTATGCAAACAGAAATATACCTCAGGATGTGGGTTTGGGGGTTCAGGGATGGGTAGATTTCTTCCTCTAACATTTGATACCTATAAAAATGTAGTTAAAATGGACATAACTGAGATAGAACGGGAAAGCAGTGGCAGATGAAGGCTATCTGGAAAAGTGAGAGAACATTCTTCACTGCTTTGGCCAGTGTTAAAAGTTTTAGTATTATATGAACTGATTGTATTTTGTGGAACAGTAGTGATCTTTTCCTTCTTATGAGGCAGCTAGGTGATTCAATGGATAAACTTGACCTTGAATCCTACCTCAGACTTTGACTAGCTATATGACTCTGGGAGAAGTCACTTAAAATCTTTTAGCCTCAGTTTCCTCACCCATTAAATAGAGATAAATAATACCTACATTACAGGATTGTTATGAGAATCAAATGAGATAACATATATAAAGTACTTTGCAAACCTTAAGGCACTGTACAAATGCTATTATTCTTATCATCTTCCTCTATCTTCTTAGCCCCTATCTCCTCAGCTATAGATAACAATTCACCAGTATTTAGCCCATAGTTTCTGTTCCCTAGAATTAGGTCTGGTGGGCAACAAATTGTAGGGTTAATTTTATCAAATTTATAAAGGAATCCTATGCAATGGTAGAACAAGTTCTTTATATCAATGAAGTCACAGATCTGATCCTCCCTCCCATGTCAAAAACAATTAAAGGAATCTAGTATGATCTTGACATGTATGTGGAAGAAGTATTATTGGAGGCATTGAATACACATTTAAATATACATTTCAATCTATCTCACCAAAATCTTTTCTGTAATGACCAAACAAAAAACACAGTAGAATTTACTATACTTCCTGGTCAACTGACTCAAGATGTGGTCTACTGTAGAAAATCTTCCAATGACTGTCTTTTCCCTTCAAGATTGAATTCTATCTTAATTCAGACTGAAACAAGCCTGGAGAAAGGCATGTTTTTCCTTCTAATACAAAGATTCTTTTTTTTCCTTTTTTTGGGGGGGGGGTTCGAGGCAATGAGGATTAAGTGACTTGCCCAGGGTCACACAGCTAGTAAGTGTCTGAGGTCGGATTTGAACTCAGGTCCTCCTCAATTCAGGTATTGCTTTAACCACTGTGCCCCTAATACAAAGATTCTTAACCTTTTTTTATGTTATGGATCCCTTTGGCAGTCTAGTGAAGCCTGTAGACCCCTTCTCAGAATAGGATTTGTTCTCTACATTCATAATCAAAGCAAATACATTTCAGTTAGAGGTACGTAAAAATAAAGCTGTAATATATTTTCCCATCCAAATTTTTAAAAACTATGAAATCTATTCATGGATCCTTGGAGGGGACCTTGAAGGGGTTCCTAGATCCCAGGTTAAGAACCCCTGTTTTAAGAGTACTTTGGGGGGGGCAGCTAGATGGTGCAGTGGATAGAGCACTGGCCCTGGATTCAGGAGGGCCTGAGTTCAAATCCGACCTCAGACACTTGATACTTACTAGCTGTGTGACCCTGGGCAAGTCACTTAACCACAATTGCCTCACCAAAAACAAAACAAAACAAACAAAAAAAGAGTTCTTTGGAAGAAACTCACAATGCTTGTGTCTTCAGTTTTTGCTTCTTTATCAGTCACCTGGCTGGGTACAAAATATTGTTCAATTAACCTCGTTCTGATATGTATATTATATATATATGCACATAAGAATATGCATATGCCCTTGCCATGATATATATGCAAATATGGATATACACCTTGTTATAAAATGTATCTATACAGATACACTACCTATATGTATATATTTATCTGTTTTATATATATACATACATACCTATGTTAATTAATTAATTGTCCCCCACAATTATACATATATACCTATACACACACACCGAGCTTTCTACCTTACAGCAGTGATTCTGGGGGTTAATTATCGAGAGCAAGGCAGCCGCTGGAATTGATGGGTAAAAAGAATGGCTGAAGGAGCTCCCCTGCAGCTGCCTCGCTCCGAGGCCATCCCACGCCCAGGTCCGTGGCTCGGGGAGCCGCCTCTCGGTCCCGGGTGGCGGGCCCTCCCTCTCTCCCACGTCAGCAGCGGCAGCAGCCATCCTGAGGCCGTCCGCGCGGGTGCTCGGGAATGTGTCCTTGGGACGCGAGGAAGGGCCGGGAACGGGCGGAGAGAACCCGGGGAAGAAAGCCGAAGCTGGCAGGCAAAGCTCGGCCACGGCATCCCCAAGGTCATCCCCAAAAAGCAGGTTTTCCCAGCAGCCAAGGGGTTCCCCCCATTCATCGGGACCAGATGTTTCCCGAGCCTTCCCATCCTGCTGCCCGCCCCTGGGGTCTCCTGAGCCCGCCTAGACTGACCGCAGCCCTCGGTCGCGCCTCACCGGGTCGGTCCGGAGGACTCCAGTTACCAGAGACGCTCCAGCACCGGCCAAAACCTCGGAGAGACTATTTTGATTGGTATAAATCCTGCTTCCTAGCAACTGACTCCGCCCCTTCCAAGCCGTTGGGAGAATCCTGCGAGTTCTCCTCTTACTCCTAGCTCAAGGGGCGTCTTAGGTGTCTAAATTTTCGCCTGACCCATGAAAGGAAAATATTGAAAAGGCGAGCCTAAGAGGACAATGAAACCCCATCCTGTCATTGAACGTGTGGGGAAATCTTTTAAATAGTTAACGCTGTGCACAAACCAGGCAGCACCCAAATCTCAAGTGGGACCGGCGTGTCTTAGACAACTCAAAGAAGTTTTAAGGGAAAGAAGGTCCTTTGCTGCGATGCGACTCAGAGAAAAAGGCCCCTTTCTCTCAGGGTGGGGGTGGAGTCCCGGGGCTAGTTGTCGGAGGTTAGAGCTAACTTCTAGCGTCTTGGTCCTGGCTGTACAGAGCACGGCCTCCTCATGGCTGAGGTGAAAGTGAAGACGCAGCCGCCGGATGCGGACCCGGTGGAAATAGAAAACAGGTAAAAAGGAGACGCTGGGAATTATCTAGAGTTTGCGTTCCTGTCTTAATGAGCGGGTGGAATCTCCCCCCTCCCCCCCGTCCCCAACCAGTCCATCTTCTCCCCGCCCTCCTCGGAATTAGCTTGGGGACTTGGGGAGTGAAAAGTCCTGGGGGGCAGAGGGGGTGTCGGGGGGGCTTTGCGTCTTCCTTTTACTCCCCTAACCTGTACAAGTCTGTGTGGCCTGATGAGTTAGAATTGATTTCAGAGTTTGCAAACTCTAAACTTCTTAGCCACTGTCTAGAGAGTTGCTGCAACTGTAGACAGAGGTGACAGTGCTGAGCACATAGTAAGTGCTTAAATGCTTGATGTGAGTAAAAAACGTGCTTTTTAAAGTGTTCCAGTGGTGGCAATAATTTGACTATGTTTCGGTCTAGTGTGAGGAAGTATCAGAGTTAAGGGTATGCTTTTGTAAGGAATATAGAATTGAACCTAAGACCTTAGCTGTTATTGGATGCTAATGACCCAGGGATTCTTAAATTTTTTGTATCAAACCTGTGAATCCCTTCTTAAGGTTGTTTTTTTTAATGGATAAAATGAAATAATCTGGGATTACAAAGGAAACTAATTATATTGCTATATAATTATCAAAATATTTTAAAAGACAAGGTTCACAGGGCCCAGGTAAGGATCCCTACTGTAATCCAAGGAGAAACAGACATTCATAACATTTTGTTAATCATTCTGTCAGGAAATATACCTGTCAATGCCTGTGCTAGGAGCTGGGGGATACAAAGACAAAAGTGAAAGTTTCAACTGTCGTTCTATGGAGGGAAGCAATGTATACACATACAAGGCATACAAAATATATCTAGAAAGGAAAGACACTTGGAATACTACCCTTGGTCCCTAATGTCCTAATTGGTGAAAGCCCATTTTATCTAGGTGGCCCCATACCTTGAACATGCTTCTCCCTATTAATCTTCCTTTCATGCTGCTACCCTTTTCTTTCTACCTTGCACTCCTTCTACCCCTTTCTCTGGGAACAGTAATCAAAACATTTTCATTGCTTTTGGAAAACTTATCTCATTATAATTGAGTCCAATGATTCCCCTCACCATTCTTGTACTTCTGGGACAAACCACTCTTACCTAGCCCCAACTCTCCTATATGTTTTGTTTCTCCCTAATAGAGTGAGGGCTTCTTGACAGTTTGGAGTATTTCCCTTTTGTCTTTATATTCTCAATACTCATCAAAGTGCATGACACATAGAAAGTGCTTAATACAGGATGGTTTCAGAAAGGCCTGGAAAGACTTGTATGAACTGATGTATAGTGAACTGAGCAGAACCAAGAGAACATTGTGCACAGAGACAGCAATAGTGTTTGTTGTTATTTTTTTAAATCGGGGCGGTGAGGGTTAAGTGACTTGCTCAGGGTCACACAGCTGGTAAGTGTCAAGTGTCTGAGGCTGAATTTGAACTCAGGTCCTCTTGAATCCAGGGCTGGTGCTTTATCCACTGTGCCACCTAGCTGCCCCGACAGCAGTAGTGTTTGATGAAGAACTGTAAATGACAACTATTCTCAACAATATAGTGATCCAAGACAATCTCAAAGGACTATTGATGAAGTATATTATCTATCTCCAAAGAAAGAACTGAATGATTGAACACAGACTGAAGCATGCTATTTTTCACCTTTTTTTCCTTTATTCAAGTTTTCTTATACAAAATTATTACTATGGTAATGTTTTACATAATCATACATGTATAACCTATATCTGATTGCTTACCACCTTGGGAGGAGGAGAAAAAAAAAAAGGTACTGTTAAGTGGGGGGAGGGGGGGAGTGCTTAATAAAAAGTCTTTTTGTTCATTCATTAGCAGTATGTGTGGTGTTATTAAGAAAGTCAGGTCAAATCAACAAGCATTATTAAGTGGTCACTATGTGCCAGGTACTATTCTAAGTCCTGGGCATAGCAAAGAAAGGCAAAAAACCAGTCCCCATCACAAGAACCTCATAGTCTGTTACAATATACACATAGCTATGTACAAACAAATATAGGCAGGGTCAAATAGAGATAATCTCACTGGGAAGGCACTAAGATTTAATAAAGACCAAGAAAGTCTTCTTGAAGAAGGTGCGACTTTAGCTATGGCTTGAAGGAAACCAGGGAAACAGAGAAGAGGAAAAAACAGACTTCCAGGCATGGGGAATAGCCAGTGAAAATACCTGGAGTCTGGAGTTGGAGTGTCATGTGTGAGGAACAGCAAGGAGGTCAGTGTCACTGGATTGCAGAGTATATTTGTGGGGAGAATGTAAGGTGAAAGAAGACTGGAAAGGTGTGGGATGGGGAAGGTTATACAGGACTTTGGGTTCAAACAGAAGATTTTATATTCAATGCCGGATGTAATAAGGAACCAATGGAGTTAATTGAGTAGGGAAGTAACATGGTCAGATCAGCACTTTAGGAAGATGAGTTGACAGCTAAATGGAGGATGAACCAGAGTGGAGAGACTTGCTAGAGACCAACCAGCAGGTATTTTCATAATCTGGGGGTGAGGTGAAGAGGGCCTGCATCAGGTTTTGGCTGTGTCAGGAGAGAAGTACGCATAAAGAGGTGTTTTGAAGATAAGTACTGGAATTAACACGATTTAGCAACTCCGTTGATATCGGAACTGACAAAGAGTGAGGAGTGTAATACATATGAATAGGTATGTTGGGGTCAAGTTGTGAAGTGCTTTAAACTCTAAGCAAAGGAATTTGTATTTTATCCCAGAGGCTGTAGGGAGCCACTAAAGCTTCTTGACCAGAGGAGGGAGGTGGTTAAATTATATTTTAGCTGTGTAGAGAATTGGAGAGGGGAAAAATCTGAGACAAAAAGACTAATTAATAATAATTATGGTTTGCATTTATCTAGTGCTTTAAGGCTTACAAAGTGCTTTTACAAATATTATTTCATTTGATTCTCACAATAATCCTGGGAGATAGGTGCTATTCTTTTTTTAAGCTTTATTTCATTTCATTTTATTTTATTTTTCCAATCTTAATAGTATTTTATTATTTTCCAGTTACTTGTAAAGATAGTTTTCAACATTTGTTTTCATAAGGTTTTGAGTTACAAATTTTTCTCCCTACCCAAGACAAAAAGCAATCTGATATAGGTTATATTTGTACAATCACATTAAACACGTTTCTATATTGGTCATGTTGTGAAAGAAGAATCAGAACAAAAGGGGAAAACTTTAAAAAGAAAACAAAAAAAAAAGTAGAAATAGTATGGTTGAATCTGTATTCAAATTCCAGTTCTTTTTTCTGGATGTGGAGAGCTTTTTTCCATCGTGAGTCCTTTGGAATTATCTTGAATCATTGTATTTCTGAGAAGAGCTAAGTCTGTCAGAGTTGATCATTGTACAATGTTGCTGTTACTGTGTACAGTCTTCTGGTTCTGTTCACTTCACTCAACATCAGTTCATGTAAGTCTTTCCAGGTTTTTCTGAAATCTGCCTGCTCATCATTTCTTATAGCACAATAGTATTCCATATGCCACAACTTGTTCAGTCATTCCCAGTTGATGGGCATCCCCTCGATTTGCATTTCTTTGCCATCACAAAGAGAGCTGCTAGAAATATTTTTGTACATTTGGGTCCTTTCCCCTTTTAATGATCTCTTTGGGATACAGACCTAGTAGTGGTATTACTGGGTCAAAGAGTATGCACAGCCCCATAGCCCTTTGGGCATAGTTCCAAATTGCTCTCCAGAATGGCTAAATAAGTTTACAACTCCACCAACAATGCATTAGTGTTCCAATTTTTCCGCAACTTCTCCAACATTTATTATTTTCTTTTCTTGATATATTAGCCAATCTGACAGGTGTGAGGTGGTAAGTAGGTGCTATTCTTATCCCCATTTTATAGATGAGGAAACTGAAGCAGGTAGAATTCAAGAAATGTGCCCAGGGTCACATAGCTAGTAAGTGTCTGAGGCCAGATTGTTTCAGTAGTCCAGGCAAGAGATGATCAGAGCCTGAACTATGGTTTGAGTGTAGAGAAGTGAACAGATATAAAACATGTTTTAGTAAAAGAAATTGCAAGACTTGATTGGTTATAGCAGTTGTAGAATGAGGGAGAGTGAGAAGATAATTGAGGGATGAGGGAGAATGAGAAGGTTATTGATTGTATATATAAGAAGAGAAAGAGTGATGGAGGATGATTCTGAGTTTAGGAATATAACTATATAGTTGTGCCCATATTAGGAACAGAAAAGTTAAGCAGAGAGTTGAATTTGGGAAGAAAGATGAGTTCTGTTTTGTTCATATTGGAATGCTTACAGTATATGCAATCTGAAAGTTCCAGTGGCAATTGGAAATGAAATAGAATATAAGTTCATTCCTTGAGAGCAAAGACTTTCTTTTCTTTCCTCTCCTCTCCTCTTTTTTTTTTTTTGTTTTTTTTGGTATTCTCTGTGCCTAAGCTAGTGCCTGACTCAAAAGAGATTTAATAAATAATTAACTAGAGCTAACAAGAGAGACATCAGGGCTAATTGGGAGTAAACTTTATAGTAGTGATAATTGAGGGCACTGAGAGAGTGTGTAGAGGAAAAGAGAAAGGACAGAGTCTTGGAGTCTACCCATAGTAAGGGGGAGGGACATAGTCACAGAAAAGGAGATTGAAAAGGAGGAAAACTGAGAGAGCAAGCATCAATTTGAGAAAGAGAAAAGGCCATTTGGCTAGATCACAAAGGACTTGGAGAGAGTAATGTCTAATAATGCTGGAAAGATAGGCTATATAAAGCTTTAAAAACTAAACAGAAGAGTTTATAGTTGATCTTATAGGCAATTGGAGACTTCTGGAGTTTACTGAATAAGAGAGGGGCCAGAACTAAGGTAGTAGCTGTGTGAGTGGAAAAAAGGGATTGGAGATGAGAACTGTCATGAAGGTAGAAATAGCTATATTTGACAACTGATTAGATATGTAGAAAACTGAGGAGTCCAGGATAATGCCAAGATCGCAAATCTAGGAGACTGGGAAGATGGCAGTCATCCGTATGACCTATATACTTGGACCCAAAGATAACAATGCCAGGCATATACCCAAGACTGGTCAAAAATTGAAAGAAAACTCTAATATAAAACAAAATAATGGGGGGAGGGTATGGCAAATTAGAGAGGAGATGTGTTATAATTATGATGTTATAAAATAGAAGATACCATCATCAGTGGTGCTGGAGGAAATTCACTCAACCATGCTAACTGGGTTTACTATAAATTTATGATGCCAAAGCTCAAAGCACCACTGAGCAACCCTGGGATTGTACCTGATTATATGCTAGGTTCTTTGTATAGTTTCAATTCAAGTTAGGAAACAAAAGTGAGCCTACTATGTACGAGAAAAGCATTTGTGCTAGAATCTGGCAGGGATACAGGGATAAATTCATTCCTCACCGTCAAGGAGCTCATAACTCGACACAAACTGTCCAGTGAGAGGAGAATATTCTGCAGGAAGTTTTATTTGGTAATATAGGCTAGAGAACAACATAATGTTGAGGTGAAACAATGGCATTAGCTTCAGAAATGTCAATAGCAAATTTATGAAATATAGAAAATTCCAAGTCTTTTGTGTTAGGTCTTGACTATTTCATGTTTACTTCACCTTAAACTATACAATCAGTTGGTCAATAAATATTAAGTGCTTACCATGTAATAGGCACTGTGCTAAGTACTAGGAAGACAAAGAAGGGTAAAAGGTAGTGCCTTCCTATCAAAGAGCTCACAATCTGATGGGGGAACAGCTTATGCATAATTATGTATTTTAAAAAGCTATAGACAGCTATTAATTGGAAATAATAGAGGGAAGACAGTAGAATTACAAAGGATTGGGAATGGCTTCCTATAGAAAGTAGTGTTTTAGATTGGACTTTAAAACCATGACTTTACATTTTTTCCCCAAATGTTCTAATATGAGTTTTACTCTTATTTAAAATTCAGATTTATTAAAGAATAAGTAAAACCAATCATAATAATTATCTGTCAAATGTGGAAAAGATGAAACATTATTTCAAGATGCTAGCTTTTTCCCTCACTTCTTGAAATGGGTTGTATAAAATATTATTGATATCTTTGTTCATAGGATTATAGAATTATGTCATCAGTTCCCTCATGGGATTACAGACCAAGTTATTCAGAATGAGATGCCTCACATAGAAGCTCAACAGAGGGCAATGGCCATCAACAGACTCTTATCTATGGTAAGGTAAAATCTAATTTTTTAGGTTAGTCACTTATTGATTCACAGTCTTGGCTTTACCAGCTTTGGTGAAGGTGCTGGTTGACACTATATTCCTAGAATGCCTGGTTTTAGTGCCTGGGTTCAAGTGTAATTTCAGAATAATTGTGTCCTTGTTGGAGAAGTAGGGAGTTCTGGCTGCCTAGTTTACAGACCCAGCTGTCTTTAAAAGCTTGGTTTAATTATATACAAATCATTTCTGCACAATTACTTGAAACATTTCCCATCTATGCCTAACTATATTACAACACAGTAACAACTTATATCATTGTGTGGTCAGATAATTAATAATAATAATGAACATTTCCATGACGCTTTTGGGTTTATAAAGCCCTTTCCTCACAACAGCACTGTGAGATAGCTGGCTAAAATCTTTTTGTCCCAGTTTTATAGGTGATGAAATTGAGATGCCAAGAGATTCGGTGAATTGCCCAGTCATATAAGCAATAAATGTTGGAGTTTGGATTTCAATCCAGATCTTTTGTGACCTTAAATTAATTATAAGTATTGCAAATTTTATTTGATTACAGAACACCCATGCTTATATATTCTGAATGTGTATATTTTATTACTTAGGTAGGGTGGTTGTTCACAACTTTAAAATTTTTTCAAGAATTAGTGGGGATGTAATTAAATGTACTTTGTTTTGTTATGGGTATTGCAGAATGTGTGTGTGTGTGTGTGTGTGTGTGCGTGTGCGTGTGTGCGTGTGTGTGTGTGTGTGTGTGTGAGCACGCACGCGTGCGTGCACAGAATTGCAGTATGGTAAGATACCTCAAAGGCCATCTAGTTCAAACCATAACTGAACAAGACTCCTCATGAAGACTGGTTGATTCAAATTAGGAGTTAATAGGCAAATGTGGGAGGGCAGACAACAGTATTTGGAAACTATTATAAATAAATATATTGAGATCCTTTATTAAATTTTGGTGTCTCAATTAACCACTTTCTATAAAAACAACTACAGGGACAGTTGGATCTCTTAAGAAGCAACACAGGCCTTCTTTATAGAATAAAAGAATCTCAGAATACTGGGTAAGTTCTTATATTTGTAAATAAATAAATATAACAACATAATATTTCAATCCACTAATATTCTCAAAACTAGAGAGAAACTTCAGAAATAAAAATCTAACAATTTTTTTGCTTTCTAATAACATTTTTTTTCCAGTAAAATGAAGGGATCAGATAACCAAGAGAAGCTAGTGTATCAAATCATAGAAGATGCTGGAAACAAAGGTATTGAAGAATCATGTCTAAAATATTAGTATTTTGGTATATAGTATTTAGTATGTAGTAGGAAGTACTCTTTGGATTCTATATCAATGCTTGCTTGGAAAAGTATGATACCATTTGAAATTGTAACTTTGATTCTATATATTATCAGCTGTAAGGGAATTGTTTTTAAAATGAATGGGGGGGGGGTGCAGCTAGGTGGCACAGTGGATAAAGCACCAGCCCTGGATTCAGGAGAACCTAAGTTCAAATCCAGCCTCAGACACTTGACACTTACTAGCTGTGTAACCCTGGGGAAGTCATTTAACCCTCATTGCCCCCCACGCCCCACCCCAATAATAAAAATAAAACGAATGGTAATTTTAACCTTAGGATTCAATAAGCAGCTCACTATAGTGTCCTCATGGTCAAGAAGACCCTGAGTTCAAGACCTGCCTCTAACACATAGGGACTCTGTGATCCTGGGCAAGTTCCCCATATTTACACCATTTTTCTGTTTTGAAACAGCAGTTGTGACTGCTATGATAGGTTTACAGAGAACTTTGGGAACATTAGTTAGTTTCATTGTTGGAGGCAGACAACTTAGGAACTATTTTAAAACAGATAACATGTACTTTAAAGAACCTACAAACATGACCAAACTGCTTACCCAAGTCTGTATAGAATGAGAGAAAATAGGTTAAGTAAGCACTTGTTCCTATCTCTGTTAGCTAGCAACTATTCTTCTTTCTTTCCTTTTTTTTTTTTTTTTTTGGTGAGGAAGTTGGGGTTAAGTGACTTGCCTAGTAAGTGTCAAGTGTCTGAGGCCAGATTTGAACTCAGGTCCTCTTGAATCCAGGGCTAGTGCTTTATCCACTGCACCACCTAGGTGCCCCAACTACTCTTCTTTCTTATTCATTTCCCTCCTTTGGGTCTTCAGTAAGCTTAGCCAAGAAATCTGGCACCTTCATTCTACCAAATCCCTATATGAAAGCTACATAGCCTTTCTTCTCAGAGGTACATAAAAGGTACTTCAAACCTAAATTTAAAAGGAAGAGAAATATTTAATAACAATGCTACTTTTCAATAATTTTAAATCATTTTGTGCTTTCTTCTCTCTTATTTTCGCTCACATATATTGACACATATACACTAGATTTTCTCACAGAAATCCTTGCTTAAAACCTTTTTTCATTCTGAGGTAAGCGTGGAATGCTTACTTTATCTTCCTCATCTAAGAGGAAAATATACATGTTAAATATTTTTTAAGTTTTTAATCCATAAAACACTATTTATTTCCTTTTACATATAAATAAAAAATTAATTAGTAGAACTTGAGATTTTTTTTTTTTAAGTGAGGCAATTGGGGTTAACTGACTTGCCCAGGGTCACACAGCTAGTAAGTGTTAAGTGTTTGAGGCCGGATTTGAACTCAGGTCCTCCTGACTCCAGGGCCGGTGCTCTATCCACTGCGCCACCTAGCTGCCCCAGAACTTGAGATTTTTAAAAGTTAGAAAACAGTGTATTAACTGACTTGATTTTCTTTTTACAATAGAAGTACAATGAGAAACCAGTGACTATAGTATTACGTACATATGTTTTATATTATTATAGCCAGTTTTGAAATTATGAGAAAATAATTAGCACATAAATATAAATCAGGTATGTGCCATTTGTTTGACATGAAATATTTTGAGTTTAGCTATTTAAACTTTTTTTTTTTAGGTATCTGGAGCAGAGATATTCGATATAAAAGTAACTTGCCATTAACAGAAATAAACAAAATATTAAAGAATTTGGAGAGTAAAAAGCTTATCAAAGCTGTTAAATCTGTGGCAGTAAGTAATTCTTTTTTTCATTTTAGCTGTTCAAAATGTACACGTGAAGGTTATACTTTCCTTGTCTGGTACTGTTAGTATAAAGTCCTTGGTAATCAGAAATTTGAAACTTTAAAAAATTCTTTTTTATTTAGTAGGCTCAAGGTTCCTGTTCAGATATAATCCTGTTTCTTTATATCTTTTTGCCTTGGCATGGCATAAAAGAAATTTTAAAGCCACTGTACTCTTTCAGCCAAGAATTGTTGCTTAGTGGTAGTGATTATTTCTCAGGGAGTTATACAGTGGCATATATAATTTCCATTTGAGCACCTTACCTCTAATTTATTGGTTTTCTCCTAATTCTTTCCCCCAACCCCACCGCGAAGGAGGTAGCTTTAGAGACATGTGTCCAAATAATTTACATAAGTGTTGTTAAAGCTTATAATTATAGACTGAGCTATTTACCAATGTATGCATATTGAGACAGTGGCTTTTTGGTATTTAGACTATGTTCATAGATTGATGGTTATATTATAGTCTTTCTCCATTTTAGAATATTGCTTTGCTTTCCATACACACATCTTTTTCTGGGTTAGAATAATAATAATCTTTAGGGTTTGGAGAAAAAATTGTATTTGTCACCCTAGTAAAATTAGCTTTGCATATTTTTCATAGGCCTCAAAGAAAAAGGTTTATATGCTGTATAATTTACAACCTGATAGATCAGTAACTGGTGGAGCCTGGTATAGTGACCAAGATTTTGAATCTGAATTTGTAGAAGTGCTGAACCAACAGTGTTTTAAATTTTTACAGAGCAAGGTAAGACAAGTATTACTATAATAATCTTTTCTGTATAAATAAGATTATCTAGTAAGCAAAGTTGCTATACTAGGTTATAAATATACGTTTTCAAATATTTGCTTAACTTCTTTAGTTTGGCAGCATTTGTATAAATTGTGCATTAAAAAAACCCCATTCATTAATATACCTCCTAACTGAAATTTCCTCTTACACTTTCAGGCAGAAACAGCCAGAGAAAGCAAACAGAACCCCATGATACAAAGAAACAGTTCATTTGCTTCATCTCATGAAGTGTGGAAATATATTTGTGAACTAGGCATTAGTAAGGTCAGTATCAAATCTCTAACTTTTTTGCTTCATTACATTTTTCTCTTTTTTCCCCCGTCCGTGGGGCAGTGAGGGTTAAGTGACTTGCCCAAGGTCACACAGCTAGTAAGTGTCAAGTGTCTGAGGCTGAATTTGAACTCAGGTCCTCCTGAATCCAGGGCCGGTGCTTTTTCTACTGTGACACCTAGCCACCCCCTGCTTCATTACATTTTTAGCTCATAAGAAGTGTTCATCAGTCTTAATGCGTTGCAATTGCTCTAAACTTTTTTCCAAAGGGTGGAAATTATACCACCTCAGCTATCACCAGAACCAAGAATGTAGGCTTAAGTTAGAATTTGGGAACTAGCAGCTCATTGACACAGAGCCAAATCAGGTTGAGGTCCAGGTTCTAAATATGGATCTTGAAAAAGATCTGTTGAAAAAGGATCAGAGAAGGAACTGAGTACATCTGGCCAGGTTTGTCCGAGGTCAGACAGGGCAGTATCTTTTGGTCCAGAGAGTGAAGCCTGAGCCTAAACTGGAGAGCAGTGGCACAGAGGACACTGCAGATAAATAAAATGCCTTGGTGCTTTTGAAGAGAAGGAAGAAATGAAGAAAAGAAAGAAGGAAGGAAGGGATTAAACATTTATTGAGCACCTACAATAACGATGCTCAATGCTTTGTATACTGTTTGATCCTCACAAGAACCCTGGCAGATAAGTGCTCTTATCCCCATTTTACAGTTGAGAACACTGAAGCAGGCAGTAGCTTGCCCAGGGTCACCCAGCTAATAAGTGTCAGAAGCTAGATTTGAACTCAGGCCTTCCTTACTCCAGGCCCAGCACTCTGGAGCTACCTTCTGCCACCTATATGTATAACAAAGCATGATCTCTTTTATCAAGCAGTTCTTAGTTTTAGAAGTAATTCTTTTTTTTTCTGTGAAAGACTTAGATTTGTAACTTGGAAGAATGACTATTTTAGCAAGTCTTTTGGTTAATTGGACTGGAATGTGAACTAGTTGGGTTCTGTTGTAAACACTGGCATGTGCTGACTCCGAACACATCTTTGGGGTTCTGGGTTTAGACTTGAAAGAGACCGGGAGGTTATCTAGTTTAATTCACTTATTTTTACCCTTTCTGTGTTTAACCTCCTTTATCCACAGTATGACAGGTTGGTACTTTTACCATTTCACTGGGTAACCATGACACTTTGATAGTTGTAGATGCTAAAAGGCATATCCTCTTTAGTTGCTAAATCCAGTGTCTTTTTCCCAGTCCTCATTTTTCTTCTCTGTAGTATTAGATGCTGCTAACCAATCCATTTTGTAGGATAATCTTTCTTTGCTGTGTTTTCAGGACAGCTTTCTCCTTATTTTTCTCCCTCCAAGTTGTTCAGTCATTCTCCATTTCCTTTACAGAATCATCATGCATGTTCTACCCCTGAATCTGTGTACCCCAGGGCTTTGTCCTGTACCCTGGTCTCTTTCTGTGCTCTGTTTGGTAATTTCATCAACTCCCTTGGATTCACTTATTACCTCTATATAAATAACTCCCAAATCCTTGTCTCCAGCTAGCCCTTTTCTCTCCCTAGCTCCAGTTTTATATTGCCACTGGCCTAGCAGATATTTAAACCTGGATGTCTCAGATGCCACACATTTAGCAAGAGGAAACATAGGAGAGTAAAAAGATCACAGCCCCTGAAGTCTCAGGACCTGTGTTAAAATTCTCCCTTTTAGTGGATAGAGCACCGGCCCTGGAGTCAGGAGTACCTGAGTTCAAATCCAGCCTCAGACACTTAACACTTACTAGCTGTGTGACCCTGGGCAAGTCACTTAACCCCAATTGCCTCACTAAAAAAAAAAAAAAAAAATTCTCCCTTTGGTGCTTATTTCATATTGTGAGATTAAAATTGGATATTAGATCATAAATCTACCCTACTTAACCTTTCCCTTAATTTATCTCCCAGACTAGTAAATGGAAGAAGCTTCTGGTTTTCTAGATAGACCTTTTATTGTATGGTAGTCACAAGGTGATGTTGATTAGAAGGATAGGAAAGTAGAAATACAATACAAATCGTCTTAAGTCTAGGCTTAGTCTATATTCTGTATAAAACTCACCAAAACCCAAGGCCACCTTTGGGGAGAGAGACTGAGTCAAGCGCGTGCTGTTAACCGAGAGCCGAGCTGAGTCAAACTCCAGTCCGCGTCTGTCTGTGCAGCACAGCCAGGAGACCAGCGGAGCAGGAAAAAAGCCCCACTTCCATTCTCTCCTTGCCTTTTAAGCTCACACCCCGGAAGTCGAGTGCTCAGCAGGCAATCTGGCATGCGTTGCAGGCGGACTGGTGTGCGTAGCTCATGCTGTTGGTCTCCTCCCCAAAAGGGTGGTCCTAAAAAAAACTGGTGTCTCTCCATTATCTAACCGACTGTTAAAACTTTTTACCACAATATGTGACCTTCAGCAAGTCATTTAACTGTGGGCATCAGTTTCCTTATAAATTAAATGCAGAGAGCTGGACTAGATTACCTCTAAGATCCTTCCTAGCACTCAGTCTAATAATCTCATTTATAACTTCTGCTTTTGTAACCCTTGCCTCAAGTGCTGCCTCTTGTGTAGAGATTTGATTAATTTCCCCTAGTTATTTTCACTTCTCCTCACCCCACCCAACTGAAATTGCTTTGTATTTAGTTTGCATACATTTGTATTTACTTACTATGACGTTTCTACCCAGCAAAATGTAAGCTCTTTGAGGTCAGGAACTTTTTTTGTTAGTCTTTGTATGCTGGTGCTTAGGACAGTGGCTGACAAATAGTAAAACCAGAATAAATATTTGCTGAACTGAATGAAGTTGAATTATAAGTGGTATGTTAGTGTTTTCTTTCCACCACCTTCCCCCCAAAAAAGAGGCTGCATCTCATAAATGTCTAGAGTATTAGTCTTGGAGTCAGGAAGATTTATGTTCAAATACTGCCTCCAACAGTTATTAACTGTTTAACCATTTAAATTCTCTGAGACTAAAGTTTCCTAATCTCAAAATGGCTATAATAATATACATAAGGTTGTTGTGAGGCTCAAAAATGAGGCTCATTTGATGAAGAACTATGAATGACAACTGTTCTCAACAATACAATGATCCAAGACAATTCCAAAGTACTATTGATAAAGCATACTATCCATCTCCAAAGAAAGAACTGATATTGATGGAACAGAGCTTGCTTCAGCAAGTTATTTTTACTTTCTTTCATTTTTTTCCTTTTATTCAAGTTTTCTTATATAGAATGACTAATATGATAATGTTTTATATAATCATACATGTATAACCTATATCTAATTGCTTACCACCTTGCGGTGGGGGTTGGGGAGGGAAGAAGAAGGGATAAAAATTGGAACCCAAAGCTATAAACAAAAATGTTTATTACTTTAAAAAAAAAAAAGTGAGGCTCACAGTACCTGGAATGTATTAGGTGCTTAACTACTTGTTGACTTGACTCAAAAGAATAAAAGTACTACTTAGTAAATCTTAAAATGAAATATGCTCAGCTATTATTTGTTTTTAAATTTTTTTCTGTTTTTCTTTATTATATACCTAACAAATATGAATAATTTCCATGTTAAAAAAAAACAACATAAAAAGAAGCTTGTATATGAATTTGTCGATCTCTGTTATGTATAGATGGTATCATGAGGGTTTTTTGCCTTTTTTTTTTTTTAGGTAGAGTTGTCCATGGAAGATATTGAAACAATTTTGAACACACTTATTTATGATGGCAAAGTGGAAATGACAATCATTGCTGCAAAGGAAGGTACAGTTGGAAGTGTTGATGGACATATGAAACTCTATAGAGCTGTTAGTCCAATCATACAGCCTACTGGCTTAGTCCGAGCACCCTGTGGACTCTGTCCGGTAAGTTAGGCTATTTTATATATTTTTAAATTAATTTTTTTCTTTTTTTCTCCCCCCTTTTTTTTTGTGAGGCAATTGGGGTTAAGTGACTTGCTCAGGGTCACACAGCTAGTAAATGTCATGTGTCTGAGGCCAGATTTGAACTTAGGTCCTTCTGACTCCAGGTCCAGTGCTCTATCCACTGGGCCACCTAGCTGCCCCTATATTTTTGTTGTTGTTGTTGTTGTTGTTTTTGGTTTTGGTTTTTGGTTTTTGCAGGGCAATTGGGGTTAAGTGACTTGCCCAGGGTCACACAGCTAGTAAGTGTTAAGTAAGTGTCTGAGGCCGGATTTGAACTCAGGTAGTTCTGAATCCAGGGCCAGTGCTCTGTCCACTGCGCCACCTAGCTGCCCCTATATTTTTTAATTACTATCAAAATGAACATACTAAATAACTAACCTAGCAGAAATAAAACTTACCTTCTTCAAAAACTGTTGTGGGTGGCTATGAGCTGTCACATATGTATTTGCTATCATAATTTTTGGCCTCATTGGCCAATTCTTGAACAAATTGTGTCCTTTATGCACAGCTATATTTGTCATGAGAACAATAATGGACTGCAGACCCTGAGAGTTAGAAAATTTGAATTCATAGGGCAGCTAGGTGGTGCAGTGGATAAAGCACTGACCCTGGAGTCAGGAGGAGCTGAATTCAAATCCAGCCTCAGATACTTGACACTTACTAGCTGTGTGACCCTGGACAAGTCACTTAACCCTCATTGCCCCCCCCCCCAAAAAAAAAAGAAAAGAAAAGAAAATTTGAATTCTTTGCTCCACAGCTAATTAGTTTTGTCGTGTGGGCAAATCATTTCGCTTTTTGTCTAGAAAATAGCTCTTGAGCTGCTTGTCTTTTATTAGGACCTGCTGTTGAAGTTCTATTTATATAACTGCACTTTTTATGCCTTGATTTTCTCACCTTTAAATAAAGGTAAAATTTAATTTATTCTTGACAACATTCTGGAATTGAAAAGTTGTTTTAGAGTTCTTGCAAGAAGTTCCTTGTATGAGGAAGGATCACAAAATGTTTACTCACAAAATCTTCATATTTATAAATATACTTATTCATTTATTTGAAAAAATATTTAATAAATGCCCACTGTATACAAGGCATTATGGGGAATAATACAAAAATGAATAATACTTCTGTCTTCAAGGAGCTTCAACTAGTGCTATGGGAAGACAATATGATAACTCACATTTATATGTTATTTAAAGGTTTACAAAATGCTTCCTCATTCACACCCTTGGAAGGTGGATAATCTAAGTATTATTGTTCCTTTTTATAGATGAGGAAATAGGCTCCCAGACATTAAGTAAGTGTCAGCCAGGAGATAAACCCAGGTCTTCTGCCCTTAAGTCTACACTGCTCTTGTTATGTATACAAATAACTCTACAAGGCTCAATATTGAAAGTGACACAAAGAAGGAAAAACAAAATGCTATCAGATCAGAGGACAGAGAGATTACTTCAGCTTTTAAAATGGAGATTTAAAGATGAGTAAAATTTCAGCCAAGGGAGGAGGCTAAGCAAGGATTTCTAGGCTACTCTGACCAGAATTACACAAGTGGAAAAGCACAAGACAGATTCAGAGCATGATTAATGGTTGGTTTGGCCAGAGTGCAGGGTGTACTTAGGGAAGTAGTAGAAAATTAGACTGAAAGATAGTCTAGGTTGTGTTTTAACATCTCAGGATACTGAGATGCCGTGCTGTGCCAGGATACTCAATCTGGACTTCATTCAATAGGAAATGGGCAACCATTGAAAGTTTGTGAGCAGTTTAATAATGTGATCAGAATTTTGCTGTAACACAGAAAGGAACAGGCACACTAATTGATGCTCAAAAATAATTTTACTTTGAAACCAAATTCTTCATCCTCCTATCTCTTATTTTCTTTGCCTTATGGATTAAAAAAATAATAAACTGCATTAATTGATGCAGGTTGGTCCTTCAACATATTCTTAAATTCTAGTCCTTGTAGTAGTAAGATTAATCTGGCAATTTATAAAATGTAAATTGGAGGAGAGGGGAAAACCCTGGAGGCAGAGAGATCATACTCATACAAAAGTCCTGTAATCACAAGTGGCATTCATAGAAGGCTTTAATATTTACAAAACATTTTACTTCTATTAGCTGATTTGATCTTCACAATAGCTCTGTAAAGTAAATAATACAGCTATTATTTCCATTTTACAAATGGGGAAACTCAGGCTCATAGAGATGAAGTGATTTGCCCAAGATCACCCAGCTAGTAAATGTCAGAGGCAGGATTCAAATCCACAGCTTTCCAGACTTCAGTGCTTTTCCCACTATATTGTTATTGGTGTGGTGGTAAGATAATAGGGACCTCAGCTAAGAGAGTGTGATTATAAAGCAGGGAAAGACATAAGTGACCCTATGGAGACAAAGTGTTCAATAGCTCTTAGCAACTGACTATACTTGAAGAATAGAGAGAGGAGTCAAAGATGACCCCAGTTTCAGTGCCACTGATAGAAATTTGGAAGTGAGGAAGAAACGTTGCTTTAATTCAGGAAAAGGAGAAGTTCAGTATTTGGGATATTCAAACATCTTCCACTTGCCACCTGTTTGACCTTAGGTAAATCACTTTCTTTTGGGCCTGTGCCTTCATCCATAAAATGTTGATTTAGATGATCACTTCCAACTCTACATCTGATCCTGTGTTTAGCAGGCCTTGAGAGTCTAGTGTTCAGGGGAGAGAGTAAAAATGGAGATAGAGATTGGAGGGTCACATAAATGGAGGTAGTAGTTGAAGCTATGAGAATACATGAGATTGCCAAGGTCAGTGTACAGGAAGAGATGTGAGTAGAGAATAGAAACTTGGGAAATGTTCATTATGTAGGAGGGAAGAGGAGCCATTGAATCAGTCAGAGAAAAGGCATTTAAAGAGATAGGACAAGGGGGTCAGCTAGGTGGTGCAGTGGATAAAGCACTGGCCTTGGATTCAGGAGTACCTGAGTTCAAATCTGGCCTCAGACATTGCCTCGCCAAAAAAAAAAAAACAACATAAAAAACCCCCCACACCACCCCCCCCCAAAAAAAACTCCAACCAAACAAATAAACAAAAAAAGATAGGATAAGAACCAGGAGAGTGCTACAACAGAAAAGTGAATTGAGTAGAGGATTTCAAGAAGAGGGGTGTTCTGCAATTTCACCTGCTGCAGAAGGACAAGAAAGAGAAAGCTATTAGACTAAAAATTAGGAGGTCTTTGTTGACCTAAGCAGCAATTTGAGTAGAATAGTAGCAATAAAAGTCTTAATTGCAAGGATTTATAGAGGATGGAAAAGTAGACAAGTGTACACTTCTGAGAAATTTGTTGAAAAAAGTGAAAGAGCACAGTTTTTCAGGTTGTTCAAAGAAGAGGAATGGTGTAGGGGAGGATTGGAGAAAACCGAACATGTTGGTAGGCACATTTGGTAGAGAGGGAGAGATTAAAAATGCAAGAAAGAAAAGATGATTAATAAAACAAGATCTTAAGGAAAAAGGGATCAAGAATATAAATGGAGGGGGAAGCTAGGTGTCGCACTGGATAAAGCACCAGCCCTGGATTCAGGAGGACCTGAGTTCAAATTCAGCCTCAGACTGTCCCAATTCCCTTCACAGAATATCATTTTGAATATTATTTGAAATAAGTGTACTGATAGTACACTTGCTAGCTGTGTGACCCTGGGCAAGTTACTTAACCCTCATTGGCCCACACACACCAAAAAAAAAGAATATAAATGGAGGGAAGGAGTAAACGAGTTGACAGAGAAATAGTAAGATAAGGAAATTGAGAAGACTCAAGTCACGTAGCCTAGGAGGTCAACTAGATAGACATGGACCCCAGTCCATGAACTTTAAAAAAAATTTTTTTGATAACCACTACCTTAAAGCATTGTCTGGGGCCACAGAGAGGTTAAATGATTTGCCCCTGTTAACACAGCCAGAAAGTGCCAGAGGCAGGATTTAAACTAAGGTCTTCCCTACACCTAATCCAGTACTATCTACCATTCCATGCTGCCACCCCACATAAAATTATTAATATGAACATTTCATTTTTGTGGCATATTAAAAAACTCTAGTGATTACTAATAAATTCACTTTGCAATTGAAGGTCAAATCCTGTGGTGATACATTATTAGGCAGCCTATATCAGATTGCTTTCTGTCTTGGGGAGGGGAGAGGGAAGAGAGGGTAGAGAAAAATTTGGAACTAAGAATCTTATGAAAACAAATGTTGAAAACTATTTTTACATGTAACCAGAAAATAATAAAATACTTTAATGATACATTATTAGGCACTGTCCCAATTCCCTTCACAGAATATCATTTTTTTTTTCAGAATATCATTTTGAATATTATTTGAAATAAGTGTACTGATAGTACACTTGATCCTGAGAAACAGATTGTTGTTGTAATGGGGTATGATATAATTGATATCTGTGCCTGTACTGAAATTGTTTTTTTTAAATGTAAGTTTAATTGGAAACTTTTTTTTTGTTCCCAAAGGTTTTTGATGACTGCCATGAAGGTGGTGAAATTTCACCATCAAATTGTATTTATATGACAGAGTGGCTGGAATTTTAATAGCAAAATGTGCTTTCTACTCACATTTTACAAATGCAAGAAGAAAATGAAGTTATTTTGAAAACCCAGAATTGTATTTATCATGAAGTATTGAAGTTGGTTAAAAGCAAACTTCACTAAAAGAAGTATAGATTTCCTGCTGTGAAGAACATATTAGTATTTATGAAGATTAAAAATTCTGATATCTATTGATGAGTGGGCCAAAAGTACATGAAGCAGCTATTACAGATTAATGGTGAAACCATTTCTCCTACTAATAAAGGACCATGAAAATATAAGGAATTCACTTACCAAGCTGTCAAAAGGGATTATTTTTGAGCGGTTGTTAAGAGGAAAATAAACTCCAAGATAATTCTGACAGTTGCCAAGGACAGGGGTAACAAAGGGAACTTGAAATTTCCCCTCCTATGTTGTTGCTAGAGACAAGGAGTTTTGAGCTGATTAATGTAAATATTGTCAACAAGCATTCTATCTGGTTCACTTCCACCATTATCACTTTCCCTTCATCAACTGAGGAAGAAGTTGAAAGCTTCCAAATGAAAAGGCTGAAAGGTGGTAGAAGCAGCAACAGCAAAGCCAACAAATGCAGACTAGGTGGATATGTGGAAAGGTTAGGCATTGTTGCCCCAAAACACTCTCTCTATTCCCAGGTAATGAAATGGAAAAGCATTTGAAAAGAAAGCACTTACTGTTTGGCAAGAATAGTGCTAAATTCTGAAGACACACAAAAAGAAAGGGAGATGGTTCCTGCCTTCAAGGAGTTCACACTGTAATTGGGGTAGACAGCACATAAAGGAGAATTCAGCTTCATGGCAGATGAAAAGGCCATGAGTCCAGCTGACAAAACAGCAAGGCAGATGGTAAGGCTTGTGGACCTTGGGGAGCAGTGACGGGCCCGATAGTCCTCAAGCAATGATTATTGGGAAGGGGGTGTTTGGGTGGGCCCAAGGGTTAAAGTGGAGTGTCTGGGTTACCTCCAGCCAAGATGGGGGTGGTGAGGAAGGAATAGGAGCAGGTCAGCATGCAGTTAAAAGTGGATATCCATTGCTTGGTGGGAGCTTGGGAACTGGACATTTGGGATTCAGTTGGGGATGGGGAAAGTTTCCCCACAATCAATTCATACTGGCCCCTCTAGGTGCCCCTTGGTGGACTGAGACAAGTGATAGTATGGTCCTCGTTTCCCTGCCATGGTGGCTGCTAGCACTGGTCTCTTTTCAGGCCATGCTGCTGTTGGGCTGGGGCAGAGAAGTAGTCTAACAATGATTACCAAGGGTATATATTTTTTCAGTGTATAGATGTTAATTACTATCCTTGTTTAGTAAAATCATTTCATTTGAAACATTTGCTTTATTTCATAGTATCCTAAGCTTAACTAACTCAATGGTTCAGTTCCATTATTGCCTGTCATTCTTATTTAATGAGAAATCATAATTGCTCTTGGAAATAACGTTACATATTGAGCTTTAAAAGGGTGGTAGCCTAGAAAAATAAAGTTGGCCTTTCTCAGTATAGATTGGATAATTTTGTGTGTTTACTATTCCTTTTACTCCCTCTGTGGTGTTTAACGTGATATGGACTGATGACAATTTCATCAAGGTGTAAATTCCCTGATTCCATTCTCTCCTTATTGGTTCATCCAGTGCTAGTTGTTTTCATCCTTGAACAAATCCTTCACAGCTTCCAGCATTCTGGAAGCCTTTTTCTAGGCCTTTTATATTTCGTGGATGATATTTTGTACAATACAAATGTATCATCCATCAAGCTTTTGCCACATTACTAGCCCATCTTTTTTTTCCTGTTATGTCCTTGGTATCTTTTATACTACTTCACTAGAGGGAGGGATGGAGGGAGGGAAATGAGTCTTTATGAAGCACCTACTATGTGTCAGATACTGTGCCAAGTACTTTACAAATGTTATCTCATTTGATTCTCTAGTGCTAGTCATCAATGATATGCTGAAGGAGGAATCTGCAGACTATATCATGAGGACAGTAGGCTGCCTATTTTTGTACTGTTTTTTAAAATCTTATTTAAATAAAATAAAGCTTTACTTAAAAATGTAAAAATCATTCTTATTGTGAGGTCCTGCAATAAGAGGCAGCAGGCCAGTCTCCATCTGGCCACCCTTCCCAGTAATGGCTGCACCTTCGCTCGTTCCCCTTGATTCACTCATTTAGGTTGCTTCTCATTGCCACTTCCAAGATCTTCCCCTACTTCCGCCAGTCAGTAACCTTCCCTCTTCTGACATTCATCATCATATTTGTTCCTACCTCCTAATCAGAATCCCAGTAGTTGTCTCCCTCCCATACAGTGTACAGAAGGGAAGTTATTTATACCTGGGGAATGGAGGGAGAAGTGTCACTGCTTATGGAAGGAGGGAGGGTGAGAGATTGATACTTCTGAAAGGTTGGAGGAGGTGGAGAGAGCTGGGATTCTTTATGTGAACAAGAGAGTGAGCAGCAGTCCACTAGTTCTGTTGTCCCCATAACCAATGGGAATCCTAACCTCTTCCTTCTTTTCTGCTGGCACCCGGACTCCTACTCCCCTGTTTATTCTCCAAAGGAATGTTTATGTTAAATGTTAGGGTGCTCCCCATTTCCCACCCTGGGACATACCTCTCTGGTGACTCTAGGCTGTGGCTCTACTTAAGTCTGAGTTAACCTATGCATATGTGGGATCCGAGGTTCTTAAATTACCAGCCTGATAAAAGCCCACTTGGCAAGATGCGGCATTCTGATTGTCCTTAATTCTAACAAAAAGCACTTTGTGGCCTATCCAGGAGACCTCTAATGGAGGGCTTGGAGAGATTTTCACTGCAGGGTGCTGAGGGTAGTAAAAAATTTCCCTTAGCTTTTCTTGGTAGGAAATTATCTCCTAGAAAACAATAGGCTGGGATGGAAAAGGTGCAGCAAGCCCCTTTTTCTTCCAATCCCAACATAAGACTGACATGGATAACTTCTGTGAAGAGGTCCAATTGGAAACGACCCGGGTGATCATCATCTTTTTGTAAAACCTCAGTTTTGATATCAGATATAAACTAGTTCTCGCCAACACAACTGCGGAGTTCTTTTACTGGAGTTTTTTTGTTTTGTTTTGTTTTTGTCTATTGACTCAGAGGAAAAGGGAATGTTAAAATTTCAGATGGTATGATTTTATTTTTAGGTGGGAGAGGAAGTAATACTTGAATACATCAATGATGCTATGTCTTATCCTTCCTTTAAGGTTCTCAATATGTTCCTGTATATTCAGCTTAGACTGTCATGTCATGTGTGCTTCCTTCTCTCTACATGGCTAGCCCACCTTCTTTTCTGATTATGAATTTCCTGGATGATATCTTTTATAACACTCTTTGAGCACAAAGCATCATCAATGTTTGCACCCTGTTTACCACCACCATTTTTCTCTCTGTTGCTCCTTGGGTCCTCCATAATTTTGATTTTTTACAAGTCACAGTGTTCCATAATTAATAGTTATATGGGATTTCCAAAGAAACACTGGTCTTAAAAATAGGGGTTTTATGTGAGTGAGAAGCCTGAAATCCCAGAAGACGTTCTGTTGTTTCCCAAATGCAATCTAGTTCCTCCTCTTTCAAGCTCGTGGCCCATCCGCACTGCTTTCCAATACATATGTGCTTATAGACTCAGGGCAAATGCTTGTCATAGTCTATTCAACATCTCCTCATCCATTTGGCTTTTCCTTTTCATTGTTAAACCAGTCTCTTTTGGGTTTGTTTGTTGGTATTGCAATCCCATTTATTTTTGGCCCAGGAAAATTTCTTCAGTTGGGATAAGTTTGGGATCAGGGAAGAGAGGGAATGAGAATGAAGGAACACCCCCCAACAGCATCCTTCACAGATTGTTATACAACTTTTTCTCAAATATTTCTTATAATGAGCTCATAAAATAACCTGGAGATTCATATTAATGCCTTGAATGACACTAGAATATCAAGCACAACAATCCAAATTTCTTTTTTTTTTTTTTTTTAATTTTTGCAGGGCAATGAGGGTTAAGTGACTTGCCCAGGGTCACACAGCTAGTTAAGTGTCAAGTGTCTGAGGCTGGATTTGAATTCAGGTACTCCTGAATCCAAGGCCAGTGCTTTATCCACTGCACCACCTAGCTGCCTCCTCCAAATTTCTTTTAAAAAAGAAAACTAGGGGGCAGCTAACCCCCATTGCCCTGCAAAAAAAGAAAAGAAAACTAGATCCTCTTCCAAAAAGATCTGTCCACAATTCAGGTTTATATAAGAACAACAAAAAAATTACTTGGTGTGACTGTAGTCAAAAGTATACAATGAACCTTGCCTTTGAAGGAGGCAAAAATCATGGACCCAGAGACCCAGACCAGCAACCCCTAGAATTACTTATTGTTGTTGTTTAGTTATTTTCAGTTATGTCCGACTCTTCATGACCCTATTTGGGGTTATCTTGGCAAGGATACCATAGTAGTTTGCCATTTCCTTTTTCCAGCTCATTTGACAGATGAGGAACCTGAGGCAAACAGGGTTAAGGGACTAGACAAGGGTCACACAGCTAGTAAGTTTCTGGGGCCAGATTTGAACTCGGGAAGACGAGTCATCCTGATTCCAGGCCTGGCACTCTACCTACTACATCACCTAGCTGCCCAAGAATTACTTATACAAAGCAGAAAACTCAAGATGCATTAATTTTGAGTGGAGGTTTTTAAAGATATAGACACAGTATTATCTAGTGAATAGTGCTCTGGGATTAAAGTCAAGACCTAGTTTGAAACCCACCTCCCACCCCCCACTACTACTACCCATGTCCCCTGGGCAAGTCACTTAACCTCTGGGTGGCTCAGGCAACTGCCTAGACTTTACCAATCTAAGGATTACAGTATGTGTGGGTTACTGGGGATCACTGTGCTGATGAAATCCTTATAAAATGCAGGGCTCTGGTAACAAATCCCAGTGGAACTGCCTCTATCAGTGTCTTCCCACTCTTTTTCTTCTAAAATTGTGTTCACCAATTTTAGTCTTTATAGCCATTCATTTAGCAGACATTTCCTAATCACCCCTGTACTATGTTAGGTGCTGGGGGATAAACTTTGGTATTTCCATAGACCAGTCATCTAACTAATTTGGATCTTCCTCTCCACACTTTAACATAGACAATTTTTGTGAGGTGCAGTGGCTCCAGAAAGTTTTCATTTAGTGGTCCAACCCCGTGAATATGAGCTTTTAGTATAATACACACAACCTGTCGTTAAACCCATACCACATCACCATTCATAGGATGCTAGCATTTCGAGGCAGGTTTCTTAGAGAATGCCCAGCCCCTCATTTTCCATATTTGGAATTAACAGAACTGAGATTCAAAACCAGGTCCTTTGACCAAATAGAGTTTTCCCCACTGTACCTACTTGTCCTCATTACCACCCTGCAGCCTGAGCAGCCCTGAAGTAAAACAAGTGGTCTTTCCATGGTTATTCCCCAGGTAATATGCACAGTAGGAGGCACAATATGCCAACTGTTTCAAGTCCAAGGGTGCTACAGGAAAACCCCTACAGGAGGATGGGACCCAGAATGCTCTTTTTTTTTTTTTTTTTTGGTCAGGGCAATGGGGGTTAAGTGACTTGCTCAAGGTCACATAGCTAGTACATGTCAAGTGTCTGAGGTCAGATTTGAACTCAGCTCCTCCTGAATTCAGGGCCAGTGCTTTTTCCACAGAACCCAGAATTCTCAAGGACAACCATCACTACGCTGCCTTGTTGCATTGGAAATCTTTTCAAAGTCTCCACAGCGCTTTGCTTCCCCGCTGCAGCAGAATATTGGGCAGTCTACTAACCAACAGCTTTTCACCTCCAAGGTCTCTCTTAATAGCCCTGGGTTAATTGCCATCCCCCAAATCTGGTGCTACTTCCTAGAAGCACTGCTTATGCACTGAGCTTTAAAGCTTCCCTTCCTTGTCTGTTACTAGAGGCTTCATGCCCATGCAATAATTATTTGCAAACCTGGAAAAGAAGACTGAAACAAGCTTCTTTGCTTTTTGCCAAGCATTTGGGCAGTTGTACTTAATCTCTGCTGTTTATTGTCCTTTAATGAGGGTCCAGACTGTAAAATACAGATCTGGCCATGACAGACTAACAAAATTCACCAATTCTAAGCAGGTACATTCAGCATAGACTGTACCACACTGACCAGTTCATTAAACTCAGTGTTTTGAAAGTGGCCACGGTCCGTGAATTTGTACAGTTTGGCTCCCAACTGGTTGGCCACTTCCTGCTGTTCACTCCAAGGAAGGAAAGGATCATCAGTGGACCCAAACTGTACTATATGTTGACAATTGGACTTGATCTTCTCCCACTGCCAAGGACGGTTGAAGTATCCTGTGAAGCACAGGGAGGGGAAAAACTCGCCATAAGTCTAGGAATTAGTATTATGCAGACATTATACACTAGCTAAAACACAGAGTTCTAGAACTTTCTCATGTGAAAGATGGCATAAGCAAAAGGTTGATATTAACCATGTCTCTCAGGAGAGGATATATAATAAACGAGAAAACAAATGGTCATGGATAATCAATATCATATTACTTGCCTTCTGAAGGGATAGGAGAGAGGCAGAAGGAAGAGAATTGGGAACTCAAAATTTTCAAAAATTAATGTTAAATGTTTTTACATATGATTGAGAAATATTTAAATAAACCAAAAGAACTACCATTGTATTGAATCAATACGGCTTGATATATGATAAATACTATGCTATATTATAAATAAGGAAGGAGGAACTTGTTCTCACAAACCTATTTCAATGACCAGGGTCCTGTAGCTGAGACTAACTAGATACAAGAGGCTTGTGCCTAAAAATGCCTAACTAACTTTTCCCCTCAGTGAATAATTGGTAATTATTTTTGCACATCAAGGGACTTTTTTTGAGCCTTCCTAAACTATATCAAAGCCTAAACATGGAAACACTCGAAAAGGACCAGGATCTCTCTCAAACAATAGAATAGTTTATGCTTCCTTGGGTGAAGAAAAGAAATACAGCTTTCATTTTCATTCCTTTCCCACTGCATGCTCAAAGTCCAAATTTATTCCTTGCCTTTTTGGCCCTTCCTTTTCTCCCTCCATCCTGGCCTCCCCTGATGTTACTTTCATTGCATTCGTAAAAATCTTACCTTTTGTCTCTTTCTCAATGTGGAACAGATTTGACATGATTATCAGAATGGTATGATAAAATTGAATGAATTTAAGTTGTGTTTTCACATGAAACATTCCATAATCAAACAGTTGATATTAACGATGTCTCTCAGGAGAGGATATATAATATATGAGAAAAGAAATTAAGTCGTATATAAATGACATATTGCTTGCCTTCTGAAGGTACAGGAGAGAAGGGAGAGAATTTGGAACTCAGAATTTTCAAAAACTAATGTCAACATTTTACATGTAATTGGAAAATATTTAAATAAAGAGAAAAGCAGTGAGAATTATAGGTAAGAATAAGAAATTTGAAATCAGTACATAAGTAAAAGAGAAAACAGGGATCAAAATAAGAAATTGTAGGCAGGTAGAGATGGAAGGGAATAAAACCTGAATTACCACTTGCTCGTTCATTCTCATCCCCCAAATCTGATGTATATGCAGACACTAAAATGATAGCATATACACGATGTGTTTCTGTATACCTGGAGAAAAGAAAATAGTGTTAACTGAGCTCTTATGACAGCACTTCTTTTCTGGAGTTGGTCAAAGCCTATCAAAAGAAAAAAAATTAAATCGGACTTTATTTTGTTTTTATAATGGAACAATTTGTTAAGGGAAAGAACTACATTCTCCCTTCCAAATTCCCCCCTTCCAACACACACACACACACACACACACACACACACACACACACAAAAGGAAACTCAGAATCCCTAAGTCAATGGCTAATCAGTGAATGCCTGCAAAATAGACTAAGTGGGGTTTCTGAAGATCTCAGCAACTAATAATTTTTAAATAGCTTTTATGGTCAATCTACTTTCCCTGGGAGACTAAGTTATATTTCCTTTTGGAAAACATATTTCTAAGAATGCTCCTACCTTTAGTCATCCTCGGGACTTTTGAAATATACAGCTTTTAAGGGGCAGCTAGGTGGCGCAGTGGATAGAGCACCGGCCCTGGAGTCAGGAGTACCTGAGTTCAAATCCGGCCTCAGACACTTAACACTTACTAGCTGTGTGACCCTGGGCAAGTCACTTAACCCCAATTGCATCACTAAAAAAAAAAAAAAAGAAATATACAGCTTCTATAAGCTAACTTTTTCAATATTACAAGGACTGGTCATTTAGTTGATGAGGATATCTCCTTCTTGACCAGTACAGAACTTAGTTCCTCTATAATTTCAGTAGAACACCTTCAACTGGAGCGCAGTGGCTAGTTGCAATTGCCCTGGAAGTTTTAACCCTTTCATCCCCAGAAGTTCTGCCCTACCTGTACCACCCCCATCCCTATTTTCTGATTCTGATTTGTGACTATCCCTACTAGCCCACAATTTCAGGAAGGCTCCAGCTTCCTTCACTCCATACTCTCATGCAATCCTTTGGATAGTCTTACCAACTCCCTTGCTTCCTCAGATACCCTCTTCAACTCTGTCCCCATATCCTTCCAGTTCTGGAATATTGATCAACTCTTCCATTGTTCCTAGTTGTTGGAAGAGGTGTGTCAGTGTCTTCCCCAATGGCCCCACTCACCCTTCCAGCAACTTTTAGAATCAGAGTGCCCCTTTTTGCCTAGAGGATCACCACTGTCTAATACGTATTTTTCCCCCATTAGAATATCAGCTAGAGGGAAGGGATTTGTAATTTATATTTACGGCATATTTGTATTTATATTTGTATCCCCAGTTTGACACATAGTAGGCACTTAATAAATACTCTTTCAGTCATTCCTTCAATTCCCCCAATGGATAAGTAATAAACACATATGAACAAAGAGCTCTGTAAAGAATTTCTATTAATAAACTTATGAAAGACTGCTCTAAATCATTAACAATAAGAAATGAAAATCAAAACAACTTAGAGGTTTCATTCCCTATTTGAGGAATTGGAAAATGGAAAAGACCATAAGATGTGAGAATAGTTCGTTTCCATTGACTCTTGGGATTGTGAGAACACAGTCATATTCATACACTGTAGGAAGAGCTATAAATTGGTCCACTGGAAAGCAATTTGGAATTATAATAAGCAAGTGGCTAAATTGCCCATATGATTTGACTAATATATCTCACTTCTAGGATACCAAGGAGGTCAAAGAAAGAAAGGGGCTGTGTACATCAAAATATTGATAGCCACACTTTTTATAGTACCAGAAAACTCTAAAACAATATAGATGTCCAACAGTTGAATTGGGAATGACTCAATTTGTGGTACAGCAATGTAATGAAGTATTACTGTGTCATAAGAAAAGATGAATAGCTTTTATCTTTTATCTGTCAAGAGTATTAGAGTTGAAAAAGGCACTGAGCTCCCGAATTCATGACACGATCCCTCCAAAAAACATCCAAATAACGCCATAGGAAAATGCCCGAGCAGCAAAACTCACAGAAGACTGTGCTAAAATCATCTTCTAACCAAGAACGGCTTGGAAGGTCAGAAGGAGGGAGCTGCTGTGCTGATACAGGAGTGGAGCCCAACCCCACAGTCACCCTGACACAGATCCAGTCCCAGGAAGGCCTCACCAGAGAAGGAGACCCCCCCCCCCCCCAGAGCCTCTGAATCAACTGAAGCGCCAGTGTCGTCTGGAACTAAGTTCACAGTCTGGTGAGTGGGCTGAGCCCTGGGCAGGGGGAGACTACAGGGGTCTATGCTGCTGCTAAGGCAGAACTTGGATTTTACACCCCTGCTGAGAACCAGGAGGTAGGCTCAAGTAGAAGTGGCCCAGGTGGGGGAGGGGCACAGGCTCATTGGAGCTAACAACCACAACACACAAAGTTGGTTGATTAGCAAGTTGGTCTGGGGTCATCTAGGACCAGGAAACAGGCTGGGCAAGGGAAGAACCTGATTCTCCTTAAATCATACCACCTGGGACTTCTTAACCTTGGGATACTGCAACCTAGAAACAGTGCCCCACTTTAAGGAGCTAAAAGGCTAGTAAAAGAAAGGCAAGATGAGCCAACAGAGAAGTTTCTTCAGTAACAAGGAAGACCAAGGGGCACCCTCAGAGGAAGTTGTCAACATCAGGGCCCCTATATCTAAAGCTTCCAAGAAAAATACGAATTGGTCTCAGGCCATGGAGGTGCTCAAAAAGGACTTTGAAGATAAAATTAGAGAAGTAGAGGAAAAAAATGGAAAGAGAAATGAGGGTGATGCAGGAAAGACATGAGAAAAAAGTCAACAGCTTGAAAAGTCAAATTGGCCAAATGGAAAAGGAGATACAAAAGCTCTCTGATGAAAATAATTGCCTAAAAATGAGGATTGAACAAATGGAAGCCAGTGACTTTATGAGAAACCAAGACACAAAAAAGCAAATCCAAATGAATAAAAAAATAGAAGGCAATGTGAAATATCTTCTGGGAAAAACTGCCGACCTGGAAAATAGGTCCAGGAGAGATCATTTGAAAATTATTGGTCTACCTGAAAACCATGATCAAGGAAAGAGCTTAGACACCATCTTCCAAGATATTCTCAGGGAAAATTGCCCTGAAATTCTAGAAGAAGAAGCTAAAATAGAAATTGAAAGAATCCATCAATCACCTCCAGAAAGAGATCCCAAAAAGAAAACTCCTAGGAATATTATAGCCAAATTCCAGAGCTCTCAGGTCAAGGAGAAAATATTGCAAGCTGACAAAAAGAAAGAATTCAAGTACTGTGGAGCCCCAGTCAGGATAGCATAAGATCTAGCAGCTTCTACATTAAAGGGCCGGAAAGCATGGAATATGATATTCCAAAGGGCAAAGGAAATGGGATTACAACCAAGAATCACCTACCCAGCAAAACTCAGCATTACCTTTCATCGGAAAAAATGGGACTTTAATGAAAAAGAAGACTTTCAGATATTTGTGATGAAAAGACCTGAACTGAATGGCAAATTTGACTTTCAAATACAAGACCCTAGAGAACCATAAAAAAAAATTGGAGCTGGGGGACATACCTGGGGTCGTACAGTGGGTGACTGTCTTGTGTCTGAGGCCAGGTTTTGGCTGGGATCCCCCTGGGTCCAGGGGTGATGCTTTGTCCACTGTGTCACTTAGCTAGGTGATGACATCTTTAGGGTTAAATTGAGGGGTGAAGGGAATTCACTGGGGGAGGGGGAAGGGCAAAGGTGAAATCCTACATGAAAGAAACAGGAAAAGGCTTATAGAGTGGGGGAAGAGATGGGAGAGGAACAGGGCAGTAAATGAATTTTACACTCATCAGAAAAGACTCAAAGATCTTAAACTCATCAGAGCTGCCTCAAGGAGGGACTAACAGACACCCAACTGGGTGGAGTAATCTATTTAATCTGGGCAATAAATGAGTCTAACACCCATCAGAATTGGCTCAAAGACCTCAATCTCATTAGAATTGGCTCAAGGAGGGAATAATTACTCTACTCAATTGGATGGAGTGATCTCTCTAACCCTGCAGGAAAATAGGAGGGGAAGGGGATAAAGAGAGAGGGGCAAAAGAAGGAAGGGCAGAGTGGGGGAGGGGACAGACAGAAGCAAATCCCTTTTGAAGAATGATAGGATGAAAGAAGATGGATAATAGAATAAATATCATGGGGAAGGGAATAGGATGGAAGGGAAACAGGTAACAATAGTAATCATGAAAAAGAGAAAAGGGGTAAAAATTGTACAAAAAATATTTATAGCAACTCTTGGTAGAGGCTAAGAATTGAGAATCAAGGGAATGTCCATCAATTGAGGAATGATGGAAAAAGCTGTGCTATATGATTGTAGTGGAATGGTCTTGTGCTACAGGAAATGACAAACAGGATGATCCGAGAAAAACCTGGAAAGACTAATGAACATCGATGTATGGTGAAGTGAGCAGAGTGGGAGGACATTGTGCATAGTGACAGCAGTATTGTTCAATGAGGAATTGTGAATGACTTAACTACTCTCAGCAGTGCTATGATCCAAGACAATCCCAAGGAACTAATGAGGAAGCTTACTATGCACCCCTATAGAAAGAACTGATAAAAAGAACACTTGTGGATTGTACATATATAACCTAGTTGCGATCTTGTGGAGGGGGGAGGAAAGGGAGGGAGGGAAGGAGAAAAATTTTGAACTCTAAATCTTATGAAAATGAATGTTGAAAAACTACCCTTACATGTAACTGGAAAATAAAATAAATATTTGTTGCTAAATTTAAAAAAAGAGTAGAAAAGATGACTATGAAGAATACAGGGAGGCACAGGAAAATATATATAAATTGAAACAATGTGAAGTAAACAGAACCAGAAAAACAACGTACATCATGATTATAACAGTGAAAGTGGAAAGAACACAACAACAACAAAAATAGAAACTCGACACTCTGTAAGTGTTAAAGATCAAGCTTGGCCCCAAAGAAGAGATAAGAGAATGTATTCCCCTTCTTTTTTGCAGAGGTGGGAGACATGGAGGTGGACTGTAGTATACTTAGCCAGATTTGAATGATATGTTGCTTAATAATAAACTATTTTCTTTTTTTCTTCTTTGTTATATGAGATTGATGGCCCTCTGGATGAGGAAGAGGAGAAGAATAGGTATTGAAATGGTCATATAAAAACAAAAGTTAGCAATAAGAAAATAAGACAAAATAGGAGAGAAAATTCATTCCTTTATAGCTAACTTGGAAAAGACCTCTAAAGCTGGCTAGGTTGATCCTTCAGAAAACAGACATATGTTGTTGCCAGATCAGTATTCAAAGCTTTTCTCGTTTCCTGGAATCTTCCTGAGCTTGTGTTCTATCGGCATAGTTTGAGAGAGCCCAGGGTCTGGGGCAGCTAGGTGGCACAGTGGATAAAGCAGTGACCTTGGATTCAGGAATACCTGAGTTCAAATCTGGCCTCAGACACTTGACACTTACTAGCTGTGTGACCCTGGGCAAGTCACTTAACCCTCATTTCCCTGCAAAAACAAAAACAAAAAAGAGAGAGCCCAGGGTCACCTCTGTGCCACAGGGAGGCCACAGAATGGGGCTCTGAGGAGGTTATAAACTAACATCCTGAGAAAAGGTAGGTTAGCAGTTGCCAAAAGCAACATCTTCATTTTTCAGAGATCCCATTGCAGCACATTAGCATTTTCATTTTGCCATTTTATTGTTTCACATTTGACCCCTTCTTTTGTTACACTGCTGATGTGAATTTAGGTGATTAGAAGATTATAGTCTTTAGTGAGCAATTCCTTCATGTGGAACTAATATGATACCTTAAGCAGCTTCTGGATGCAAGAGGCCAAGCAAACAAAAACATTTAATACAGTGGAGCCCTGTGACTAAGAAAGAAACCCAGCCCTAAATTGCTCATCCAGCCAGTTGCTTATCTACCCTCTAGTATTTATGTGGGATAAAGGGAAAGCGTGCTGGACTGAGTAGCTGCTACCATTTATGTATTAAAGCTGAAAATTGGTGGTAGGGGTGACAACCTGGAGGTGTTGCCACTCCAATTTTCCTTTTCTACTCTAGCTGTAGAATAGAAGGTGATAAGGGAGTACATTCCAGGCTTGGGAGACAGCCTGTTCAAAGGGATGGAGATGGAAAATGGAACAGTGTGTCAGAAATAGCAAGAACGTCATTTTGACTGAACCAAAGAGTGCATGAAGGGTAATGAGGAGAAGGTAGATTAGAGCCGAGTTGTCTAGGGCTTTAATGGCCAAACAGAATGGTTAAGGTGCACAGAGGCAGGTAAGCAGAAGACTTTCAAGTGTACTTTTGTAGGTATGGATAATAACCAATGAACTATTTTACAAGCAGTCATACCTCATGGCAGCAATGGCACCAGAACTGTGTCCTATGATGATAGTCTTCTCATCACAGTGTAATTCACACTCCATGAAAGGCAGCCAAATACTTTCTCGAGCTACAACTGATTTTAAGCATATGGATGCAATTTAATATTATTTGATAGTGAGAATTACAATCTGTTAAGATCATGCTACCCTTTTTAGCAGGTATAGTACCTGCAGGTAGTAAGAATTCATAAACTCTTAAAATTGCATAGTAATTTCCAAAAAGAAGGTTTATATATTAGACACAAATCAGGACATGGGATCAGAGCCAAAGGATTTGTTGATGCTAGACAGGGTAAGTATGATCTGGCAGGTGGTTTTATTTTACTATGTTCTCACAAGAAACCAACAGCCACAGATCAAGGAAATAGACTGTCCAAAAAGTCTCATAACACTAGTACAATATACAGTAATATAGTCAATATGTGAGTAGTAGTGTACTTTTAAAGGACCCTCTCAAACATATTCTGTCTCCATGCATCATTTCTTTTATTCTTCATGGAAATGTGACTTTCAGAAAGGTATTTCTCTGAGAAACTATTGTGAAAGTATGGAATGAAAAGCGAGGCTCAAGAAAAAGTGGAAAATTGAATTTTGCCTCACAGCTCATTGATAATTGCCTTCAAAGAAACTCAAAACTCATCCCTCTTGGAACCATCTGTTCTTAGGAAATTATTATTATACTTGTTCTTCTCATGTCATTCCTGTGCCTATGGTAAAAAATGAGAACAGACAAAGTAAGGTAAAGGGATTTTTTTTTTAAATAAAAACTTACTTGGGTCAGGCATGTTTTGAGACAAACACTGGAAACTGGGTATCTACAAGAGAAAGATATAACAGGAACTATCTTGATTAGTTAATACTAAATAATTTCCATAACACATAGTTTCTGATATTACTATTATCAATTCATTTGATCACTTATTAGTGCCTACAATGGAACAAACATTGGCTAGGTGTAGGGAGGGGATATACAGGTTATGGTAGACCTAACAACATCTATCAAGGTCCCTGACTTAAAGGCTGCTTTTTCCCTAAAAGGCAATGAAATCATCCTTAAGATTTGATTGGCTCAGGGCAGCTAGGTGGCTCAGTGGATAGAGCACTGGCCCTGGAGTCAGGGGTACCTGAGTTCAAATCTGGCCTCAGACACTTAACACTTACTAGCTGTGTGACCCTGGGCAAGTCACTTAACCCTAACTGCCTCACTAAAAAAAAAAAAAAAGATTTAATTGGCTCAGGACACTAAAGCTCAAACTGTAATAGTAGCTTCCTGGTTGCCCAAGTACAAAAGCCTAGTAGTAGCTGAGGGCTCCTCAGGCTTGAAACACTTCCAAGCAGGCACACCACCACTGCAAATGTGGAAGCAGGGAATATGTGCCCACCTGAATCAAGTCTGTCTCCTTGCTGACTTATCCTTTATATCTACTGTTAAGTAAACCTCTTTTTGTTAAGTGTTAGATGGGCTATGAGTGTTTCATTTCATTTTTTTTTTTTTTTTTAGTGAGGCAGTTGGGGTTAAGTGACTTGCCCAGGGTCACACAGCTAGTAAGTGTTAAGTGTCTGAGGCCGGATTTGAACTCAGGTACTCCTGACTCCAGGGCCGGTGCTCTATCCACTGTGCCATCTAGCTGCCCCTTCATTTCAGTTTTGAACCTAACAACCAAACAGCTCACAGTCAGGCCTGGCCCAGATCCCTTCTCACCCCCCAACACACACACACACACACACACACACACACACACACACTGACATGACAGATGGTCATCCGACTTCTACTTAAAGATCTCCAATTATCAGGAGCCCAATCCATGTTTGGATAGTTTAGATTATTTCAAAGGTTTTCATTACATCAAGGAGCTTTTCTGCAATTTCCACTTATTGCTTCTAGTTCTGCCCTCTGAAGCCAAAGAGAATGGGTCCAGTGCCACATGGCGACCCTTAAAAATGATATGGAAGGGGCAGCTAGTTGGCGCAGTGGATAGAGCAGTGGCCCTGGAGTCAGGAGTACCTGAGTTCAAATCCGGCCTCAGACACTTAACACTTACTAGCTGTGTGACCCTGGGCAAGTCACTTAACCCCAATTGCCTCACTAAAAACAAAAAAACAAAACAAAACAAAAAAAAATGATATGGAAGACAGCTATCATGTTTTCTCTCAGTCTTCTCTTCTCCAGTCTAAACATCTCCAGTTCTGGCAACTGATCTTCACATGGCGTGAATTCAAGGTCCTTCACCCTGGCTGCCCTGCTCTGGATGCTCTCCAGCTCATCAGTGCTCGGACACATGAAATAGGGGCCTATATTGATTAACCCAAAATTAAACTGACAGCTGCTCTGGGGTAGGCAAAATCTGGAGGATTGGACTAAACTTCTGCTGTAGGAGGTTGGGGCACCCTTGACAGACTCCCCTCGAGCTGCCCCACATCGTTTTTTTTTTAAATGAATTTACTATTTATTTCTAACATTCATTTAAAAGAATTTTGAGTGCCAAGTTCTCCCCCTCCACCCACCCAATGAGAAGTCAAGAAATGTAATATCAATTATATACTTGAAATCATGCAAAACTTTTTCCTGTTGGTTATGTTGTAAAAAAAAAAGAAAAGTGAAAAAAATTATGCTTCAGTCTGCACTCAGATTCTGTGAGCTCTCTCTGGAGGTGGACAGCGTATTTAATAATGTTTTATTCTAAGTTCCTCAGAATTGTCTTGGATCGTTGCATGGATCAGAATAGCCAAGTAAGACCCAGTTCTGTACTTCTGTCGGTGCCTCTGTCCCCACTTTTCATTCGTGACTGAAATTGTACTAAAGACTATATGTTTAAAGCAGGTAATCCAGTTGAATTCCTGTGAACGCTGTGCTCAGAGTTAGGGATAGGCAGTCCAGTAAGACACAGTGCCTGCCCCGGTAGCACTTAGCACTTAGCAGGTGGGTGTAATGCATACACAAATAGTTATATTAGAACATGAATGAAGACAGGTTCATTAGAGAATTATTAGCAAAGTACAGGGTGTGTCAAGCTTTCGTATCTTAAAACTACACTAAGAGTTTGGGGAAGCCCTGAACTAGGCAAGAAAGCTCCACAGCTTATTAAACTTCAGGCAGCCAGGAGGAGACAAGTACTTCACATGCTCACAGGGGAAGAAGGACTGGGGCTGAGGAGATGTGAAAGGATGAGTGAGGAAAGGGGCAAAAGGGGCGGTAGTGTCTGGGCTACTACCAGATCTCAGTGGCCTAGACTGGGCTGGGCAAAAGGGCTGTTCTTCTTTCCTTAGCTTGATGCAATGGAAACAATCGACAAACATTTATCAAACCCTTACTATGTGACAGGCACTGAAAGGCAAAAACACCCCTGCCCTCCAGGAGTTTACGTCCTAATGAAGGGACAATATACCCCTCCCCCCAAAAACAGGCACACAGTATAAATGATAAGTATTCTAAGAAAGAAGGCACTAGCATTGCAGGGGAACTGAAAAAGACTTTTTTTTTTTTTTTTTTGCGGGGCAATGGGAGTTAAGTGATTTGCCCAGGGTCACACAGCTAGTAAAGGGTCAAGTGTCTGAGGTCTGATTTGAACTCAGGTCCTCCTAAATCCAGGGCTGGTGCTTTATCCACTTCGCCACTTAGCTGCCTCCTAAAAAAGGCTTGTTGCAGAAGGTGGGATCTGACCACAGTCTTCAAGCCAGGAGACCTAGATTCCAGCTCTGACTCCTCACCGTTTACTCAATTAGTTGACCTTAGGCTGTTCACTCATCTGTGTGAGGTTCAGTTTCCTTATCTGTGAAATGAGAGCTTCATAACAATTGTACTATCTACCTCGCAAGATTCCTTTAAACTGCGAAACACACTATAAATGTGAATTATTATGATGATTCTTTCAAAGGGGAAATGTTTCAGTCTTGATGTAGTCTTCAGCAAAGTGTTGGGGACAGAAATGTTTCGGGAAAAAGAAAGCATTACCAGCCAGTGTTTCTCCCAATCTAAAAAGAAATATCAACGTTGCATACAGGAAGAAAATAAGGGGAGCGGTAGAGAACACAGGTGATTGCTTGCCAATGACCACTCCACAACTCTCTTAAGATTGAGATAGAAAGGGAGTAAAAACTACATGGTTAATTAATTCTTAAAGAAAAAACAAACATTTTCTAGAATCTTACCTTCTCCAGTCTCCTTTTTACCCATCCATACCAACCATGGGTCGCCACATCACCTCCTCCGTTCCCAGGAATAATCACAGCCTTGCTAGGAGAAACCATTATCCCAGCTGGAGATGTTTCTTTCCAATGCAATTCTATTTCCCCACTGAGGACGACCGTACCTATCACAAGAGGGTAGGAGCATAAGGCATCATGGGACTTGTAGTCTTTGTAGCAATAGGTCCTAGAAATATTAGCGCTCCAGCTGAAGACTTTTCAGTTCTTCAGGGTACTGTAATGAAAGCATCTTTTTCCACTTTTTTTTGCAACATGGCTGACATGGAAATATACTTTGTGTGACTTCACATTATAAGTATATTTCTTACTTTTTCAATGGCTGGGGGAAAGACTAGAGGAAAGGAGGGAATTTGGAACTCAAAAATTAAACCAAGTAGAGTAATGGGTATTTTGAAACCAAAGTTGGGTCCAAAACTATCGACACAACATTTTTTCTGCCAGTAACTAAAGAAGCACCTGTCACATATGTTGAAAAGTTTATATTCTGCTTTCTACAGATTACAATTAGGCTGCAACTAACATAAGGCAGCCCTAGATGGCGTCTGTATATCCTCCCAGCTATGTGATCCTGTGATCACTCACCAATTCTTTGATAAGTCACTTACAGTCTCTGAGTCTCAGATCTCCATCTGTAAAATGATCATAATCAAACTTGTCCTAGCTCCTTCGGAGGGTTATTTGAAGACAATCTATATAAAGCACTCTGAAAATGTTGTAACATGAATATTAGCTAGAGTGCTAATAATTTTGTGATTTTATCAGTGTGGGAATTCTCTCCATCTGACAGGTGGCAATAGAACTATAACTGATCATGGAAGACAGTTGCCTGAGGCTCAGCCACTTGCTTATGGTTACATAGCTACCTAGTAACTACCAGTGGTAAGTTTTGAAGCCATGTTTCTGAGTCTAGACCCAATGCTCTAACCATTACACAGCATTGCCTTCTTGAAAATTTTACAAGTCTATTAAATTACTATTGGTATTGGTATTATCTCCAGCATCCTACTGCCATGAAACCAAACTTCCATTTTCCCTAAAATAAACGCATAGGAATTTCATTAAAATCACCCCCTTCTGGGCTTGGAGTTGCCTAGCACTGACAAGTTAAGTGACTTGCTCTGGGTCACAAAACTAGCTAATGTCAGAGCTGGGACTTTACCCTACCTCTTCGGGACTCTACATCAAATCACAACTTCCTCTCTTTATGTGGAGTTTGTATGTTTTTTTCCTTGCTAAAGATTTCTTTCTTAGTCAATTCTGCTAAAATGCTTATTTTGAAAATGCTGGTTTGTTCCAATGTGCTTGATATATTGGGGAACAATTTGAGCCTAATGAATTTTGGTCTGCTTGTCCTTGATTTCATCTCACAAAGACAAGAGGACAGTGAACCACACTCATCCACATTTGGTGTTACAACTGTCCACCCAATTTCAGATAACTCTCCTTCCACCACTTCACACTAACTCATAAGCTGCAACCCTTCTGACTCCCACATCCACAAGCAAACGTCTGTTCTTTTTTTTTTTTGGGGGGGGGGAGCAGAGGGTGACTTGCCCAGGGTCACACAGCTAGAAAGTGTCAAGTGTCTGAGGCCAGATTTGATCTCAGGTCCTCCTGAATCCAGGGCTGGTGCTTTATCCACTGCACCACCTAGCTGCCTTCAGTTCTTTTTTCAAGGTAAAATGTCATATTTATTGTATCTCTTTTGTTGCAGTAGGAGCTATGGGTAGAGGAAGGCTAACCACTAAACCCAGGAATTACACACACACATACCCCTTCAGACTTCCTGGCCTCTAGTTGTGGAGTTTCCATTGCCCTTAACTGTAGTGGGGGAAACTTACCTGTAGGCTGAACAGTATCTCTGTAAATCCTGCCACTATTTATGATGGTATTAACATATTGCTGAACTATTTAACATGTGTAAAACTATTGCCATTTTTATAAGGTTCCTTTCTTTTTTATGTGTCAGCAATGATGTTTTTGATTGTTGCTCCCAACCCTATTTCCCCCATAAGCTCTGTGGATTTTATTGTGCAATTTTGTACAGTGCGGTGATTTTTAATGCATATGTCATGTTATAGCAGAACAGACTAGAGTATTTTTTTTCTTTCTGATCCTAAAGCAGCTGTTAGCATAACAACAAAGTAAACATCCCATTTGTTCCTTTCTTTATGCTTTATGTTTGCCAGAGGCATAACCATTGCTAATTGAAGTCTGGAAAGTACCTGTATAGCAAACAGATGATATTCAAACTTTTATCCATTTTAAGAACTAGTCATCTTTTGCACTTCTATCTCCCTCAACCCCCCTCCCCACCTCCAATCATTTACCAAATCTGTTTCATTCTGCCTCTGTGATACCTCTCAAACTTGTCCCTTCTTTCTGCTCTTATTGCAATCAATTCAGGCCCTCATTATATTTGCTAGGACCATTACAATGGTGGCCCAACTAGTTTTATGGCCTACATTCTTTCTCTCCTTTCACTCCCTTATTCTTCACCCCACTACCAGAGCACCCTTCCTAATGCATAGATCTGAGTATATCACCCACTTGCTCAAAAACAGGCAGTGTGTGTGTGCAGGCCTCAAACTCCTTCAGAAAGAATAAAGTCAGAATAACTTCAGATATCCTGTTGGAGCCAGGGAATAAAGGTAGCTCCCAGTAGGTGACTAGCCAAGGAGATAAAGGTGGAGCAAAGATGCCCATCCAGCCCATCCAGAGAAGCTCTCATGGAGTCATGAAAACAGTGCTGTCTCCTGTATTTGATGGCTGCCCCTGAGGATAAAGGAAATTGAGATGAGGCAAAGGCAGCCCAGTGTCTTCCAGGAGGCCCAAAGCTAGCATTATATCATTTTTCTTTTCCTTTTTTTTTTTTGGTGAGGCAATTGGGGTTAAGTGATTTGCCCAGGGTCACACAGCTAGTAAGTATTTTGTGTCTGAGGCAGGATTTGAACTCAGGTCCTCCTGACTCCAGGGCTGGTGCTCTATCCACTGTGACACCTAGCTGCCCCAACATTTTTTTTTTTGGTGAAGCAATTGGGGTTAAGTGACTTGCCCAGGGTCACACAGCTAGTAAGTGCCAGGTGTCTGAGGCAGGATTTGAACTCAGGTCCTCCTGAATCCAGGGTTGGCGCTTTATCCACTGCACCACCTAGCTGCCCCGCTAGCATTATCTCAAAAATCTAGTTGGGGCCTTTCAGGGATGCTGCAGGCAGCAAAGCCAACTCCATTATGCAAGGTAAAAGAGACAAAGATGGAGATAAATACAAAACCAGTGCCTGCGTTAGACGGGAGAAGGAGCCAGAAGCCTAGGATTATGGCACAGGGTGTAACTTGATCCTATTTTTGTGTGTCATAGACCATGACTGAGGGAAAAGTCAGGGAAAGGGACCAGGAACTAACCATCCCATCCATCACTGTGGCAAGCCAGGAGTAGCACCATCCAAACTTCAGGGAAAATAAGACCACTGCATTGCCACCCCATCCAAGAGTACAAGAAGGGGCAAAATTGACTCTAATTCCTAACCCAGAAGCTAAAGCTGAAGACATGAATAAAGAAGAAAAAAACAAACAAACTCCTAATACAATATAGAAATATCATGGAGTAAAAAAAATTCTCAAGAATTAAACCCAGAAGAAAGGAGCAACTCCCCAATAAGTACAAGTAGATTTTTTAAAAATGCCTTGGCTTCAAGGACTTTGATAGTGGATAAGAGAAAGGAAACAAAAGATAAAAAGTGAAATTAAATTTTGAAGGTCAGAACTAAATTTATGACTCATAGGCTCATAGATACAGAGCTGAGAAGTACACACTCAATAGCCATGTAGTTTGATCTCATCATATTACAAATGAGGGAACAGAAGCCCAGGAAATTTAATTGACTTGCATAAGGTCACATAGGTATTAAATGTCAAAAGTAAGATTTGAACCCAAATCCTTTCACTCCAGACCCAGTACATTGCCTCTCATACTTCAGATGTTGTTTAACCACGGCATTAACAGAGTGAACTCTAATGTCCCTATTCATAGAAGCTAAAGGAGAGATGAATGCAACTTAAGATTGCCTTGACTCATGTCAAGTTTGTATAGTTTATTAAAATCTTTTTAAGGCAAACTGTTGTCTTCTGGGCACAACTCCCCCATTTGTACTTGTGACATAGATTTTTTTTTACTATTTGGAATTCATTTATTTATGGGAAAGTAGACAAATGTGACCAGAACTGATATGAGGATAGTAACATTCTCTGAGAACACTTTTAATTATCAAAAAATATGCCCAGACTTTTTTTCATTGAGCTGGAAGCAAATTCTACCTTCTAAGGCAATTATTAGCCTCCTGTTAACAATTGATGGCTCCACATTGTTGCCAAAGTGATTTTCCTATAGTACAGGTCTCAATATTACATCCATTTTCTATTCAATAAACTTCAGTGACTCCCTATCATGTCTAGGATCAAATATAAACTCTATTATAATTTAAAGCCTTTCACAAACCTACTCCAACCTACCTTCCCATTCTTTTTTTTATGTTTCAACTTTGAAATAATTTTTTTAAATCCAAGAGTAAGAGTTTAAATTTAGCCCTGTTAAATTTCATTTCATTTAATTCAGAAAAATCTTTTTTTAAGCTTTTTTGAATCATTACTCTGCTATTAAGTGTGCTAACTGTTCCTCCCAGCTTTGTTACCTCCAAGTTTGATCAATTTTCTATCTATGCCCCTGTCATTTATTAAAATATTAAACATCACTGAGTCAACATAGATCCATGGGGACCTCCACTGGAGAGACCGGCATATTGGTTGACATTGAACTATTTATGACTTGCTCTTTGGGTCCATTTCAAATTGTCTAGTCCAGAAGTGCCAGACATGAAAACTATAGCCATATGTTGCCTTACACACCATAGAGTGCCAACTAAACCAGATTAAAATATGATTGAGAGGGTGATTCAGTGGATAAAGCACCAGCCCTAGATTCAGGAGGACCTGAGTTCAAATTTGGCCTCAGACACTTGACACTTACTAGCTGTGTGACCCTGGGCAAGTCACTTAACCCTCATTGCCTCACAAAAAAGTAAATAAAACATAATATAATAGAATTGAGAGATATTTAACAAAATAAAAAATACAACAGAACATGGATAATGTTATATGTGGTTTTCTTTTTTTTTTTAAACAGTAATCATATTTTGTAATATATGTTTTTCCTAACCTTCAGGGATTCTTAGGTACAGTTTAGTGGTCATGTTTCTATTTGAGTTTGACACCACTGATGCAATCCATGTCTTTCCATTTTCCCCACAAAAAGAGCATGAGAGGTGACAGCTACATGGTGCAGCGGATAAAGCACAGGCCTTGGATTCAGGAGGACCTGAGTTCAAATCTGACCTCAGACACTTGACCCTTTACTAGCTGTGTGACCCTGGGCAAGTCATTTAACCCTCATTGCTCTGGGTGGGGGGAAGCATAAGAAATTGTATCAAATGCTTTGCTAAAACCTAAACAAATTGTGTCATTCAGTATAGTGCTGTAGAAATAGTGTTTTATTTTAGTCAGATGATGAGTTCGAATCCTGCTCCTTACCCCCTGCATTCTTGGTTAAGTCATATAACCTCTATTGGACTAAGTTTCCTCTTTTATGTAATGAAGTAGTCAGACCAGATAACTTCAGTCCCAACTAAATCTAAATTATGATCCTGTGATTTCTGATCTATCAGTTTAGTAGCTAGAGTTAGAGATTGGATCTATGATTTCATTGGTATAGGCGACTCCCAGATGGGGGTACTCTCTCTACCCATTCATATCTGCACTTTTTTTGCAGCTTAAAATCTTTGAGAGTTTCCTCTAAGTTAGTTGGTAGTGCTGGTCCTTCATTCTCTTTCTTTTTTCTTTTTTCTTTTTGCAGGGCAATGAGAGTTACGTGACTTGCCCAGGGTCACACATCTAGAAAGTGCCAAGTGTCTGAGGTTGGATTTGAACTCAGGTCCTCCTGAATCCAAGACTGGTGCTTTATCCACTGTGCCACCTAGCCGCCCCCCTGGTCCTTCGTTTTCTTTTTTTTTTTCTTTTTTTTGGAGGGGTGGGGTGGGGGGTGGGCAATGAGGGTTAAGTGACCTGAACGCCAAGTGTCTGAGGCCGAATTTGTACTCAGGTACTCCTGAATTCAGGGCTGGTGCTTTATCCACTGCGCCACCTAGCTGCCCCTGGTCCTTCATTCTCAAAGAGGACCAATGACACCACAAGGATGATTTCTTGACTTGCTGGATTTAAATGAGGCAGAGCTGAGCAAAGTTGTCAGCCTCACTCTCTCATCCAGAGTCATCAAAATCCAGTGGCAAACCCCTCTTCTCTGCCTTTCTGTATGCCATCCCCTGTGTTTGACATGATCTTCCCCCATACAATCAGTCTTTCCAATTATAATCTGTCCCTTCTTTTAAAATCTCCTTTTTAGTTCTACTGAAAAATATTCAGAAAAAATATTTCTCCAGCCAAAACTTTTCCCAGATTTTTCTCTTTAGGAGAATGTTTAAGATATCAAGAACAGAAAGCTAAGTAAGGCTTGAGGAAAATGGATTAAGGGTGGTGATCAAATTTAGAACAAAAAATACATCTGGTCTAGTTAAAATCATTGTCTTTCTCGGATTTCAAGGGATTAAAATATCAGGGATTTCCACTTTGATTACTCAAAGAAAACACCTGGACTTTTATTTTCAAGATTCTTAACCTTAAGTAGACTGACTGTTAAAAGGTTTGTGAACTTGGATGGGGAAAAATATTAACTGTTTTCACTAGCCTCTAACTAAAATTTAGCATTTCCTTCAATCATGAATGTAAGAAACAAACCACAATAGAATTAACAGTACCTGTGTCTTTGATACCAATAGAAAACAGATGTTTTCATATCATATTACCATTCTTGCAGCTTTATTTTACTCATATCACTACTTCAAAATCATTGTTGTTATTAGACCTACCACTAGATTGCAGTAGATCCCAGTATATGCTTCAAATTGAAACATAGATCAGGTTCATAGCTTTAGAGCCAGAAGGGACCTTTGAGGATGGGGAGCCCCTCTCCCTCATTTTACAGATGAGAAAATTGAAGCACAGAGAGGTATAAGTGGCTTGCACATTGTCACACAGCTCATAAATGGCCGAGGTGGAATTTAAATGCAGGTCTAGTCCCCTACCAAGTCCATTGACCTGTTCATCCACCATGTCATTGAGGATAAATGACTAGCCCAAGACAGCTGAGGAGGAGCAGTGGCGAGAAAGCTGACCTGGAGTCAGAAAGGTCCAAATTTTTAAAAGTTACACACTAGCTGTGTGACGCTGAGCAAGTCATTTAATCTCTTTCAACTTCAGTTTCCTCAACTGTAAAATGGGGATAATAGTAAGGTCTACTTCCCAGAGTTGCTGGGAGGCTCAAATAAGATATTTATACAGTGTCTGGCACGTAGTATATATAGGTGCTTTTAATAAATGCTTCCTTCTAGGTGCAGATAATGATAATAACTAACATTCATAAAGGGTTTAAAGTTTTGTGAGGAAAAAATGAAAGTGAGTGTATTGGTCCTTGGAAGAACAAAAATAGCAAGGCACAGGACACCGATATTCTATGTAATAGTGATACAATTCTCATAAGAAAAGAAAGGTGAGGGCTTTTCCCTTTTGGCTCATAATTTATTTTTTCTAGAGGTCACAATCAGATCATTCATTTATGACTGGAAACCCAGAGTTTCAGTGAAAACAAGCCCTGGAATCTGAGACATTTCTGAGAAGGTCACCTTTACATTTTATTTATTTAAGAAGCTGCTAGATGAAATTACCTGAGCTGAATTGTTTGCTTAATGGTTGTAAGTTCCCGGAACAATGAAGTCACTTCTAACCCCGATCTGAGACCTGAAAAAAGACTTTCTTTCTCAAGATCTGCCCTTACAAGAGTTTAGTCATGCTAAAACTTGCCAGTGCTCACATCATGGGCTTTTCTGAGAGGAGGAAATAGAGCAGCTAAGTCAAATTTCACCTATTCAAGCTTGTTTGTCAACAACATATACAGACATAATACAGTTAAATGTTAGTCCACATGATTTTATTTTGCTCTGTTTTTCTAATGAGTTGCACAAACATTTTATGAACATACCATTATTTGAAAAAACAATGGGGTTTTTTAGTTGTGGTTTGTTTTGTGAGTTGCCTCAAAATGGTCAATTCATTTGAAAAATATAAAAAAAGAATTCTGAAAAGTCAGCCTCTGATTTGCATCTGTTATTTTCCACTATTGCTTTAATGCCTACTGCCTGGTAGAAAGAGCAGTATTGTTGATAGAATACATAATAGGTTTGAGGTCAGGAAGACCTTCAAATCTTGCCTTTGACACTAAATTGCTGAGTGCCTCTGGACAAATGAAAGTGAGGCAAGTATTTGTGCTGAAGGCAGCTCTCTTACTACAAAGTCAAAGCTGTGTTTCCATTGACTTTTGGTGGAGGGAGTTTCTGGCACCTAGAAATCCTAACAATAATTAAATCATATCCTAGCAGGCATAGTCTATCTAGTGCTGTGCCTTGTACATAGTAGTACATAGTAATCACTTATGTTTGTTGAATCATATGCTTTTGTTGAATTCCTCCCAAAAGCAGTCTTTCCTACAATTTATCCAGGACAGACATCAGCTTATTTCTTGCAGTTTCAATTACCATCTTGATTCCTTTTTATTTTTTTAAATTTTTTAAATTAAAAAAATTTTTTTGTGAGGCAATTGGGGTTAAGTGACTTGCCCGGGGTCACACAGCTAGTAAGTGTCAAGTATCTGAGGCTGCTTTTGAACTCAGGTCCTCCCAAATCCAGAGCCGGTGCTTTATCCACTGTACCACCTAGCTGCCCCTTGATTCCTTTCTTAACCTTTAAGTGCTGTACCAATGTCTTACACAAATTATCTTTGTCTAGACCTTTGAGGAAACTCCTTTTATCATTGCAGATCAGATATTATTCTGCAATTTAACCTCTTAGAGAATGCATGGAGCCAAGATGTTGGAGAGAAGACAGGAATTTGCCTGAGTTCTCCCAAGTTTCCCTCAAAAACAACATTAAATCAAGCCTCTAAACAGATTCTGGAACTGCAGAACCTACAAAAAGACAGAGATACAGTCTTCCAATTTGAGATCATTTAGAAGACTTCAGGAAAGGTCTGTCTCACTTGGGTGAAAAGGGAGGGCAATGCAGCACAGCTCAGTGCACCGTGGAGGGGGTCTGGGAAAGTCAGCTGGAGGCTCCTGGCCACGGCATAAATCAAGAACACAGGTCCCTTGGTCCTGGCTCAGAAGGCTGGTGGCACAAAAGACCATTTCTGATACCTGCCAGCCTTAGTTTAGAGGGCAAACTGCCAGCTAGAGAACCACCCACATGACAGGCTTGACTTGGCCAAGCCATATCAGCACAGGGAGCAAGCCTAGGGTATTGAGGAATCTAAAAGCCACATAGGCCTCAGAGCAGAAAGGCAGTGACCAGGCTCCTACCCCCGAGCATAAGAAGCTTGCAACAGTGGCCCCTGTGCCCCAGAAGCAGACCTCAACTCATAAATTTTAAAATAGGCTACAATATGAGTAAGAAACAGAAAAGGACCCTTATCATTGACAGCTTCTATGGTGACAGGGAAGACCAAAACACAAACTCAGATGAGGACGATCCTGTCAAAATGACTACATGTGAAGCCTCGAGGGGGAAGATGAATTGGTCTCTAGACCAACAAGCCTTCTTGGAAGAGCTCAGAAATTTGCAAACCCTCTTTGCTTTTAAAAATCAAATGAAGGGGGAAGCTAGGTGGCGCAGTGGATAGAGCACCAGCCCTGGATTCAGGAGGACCTGAGTTCAAATCAGGCCTCAGACACTTAACACTTACTGGCTGTGTGACCCTGGGCAAGTCACTTAACCCCAATTGCCTCACTAAAAAAAAAGAAAAAAAATCAAATGGGAGGGGGCAGCTAGGTGGTACAGTGAATAAAGCACTGACCCTGGATTCAGGAGGACCTGAGTTCAAATCCGACCTCATACACATGACACTTACTAGCTGTGTGACCCTGGCCCTGCCCCGCCCCCCCCAAAAAAGAGAGAAGGAAGCATTTCCCAGATTTGGAGGTAGCAGTAACAAAATTTGGCAACTGAATGCCTATATTTATAGGGTACTGAGTATTTATAAGTAAGCAGTTACAATGTGCAAAGTGCTGGCGATACATATAGAAAGTTAAGACAGTCTTGGCTCTCTAGGAGCTCACATTCAAATGGGAGAGACAACATATAGGTAAGATTTTGGCTGCTTGTTAGAAATTTACCATGGTCCTTAAGATGAAGCAGCAAAGCGATGGTAATGTAATGCTACTTCTTTAATGTCGTTTTTACTGATAATATCATATCAGTTTCTTTTTTATTTTATTTATTTCTTTTTGTTTTTTTCAGGGCAATGAGGGTTAAATGACTTGCTCAGGCTCACACAGCTAGCAAGTGTCAAATGTCTGAGGTCAGATTTGAACTAAGGTCCTCCTGAATCCAGGGCTGGTCCTTTATCCACTGAACCACCTGGCTTCCCCCATTTTATTTATTTTTAAATAGCATTTTATTTTTTCCAATTAATTTATAGTTTTCAACATTCATTTTTTCAATATTTATTTTTTTCTTCTTTCCTTCCTCTCATCTCCCCTCCCTAAGACAGCAAGCAATCTGATATAGGTAAACATATCTCCACATTAGTCATGTTGTGAAAAAAGAAGTCACATGCACACAAAAAGTGAAAATAGTGTGCTTCAATCTGCATTCAGACTCCATAGTTCTTTCTCCAGATGTATAGAGCATTTTCCATCACAAGTGCCTTGAAATGGTATTGGATCATTGTATTGCTGAGAAGAGCCAAGTCTATTATAGTTGATCATTGCACAATGTTGATGTTATACTGTACAATGTTTTCCTGGTTCTGCTCATTTCATTCAGCATCAGTTCATGTAAGTCTTTCCAGATTTTTCTGACATCTGCCTGCTCATCTTTTCTTATTGCACAGTAGCATTCCATTCCATTCATATATCATAATTTGTTCAGCCATTCCCCGATTGATGGGCATCCCCTCAATTTCCAATTCTTTGCCACCACAAAAAGAGCTGCTATAAATATTTTTGTACATGTAGGTCCTTTTTTCTTTTTTAAATAATATCAATTTCTGATGATGAACTATTTTACAACGTCAAGGACTATGATGACAACAAGCTTCTTTTCTTGATCTTCAGTAGCTGTGAATCTTCCGGGAGTAGTGAAGTTACCAGGATGTATCTTCACATCCTAGGATGATGCCTGTGGGCACTGAATGGAAAGCATTGCTATGGCTCTTGAGTTCAGAGTCCCGGGCTGACATCCCCAGGCTGCAGTGGTACTTAGTTTGAATAGTTTTCCTGGAGGCATTCATCACTTGAATGGTTCTTTTAAATACTGTGTTTCCCTGCTGATCCTTTTTTTCTTCTGATATGGCTCATCCTGCCTCATAGAACAAGGAGTGATGTGTGTGTGTGTGTGTGTGTGTGTGTGTATCACACTAAGCACGTGACAAATATACATGGTTCCACAATAGGTTTCCTTCTACTCAAGCTTCACCTTCTCCCTCCCCCCCCCTCAAGATTTTACAGTCGATGAAAGGAGTAAAAATACTAGATTTAGGGCCGAGGGGACCTGAGTTCAAACCCAAACTTCTATTTCTATCTCTGTGAGCCTATTAGGCATGTTGACAGTATTTATTATTAAGCGCATACTATGTGGCAGGCACTGTGCTGGGGATCCAAAAAGAAGGAGGAGGAGGAGGAGGAGGAAGAAGAAGAAGCAGAAGCAAAAAAGTTCCTGCCCTCAAGAAGCTTTCATTCTTTTTTTCTTTTTTTGGTGAGGCAATTGGGGTTAAGTGACTTGCCTAGGGTCACAGAGCTAGTGTGTCAAGGCTGGATTTGAAGAACTCAGGTCCTTCTGACTCCAGGGCCGGTGCTCTATCCACTGCACCACCTAGCTGCCCCTAGAAGCTTTCATTCTAATGAGGGAGGCAGTATGCAAGCAACTATGCATAAACAAATTATTATTATTCAGTTATGTCCAACTCTGTGTGATCTCAAGGATACTGTACATGGGGTTTTCTTGGCAAAGATACTGGAGTGGTTTACCATTTCCCTTTCCAGCGTGTCCCCATTTGACAGAAGAGGAAGTGAGGTAAATAGGGGTTAAGTGACTTGCTCAGGGTCACACAACTAGTAAGCTTTGAGGTTGGATTTGGATTCAGATCTTCCTGACTCCAGGCTTGGTGCACTATCCACTGAAAGATGAATTGGAGATAAAGGAGCAAAGGTACTAGAATTAAGAACTAGGAAAGGCTTCTTGTGTTGGGTGGACTAGGGGTGGACTCCAAGTAGGGCAAGACTGGAGGCAGAGGTGAAGGAGCACATTCCAGGCTTAGGGGACAAGTAGTAAAAATGGACAGGAATTTGGAGGTGGAGTTTTTGCCAGGAACCCCTCAGAACCTGAGTTTTCTAAAATCTGTGAAATGAGAACTTTGGCCTGGAAACAGCAGGCTTCAAAGTGGGCCCCAAGACCATTTCAGAGGTTCTGCAAAGATATCTTTGCTTTTAAAAATAATCCTTCTTTTCAACCACGTATCTGTGTAAGGCTAGATTTTTTAAAAATCCTATTTGAATGCAGAAGCAGATAATGATAATCCATCCATCTTCTATTAAATCAGAGATTTGCAAAAATATGTAAAACATTGTTACTCTTTTTAAAATATATGTATTTTTCAAAAAAAAATTACTCATCCGAACACGTAATAGGTTTATTACTGTTCTTTTAAATGAATATTTTAAAATTTATGGTATGTAATTTAAGTCCAACAGCTAAAGGCCGCATAAACAAAAGCTCTTTAGGGTTTTCAATAATCTTTAAGTGTCATTTTTTTAGGTGCCCAAAGGCGTCCCGGGACCCTCGAGCCCAGCCACCCTGAGTGCTCGCTACCTTGCCTTCCGAGTCTCTACCCCGCCTCCCTCGTTCCTCCGCATTCGCCCAGCCCGCCCCGCCCAGGTCCGGGTCTCTGACGTCATCAATCCGGCTCATTAGTCACTAGGTGACGGGCTCTGGCTGAAGGCGGTTCTTGAAGAAGTCGGGGGCGGAGACGGGAGGAAAGGGAAGGAACTTGAGCGGAGCTCGGGCTTACGGTGTCGGCTTGCTTACCCTCAGCCAACATGGCGGCCCCGGCTTCGCCCCACCTCCTTCCTCTTTGCTCGTCTCTTATTGGTCGATTGGAGGGCGACGTGGCGCTGACGCGACCGGCTGCCCGATCCAACCGGCGTCCAGCTGAGCTGGACTTGGCGCCGGCCCAGACGGCTGCCGGTCGCTTCCGTCTCAGGGTGTTCACGGCCTGGCTTAGGTGAGCGGATGGTCCGCCGCTCCTGGGGCAGGCGAGGAGAGAGGGAGGCAGGAGGGTGAGAAAAGCGCGGGGCCCGGGACTGGGGAGCGGGGGGACGCGGGGTGGGGCAGCGGTGTCCCGGCCCGGGCCCGGGAGGGATGGAGGGCCGCGGGGACAACGGCCGCCTGACCCAGCCTATGGCCTCGGATTCGTCCTGGAAGCTTTTGCTTTCCTTCCACCGGAGCCCACGGTGCGCCTACGGTGCCCCGATGGCCTAGTGCTGGCCATCCTCGCTTGGGCCGGAGAGCTGGACTGTTCGGAGGATGCCCCTCAGGGCCTTCCCAGAACTTTCCCCTGAGTTTCCAGATGGTCTAGTCAGAGGAAGAGGAGCCGGTAAAGACGGGAGGGGGAGGAAAAGGACCCTCCCCTCCCCTTCCCCATGGCATTTAGAAGCTCTTGGCGCCGTCCTTAGGGGGCAGCGGAGATTTGGTCACCACTGGACAAGGGGCATCATGGTGGGGAGAGAACTGGCCTTTTGGCTTAAGTACTTTGAGTCAAGTTGTGGTAAGAATGCACAGGCTAGGGAAGTGTATCCTCGTGGTTTCGCTCCTACTTGAATTTTCCCCTTTTGGCAGTTCAACAATAACTTTTATCGTGATACGGGTGGAAAGAGTTCCAGATGAGAGGTCAGACAGTCTGTGTTCAAATTCCAGATCCACCCCTTAATACCTGTGTGATCTTGAGCAAGTTATTTTACCTCTCTGGGCTTCAGTTTTCTCATCTGTAAAATGGGGACTTTGGACTAAATCGCTTTAAAAAGCCTCTTCCAACTCTTAAATCTGTTATCTAGTGATTGCTGAGTTTCATATCTGCTAAAATCCTGTCGTGGGTCAGGAGAATAAAGCTAGACCCTTTTCTCACCATTATCAACCAAAATATACTTAAATACTTGAGTACATGATTTGTGTAGAGTAGTTTTACTGTTTGTGTTACTTATATGACTTTTACCTGAAGGTTGGAAATGCAATTTAGAGTGTTATTATCATCAGTGTGGAAGCATTTCATTGATTATGAAGGTGATGAACAGGAGCTTAGACTATTTGGGAGTCATGTTTGAGTTGTATACTTGCATTGTAACACAGTACAGGTATAATTTTACTCAAGGAATGTCAATCCTGGAATAGTTATCCTAAGATAATAAATTTAAGCAAAATGGACCTTAAAGACCTCAGTTTCCTCCTCTGTTAAATGAGGCCTGGGGAAGCTTAGGGATTTACCAAAAGTAACATGAGAAATTTGAACTCAGGTCCTCTGACTTCCCTGGCAAGAATCTTTCCACCATTCCTATACTGCTTCTCAATTATTTCATTTCCATATAGTTACAGTATGGTACTTACCAAATTGAAATACTTTCTTCTTTCAGATGTATCATTGCATGAAAATGTTATTAGAGAGCACTTTACCAAATCTTTAATTTGGTGCTATATTTCTTTTCTCCAAGAAGTTTCTCCATCCATTTGGTTCTTAGTAGCCAAATTCTCTGTTGTCTTAGGCTTTTACAAAAGGTGTAGACACAAAATGTAACTGGGGTTTACCCGAGTTTGGAAGATTTAGACTGAATACTTTAACAGATTGACTTTAGAAGTATGCACATAAACAGAAAGTAGTCAGTCAAACACAGCATAGAAGAAAACTTATACTTTTGGTGGTGGTGAGCTTTGGCCAAACTCTACTGTGGCATAAGCATGAAGAACTGAGTGGAGGGGGGGGCAGCTAGATGGCGCAGTGGATAGAGCACCGGCCCTGGAGTCAGGAGGACCTGAGTTCAAATGCGGCCTCAGACACTTAATACTTACTAGGTGTATGTGACCCTGGGCAAGTCACTTAACCTCAATTGCCTCACTAAAAAACAAAAAACAAAACAAAAAACACACACACACACACACACAAAAAAAGAACTGAGTGGAGGACTTTATGTCTACTTCTTCAAAATTAGCTGCATAGAGGAAATGGAACAAGGAAGCACAGTTCACAAAAGAACACAATTGTCACACACTGATTGAATTCAGATATTACAGTAAAGAGGAGATACTACTGCTAATAACACATGTATATAATCTTAGCTGACATAGCATCAGAATCAAGCTCTTCTTCAGATACTAAGCCCAGAGATCTGAAGTGAACTTTTCCATGGCCAGAAAAGTAACAGAGCCCAAAGGAATAGCAGAGTTATCTTGAGCTATCAAGCTTAAATTATACACATCAACCCTACAGTGATATCTCATATAACCACTTTTGTATATGGTCTTTGTTTCAAACCCTTTGAGGCTGCATAATGTAGTGGTTAGCTGGAGTGGATTCCATAAGGCTAGTGTTAGAATTAAATGAGATAATACATATAAAGCACTTTGCAAACCTTAAAGCCCTATATAATTGTCAACTATTTAAGGTATGTATTTTCCAAAAAGTGTCCTATGTATATTTGGTAAAAAGAAGGGGGGGCAGCTAGGTGGCGCAGTGGATAGAGCACCGGCCCTGGAGTCAGGAGTACCTTAGTTCAAATGCGGCCTCAGACACTTGACACTTACTAGCTGTGTGACCCTAGGCAAGTCACTTAACCCCAACTGCCTCACTAAAAAAAAAAACAAAAAAAAAACAAAGAAGGGAAGGAATTCCCATAAATATATATATGTGTATATGTATATGTATGTGTATATGTGTGTGTATATATATATATATATATATGTCAAATTTTGTAATTTTTTCATTCTCTTTCACTATATTTTGGAGGGGGATATTAGTTTAAATAATAGTAGCTATCACCTTTATCTGTTCAGACTGACAAGAACCTGCTTTCCTTTTCTGATTAGTTTTTGTTTAGGGAGATTTCACACTGATTTACACAATATTTGATCAATAAAAAAAGAGTATTTATATATCTGAATTTAATACCTCAGGTCTTTACTCATACCAGTATCATCCCTTTGTGCTCTTGGATAGGTTTTTGGTGAAAGGTACAATTCTAGTCCTGAATCAGAAGATGGGGCCACTGAGGGGAAAGGCCATTAAGATGCCTACATTTGATCCATAAATGTTAATTTAGCTTAGTTTACTACTGGTGATAAATATATTTATGTTAAGTTTTTAATATCAGTTCCTTTTCAGACCATGGCGACTTATCTGGAGTTTATCCAACAAAATGAGGAGCGAGATGGTGTGCGTTTCAGTTGGAATGTGTGGCCATCAAGCCGCCTGGAGGCCACAAGAATGGTTGTCCCTCTGGCATGTCTACTTACTCCCTTAAAAGAACGTCCAGATCTACCTCCAGTACAGTATGAACCTGTACTTTGTAGCAGGCCGACTTGTAAAGCTGTTCTCAATCCGCTTTGGTATGAATTTCAAAAATATTAATGAAATGATAATTAAAATAAAATATGTGAAATTATACTTTTGTGGTATAGACTAAAAGGTGGTCTGTTTAGAATAATATAGTTTGTCAGAACTTGAGTCAGTCAGTCAGCAAATATTCATTATCATTTATTATGTATTAGGCACTGGAGATATAAAGAAAGGAAAAAACACTGTTTTCAAGGAGCTCACATTTTAATGGAAGAGACAATAAGAAAATATTTATATACACACAGTGTACATGGAACTTAGTCTTGGAGGGAAAGGACTAGCAGTGAGGGTGTGGGGGCTAGGGGGGAGAACCAGTTTCATGGAGGGAGGGGAAAAACCCTTCCAGAATATATGATTTTAGCTGATTTTTGAAGGAAGTTTAGAATTGGAGTTGAGAAAAACATTCCAGGCCTGGGGAACAGCTAGTACAAATGCACAGAATTGGGAGATAAAGTATTACATGTGAGAAACAGAAAGGAGGCCATTTTTTCATTTAAAAATCCATTACTCAAATAATTTTGATAACCCTCCAGGAGTTTTGAGAAGCACAGTACCTCAATAGATAGGGTTCTTAGCTGTTGTGTTTGGATTGAATGTTAGTCTAATAGATCTTTACCTGTACTCAAGTGTGGTTTCCACAAATATGACAAGGACATGTTTAAATGATAAACTGCTATATCTGATGAAGAAATCCTGTGCAAAATTTTAAAAATTCATTTCAGTAAGTTACAAGAGTATAGATATGTTTAATGTGGTGGTGCCTCTTAAATTTGCATGTAAGTATTTCTTCCTTAAAATTAGTAACTATATATTTAAATGTTTTATTTTCTCTATTCAGTCAGGTTGATTATCGAGCTAAGCTTTGGGCCTGTAATTTCTGCTTTCAGAGAAATCAGGTAGGTGAATTAAATTCTGTTTAAAATGAAGCAGTTACAGGGGGCAGCTAGGTGGTGCAGTGGATAAAAGCACAGGTCCTGGATTCAGGAGGACCTGAGTTCAAATCCAGCCTCAGACACTTGACACTTGCTAGCTGTGTGACCCTGGGCAAGTCATTTAACCCTCATTGCCCTGCCCCTACGCCCCCAAAATAAAATAAAATAAAATGAAGCAGTTAAAAAGATGTTTTTACATACACACACATACATATAGATAGATAGATAGATAGATAGATAGATAGATAGATAGATAGATACATATGAGAGACTCTATTAGACTTAATTGATGGAATAATAGAAACCTTTTCTAACACCTCTTTCATGACTCACTCTCCCAACTCAAACTGCCATTTTTTGGTCCTTTCTCCAGAGGATTGACTGTTACTCTTTACAGGATTTTAGAGTGACCCCATATGGGTCCATCTTTCTAGAGGCTAGTTCCTGAGCTCTTCTTTGGTGTGATTATCTTTAATCAGACAGTAGATTCAATTCTTTAGCAAAGGCATTTACTCAAATGGCATAACAAGACAGTAATTACAAAGTATTTCCCTCAGCATCAGGAGCATAGTCTCCTATAAACACAATCTAGGAGGAGGAAGAGTGGACGCAAAATTAAAATATAGTTGTAGTAAGGCACACATGTAGAGACCACACATGGTCAGGGCAATTCACAAGTCCAGAACTGAGGCACTTGATGCACATTCTCTTTCCAAAGTAAAGAAGATCCATACATTGTAAATGATCACCTTGAAATATGTACTACTTCTAAATTTTTAGAAACAACAAAGGTTATTTTAAAAACAACTTGTGCCTACACAATTGGAAAGAATAAACAATTATCACTAAGCTTAGTGCTGGCCAGAATATAGAAAAGAGGTACATACTTTTATTGGTGGTAGCATTGAGAAGTGTGGCAGTATTTTTGCAGAGCAAATCTGGGAGTGTATACTAAAATTTTGTAACATGAAAACCTGGCGGGTCCAGTTGTAGAATGGGTTAACAGATTGGTATATTAATGTAATGTGATAGTACACTTAAGAAGAGAAAATGTGAGGAAAATAGTTGTGGAAAGATATGAAATAATAGAAGAACAGGAATTAGAAGTTCAATATTTTCACTGGCATCTTTAACAATGAAAAACTATAAAAGTGCATATCAAAATGAATGGAGATTGGGAATCAGTTTAAATATGTGTATATAGTTATTTATTAAAAAAATTTTTTTTAATTTAATTTTTTTGCAGGGCAATGAGGGTTAGGTGACTTGCCCAGGGTCACACAGCTAGTGTCAAGTGTCTGAGGCCTCATTTTAACTCAGGTCCTCCTGAATCCAGGGCTGGTGCTTTATCCACTGTGCCACCTAGCTGCCCCCTATAGTTATTTGTAAATGATTTGAATTTTTTTTTGTATAAACTAGTTCATGTACCAGTTAAAGGTCTTAATGTTTACAGTTTAGTTTATTGTAGTTACTTAGCTGCTTTATAATTAATTTTTTTTCTTTATAAGTGCCTTAAAATGACTTTCTTTTCTTTTTAGTTCCCTCCAGCATATTCAGGCATATCTGAGGTGAATCAACCTGCAGAACTGATGCCCCAATTTTCTACAATTGAATACATAGTGCAGGTAATTTGTTAGTATTAATTTAACAGTGTTCTACAGCTTCTCTTTCTGTATGTACACTTGGGAGTCTTTCTTCCTTACTAGTGTGAACTACAGAGGAAAGGCAGTAGGGTTAGGTTTTTAGTGACAGCCATAGTAATATAAATGTCTAAGTCTTAGGAGAGAAAGTGTATTAACAATTTGTTGTTCTCTACTTTAGGTCATGGAATAAGTGTGATTCCCAAATAGACTGAAATCTCTGGGTTTTAAAAATTCTAGCTTTGATGTTTAACCTGGTAAATGTGGTTTATGCAGCTATCTTTCCCCTCAAGAATAAATATTAATGACAGTATTATATTTTTCATAGGTTAGCATTCTCCTTTGAATTTTTGAAATACAAAAAACAAATTACCTTTGAATCTGCCTTTTTTATAGTTTGTCACTAAACTTACAAAAATGATTTAAGTTGTAAGGTTTACATACTGAAGCTCAGACTCTTTAGATTGGGTGATAATGGACATTTTTAGTAATTGAATGCATGTTTTAGAAATGTCTTAAGTAATATAGAACAAGAAACAGAACTCAAAAAGAAAGCTGGGGGGGTTTTGGTGCCCAAGTTTCCAAGCAAGTTAAATGTCAGGCAAATTCATCTTATTAGAAAGAAATTGTAGGTGCTGAGTCAATTTCTGGCCCCCTTCTACTTCCCTTTATATGGATGTAGTCCGCCTCCAGTATGGTGTGGATTTGGGTTAGAGGACCTGGGTGCAATTCCAGTTCTGTGACTTTGGACAAGTCACTTCTGCCTCTCTGAGCTTCACTTCCCTCAGGTAGAAATAAAGGCAAGGGGCTGGACTGGATCAGGGATTCTTAGCCTTTTTGTGTCCTTGACCCCTTTTCCAAGCTGGTGATGCCTACCACTCCCTTCACAGAATAATATATGCATTTATGCATGTGTATAAATTCATAAAATAAGATACATAGGATTACAGAAGTTTTGAAACCAATTATATTTTGCAATACAGTTATCAAAATATTTTTTTAAAAAGAGGACCCCAGATTAAGAATCCCTGAACTAGGTGATTCTGAAGCACTAAATGCTTTTGTCAAGTCATAATAATGGACAGCTTTATGTTATAGCCTTAACTGATCTAGTAATTCCATTATGTTCAACTCAGCTTCATGTCATCACTTCATATGAAGAGTTCACAGTTGGTGAATACCAAGATTAAATTATCACTGTTGCTTATAGTTGACTTTAGCATTAGTAGTTTGGGACAAATCATTCTGATTCCTACTCTCCTTTTTTGTTGCTAAGTCCTTGCCAAACTTCTGAATATTCATATCTACCTCCTTTGCTGGCTATTCTCTGCCTCCGCCCTGCTTTGAGGAAAGCATCTGATGTTAGGGAGAGTACTAGACTTCTTGCTACAGTAATTGTCATATATGCTAGGCTGGACTGATTCCTTCTGGCCCAGACATACTAAGAGGAGAACATGTTGCTCACTTCCCCTTGCTGCACTTTTTTCAGTCTTTCTTTATTGAAGGCAATACTCTAATGATAATATAAAGTTAAAATATTTGAATAAGAATTGTTTTAATTGCAATTAGAAATAGCTTTCAAGAACTTTTTCTGGGGGTTAGATATTTATGTGAAGTTTCTTATGCCATGTTTCTTTGTTCTTAAGAGAGGGCCTCAGACACCCTTGATTTTTCTCTATGTTGTTGATACATGCCTGGAAGAAGAAGACCTTCAAGCTCTAAAAGAGTCTCTGCAGATGTCCCTGAGCCTTCTTCCTCCAGATGCTCTGGTGGGTCTAATCACCTTTGGTAGAATGGTGCAGGTTCATGAGTTGAGCTGTGAAGGAATCTCAAAAAGCTACGTCTTTCGAGGAACCAAGGATTTGACTGCCAAGCAAATACAGGTTTGTTTTTGGGTGTAAATACAGAAGCACTAGTACCTTTTTCTTAAGTATCCTTTCAAAGGATTCTAAGCATTTTAGAAACCTAGTTTTTTTCTTCTCTTTTGTTAGGATATGTTAGGCCTTACCAAGCCAGCTACGTCTACTCAGCAAGCAAGACCTGTTCAACCACAGGGACAACCTTTTATTTCAAGCAGGTAAGGTCAAATTGTTATTTGACCCATAGTATAAGACAATGCCTTTAGTATAAGGGAATTCAGTGTTCCAAACTCTTTTCTCTTTTCTGAAAAATAAGTGTTTGAGCCTGTAAATTAAATTCCCACAAATGTTTCTCATATACATATATGCATGTGTGTGTATATTTTTTTGGGATGGGGTGGGGCAATGAGGGTTAAGCAACTTGCCTAGGGTCACACAGCTAGCTGGTATCAAGTGTTTGAGGCTGGATTTGAACTCAGGTCCTCCTGAGTCCAAGGCCATTGCTTTATCCAGTGTGCCACTTAGCTGCCCCCTGTTTCATATATTTTTTTTAATTTTACATAAGGTATTTTATTTTTTCCGTTACATGTAAAGATAGTTCTCAACTTTAGTTTATACAAGCTTTACAATTTCATATTTTTCTCCCTCCCTCCCCCCTCCCCTAGACAGCAGGTAATCTGATATAGGTTATATCTATATGTTTCATATATTTTTAAAGGCACTGAGAACTTTTTTTTTCTTGTACCCTAAACTTATAAAAAATTTAAACTGGTTTTTAATCCATAACTTTTAGATTTAATTTTATATATGTCCAATGTAGATAAGGTTTAGATTTTTAAAAAATATTTTTTCATTGATATATTTTTGTCCCAATTTATCAGCTCCCCAGAGAGCCATCCCTTATAACAAATAACATAAAAGCCCCCCTGATTTAGAAAAACTAACCAACATATCAAAAACCTGTCATTATCTTCAGTATTCCACATTCATATTTCTACCTCTACCTCTGCAAAGAAGGGAGGAATGTTCCTTTTCATATTTCTTCTTTGGAGTTAAGCTTGGGCATTATAATTTCATGGCATTAGTTTCAACTGCTTTGTTGTTCTTTCCATTTCCATTAGTTTTCTTGTGTAATATTGTTTTCCTGATTCTACTTACTTCACTTTGTATCCATTTATATGTCTAACCACGCTGCTCTGTAATCATCATATTCATCATTTATTCCATTAATGTCAGGTTCTAGAACTTGTTTAGCCATTCTCCAATTGGTGGATATGCTGCCTCCATGCTTTGCTACCCCCAAAAGTGTTGCTGCATAATTTTAGCATATATATCTCACACAAATATAAACACTTGGCATATTTTTCTTTGTCCTCCTTGAGGTATATGCCTAGCAGTGGAATCTCAAGGTTAGGATAGTTTTTAGTTTTGGAAAGAATGTTTAATTTGAATATGAAGAATAAGATTTGTGAGTGGTGTGTCTTTGGGAGTACATATAGTAAATAAATCATACTGACTGAATTCCTTGGAGAGGCATATTATTAGAAATTGTTCACTACTTAAGACTGAACAAAGGTGTTTGTTAATTTGATAGACAGCTCATGCTTAAAGACCAGAGTGCTTTTTGAAACCGATACTGATGGGCTCATTGAAAATCTTGTAGGTTTCTGCAGCCTGTTCATAAGATTGACATGAACTTGACAGATCTTCTTGGGGAATTACAAAGAGATCCATGGCCTGTAACTCAAGGAAAAAGACCCTTGCGATCCACAGGTGTCGCTTTGTCCATTGCTGTTGGCTTATTGGAGGTAATTGAGATTTACTGTGACTTCTTTTCTTTTTTTTTCCTTTTTTTTTTTTCCAGGGCAATGAGGGTTAAGTGACTTGCCCAGGGTCACTCAGACAGCTTAGTTAAGTGTCAAGTGTCTGAGGCTGGATTTGAACTCAGGTCTTCCTGAATCTAACACCAGTGCTTTATCCACTGCACCACCTAGCTGCCCCCTACTGTGACTTCTTAAATGAAACAAAGTGATTCAGAAAATGTTGGTGTCATTGGTTGGTGTTGGTAGTGTCTGTCTTATTAACTGTTTCAGTTTATTTGGAAGTATAATTCATTATTACCTTACACATTTGAGGGGACCATTACTTAGGGGAGATAAGAGAAATGGGTCATAGGAAATGATGACTGTAAGTTGGTAAAAGGTTCGATTTGGAGAAAGATGTCTTGCCGAATGGAAAATAATCTTAATGTTTTTAAATGTAAAGGAAAATTCATTCAGATTTTTTTTCCTTGGAAAAACTGGTAAACCACATTTTCCTAAGCTAAAACAATGTAATTAATATCCTTAGGGCACTTTTCCAAATACGGGAGCCAGAATTATGTTGTTTACTGGAGGCCCACCCACTCAAGGACCAGGCATGGTAGTTGGAGATGAACTGAAGGTTCCCATTCGTTCATGGCATGACATAGAGAAAGACAATGCACGTTTTATGAAAAAGGCAACCAAAGTAAGTACTTGAAAATGAAGAAAACAGTGATAATTTACCTATTATCAGATCCAACTGTACCTAGGAATCATAGAAACTACTGCACTTGGTCCATATTGTCAGTTTAGAAGGATCAATATGTGTTGTCCCCAGGTACTTAGAAGATGCAATTCAGAGATCTGTGGTGGGGTTCTTGACTTTTAGTAATACCTTTCACTTGGTCTACAAGCATACCAAGGGCATCCTTCAGTTCCCACTGTTCATGAAGAGTACCCATGAATATTTGTAACTTGACTGGCATAATACTGATGATTGATGACTTTATTGATTTTGGCCAGATTTAATTAACTTTCTAAATTATTGGACTCAGGTTAATATAAATGTCATTAAATGTAGGATTTGTAAGTTGTTTTTAAATGAATGAATGTTTATTATGTTTCAGTGATACATTTTAAGTATAAAATGAAAATATTTCTCACAGTTATTTACAAATTTTAATATTATTCCCCTTAGGAGAATCACTAAATTTATAAAAGGATGTAAAGAATGTTACTATATTGATAATATGATTTAAAACAACTTTTCTTTTGTTGCAGCACTATGAAATGCTTGCTAATCGTACTGCTACAAATGGACACTGCATTGATATTTATGCCTGTGCCCTTGATCAGACTGGTCTTTTAGAGATGAAGTGTTGTACAAATCTTACTGGGTATGTTGACAGGGACTATACTGTGAAAGAAGAAAAGTTTTGTTTTAAGGGAAAAGAAAGAAAAAGAAGATAGAACCATTAGATTAAGAATGGATTTAAAGTCATAGATACAATGTTATATGATATCTAGTATTTTTAAGTTTGAAAACAATGCCTATGGGAATATTCTCCTTTTGTATTTTTTTCTTTGAAAGTTTGTTCTGTTCACTAGGTATTTACTTAGAGTACTGAACCACCCATACTGTTGTTCAGCAGATTGCTCTGATCTGCCAAATTACATGACATAAAAAAGGAATATTAACAATCAAAAGTTTTAAAGTTACATATATGTCTATGTAAAACCATATTATATACACATGCATATACATGCATCTATATATGTGTATGTATGTATACATGTGGGGGGGGTTGTGGATATATCTTGATTCATGGCAGAAGAAAATTAAATTCATATTAATCTTAGACTTAAGCTAAAAATCTGTCCTAGGAAGGCTGATTTTAAATTGACTCCTTGGTAGAGATTCTGAAAATGACCAGTCAGTTATTACTTTATTAAGGCTGGTAGATCAAAGATTTTAGACAGTGTGTAGAAATATACTCCTCACCTCTCCTCTGAGAGGTGAGGAACTATCCGTGTGTGATGTTGCAGATATCATGAGAAGTTGTTATTTTGTTGGTTGATTTCACTTAACTGTTTTTCTTTTGTTAACTAGGGAGAGTGGTATCATGGCTTGAATTTGATATCATTCAATTTAGTAGGCATTTATATTACTTTAAGACTTTAGTAAATTTGATTTCATTATGTTGGTACTCTTTATACTGATGATGCACATTGCAACTGATGACATGTGCTTGCTATCACAAGGTGATGGCCTTAATCTTGTGATAAGACCCACCACACTCAGGTTGATCTTCACTTATACCTGAAACTTTTCAAGTTTGACAGCACCTGCCAACATGTATGCTTTGTTGGCACACTTTTCAAGAGTTTAAGGTCATTTACAAAGCATAAAGAGACATTAGAGTATGATTTTACAGGAAGATTTCGTTTGTTAAATGCATTTTAAGTTAAACTTAGTATGTATCATCTTGAATTGTGACAGTTGTAGACATACTGTTACTCTTTTTTGGATTGGGTTACATTTCTTAAATGTTAAGGAATATGTGAGCTATTTTTGTTTGACCTGATCCGAGTTTAGAATCAGATCAGCAGAAGCTACTCCCCCTGCAGGAAGCTATAGAACATACCAAAAAAGGAGTGCCAGTTCAAGTTAGAAAATATAGTCCCTTTAGACCAAGTGACTTGAGCGAATGGAAATCAATCATCCCCAGTTTTGATAAAAATCCAAACACTGTAATTTCACAGTTAAGGACTATATTTAATGCATATCAAAGGCTAGGCAGTTAGAGCATGGCCTCTCAGGGACCCAAATTGGAACCATAATAATGACTGGCAATTCCAAGAATTAAAAGACGCTACGGAAACACTTCTGAAGGGAATGGAATCTTGCTCTAGAAAACCCCCAAACTGGCAGAAATTCTTTTTTTTTTTTTTAATTTTGTTATGTTTTGTTTTGTTTTACGGGGCAATGGGGTTAAGTGACTTTCCCAGGGTCACACAGCTAGTAAGTGTCAAGTGTCTGAGGCCGGATTTGAACTCAGGAACTCCTGAATCCAGGGCCTGTGCTTTATCCACTGCGCCACCTAGCCGCCCCCTGGCAGAAATTCTTAAGCCTAGATCAGGAGATTAATGAAAGACCAAACTTCCTTTGAATTAGCTTAATTGGAAACAGTCTGGGTATTGAATAGGTTAAGCTTAGAGTTAAGAATATTTATCTGTATTTCTATTTTCCTATTTCCTTATCTTTGATTTTTTATTAGTTTCACCTTTGTTGTTTAATTCCCAAGTAATAAAATCTGATCCTTTTGTGAACTAAAGCTTAAAGGCTTCCTTCTTATTGGCCTGGGAGAAATATCTAAAAAGGGCAGTTCAGAGGGGAGGGTGAACCTAAAAGGTCCCTCATATTTCTGGGACCCCAATATTAAGGCAAGTCACCCAAATAATGCTGTGTGTATCAAATTTTGGCCCTCACAGACCCTTGATCTTTTTCCTTCCTTTTAAAATTCCTAGTGGTCATATGGTGATGGGAGATTCCTTCAATACATCTCTCTTCAAGCAGACATTCCAAAGGGTTTTTAGTAAAGACTTTAATGGAGATTTTCGAATGGCATTTGGTGCTACTTTGGATGTTAAGGTGAGATATGAAAGTCTTTTCTCCTCCAACCTCTTTTTTTTTTTTTTTTGGTGTTATGAATGGGTACTTCTTAGACCGTCAAATTGCATAAGTACCCAGGAAAGCATTATAGTACTTGTACCATGAAGAAATAAGTAAGGAATGTAAATGTAGTAACGTTCCACTTAGCAGTTGTCATATTTCTGGTAGTTTGGGTGTATACACCAGTCTTCTGGAAAATGGAGAAAAGCCTCTTTATTTTATTTTATCCATTCATTTCTTAGACACAGAGCAGGCCACCCCAAGTTCTGCCCTCCCATACCTTCAGACCACAAGTATAAGGCAGCAGGAGAAGAGGACACTCTTGGTGTCCAATGTCCAGAGATAAACTAAAGCAGTCTATAGTAGTACAATAGTCTGGAACATTTTATTATAGTGGCAGATGGGTCTTCTTTGTCTAATGGCCCATTAGAGCATTAGCTCAGTGCAATCATTGATGGTCATGAACATGACCCTTATTCATCAAGAAAAAGTTATAAGGGCATGTTGCAAAACAGAATTGGGTATTGCAGGTCACAATCAAGAATTATATATAATTAAATATTTGACATTTATATAATACTTTTTGTTTGTGTTTGTTTTTTTTTTTTAGCAGGGCAATGAGGGTTAAGTGACTTGCCCCAGGGTCACACAGCTAGTAAGTGTCAGGTGTCTGAGGCTGGATTTGAACTCAGGTCCTCCTGAATCCAGGGCTGGTGCTTTATCCACTGTACCACCTAGCTGCCCCCTATATAATACTTTAAAGTTTACAAAGAGCTTTTCTCATGACAATCCTAAGGAGTAAGTAGTAAGTTATTATTATGCCCATTTTTTAGAGGCTGTGTGGAAGGCAAATTAAATTATCTGTAGTCAGCCAACAAGTATCTAAGGCAAATTTTGCATAGTCTAGTACTGTTTCTACTGCCTGCTCTAACTAGGCTAGATCCTAGTGTTAAATTTGGCAACTATATTCTTAAACTTTTGGTTGTATGAATTTTTCTGAAATATGGGTGGGAAAAGTAGGTATTACTTATTCTAGGAATGGTGATAAAATACCATCTACAACAACAGCTCACATTTATATAATGTTGTAGGGTTTGCAAAGCACTTTACAAATATTATCTCACTTGATTCTCACATCCACTTTTAGAGGTACATGCTGTTATTATCTCCACTTTATAGATGAAGTAATTGATGGAGACAGAAGTTAAGCAACTTGCTAAGGGTCATACAGCTAGTAAGTGTTTGAGGCAGAATCGAATCTAGATCTTTCTAACACAGGCCCAGCACTCTATCCACTGTGCCACCCTGCTGCCTCAACAGTCTTACTTTGGATATTTAAGTTTTCTGAACATAATTATATACAGTTTATAAAGGAGAAAATTGTTAATATTATATAATTAATTAACAGCAATCCTATGGAGACCTGAAAGAAAATAGTTACGTATTATTTAAATGTATATAATTTTTTGTGTGTAGAGAATATACTGTTGAATTTTTTTCTAACAAACTTTATTGGGTTTGTGGGATGAGAATGGTTCTCAGTTTTATATCTCCTACTCTTCTATAATTGTGTTTTAGACTTCTAGAGAACTGAAGATTTCAGGAGCGATTGGTCCATGTATATCTCTAAATGTGAAAGGGCCATGTGTGTCAGAAAATGTGAGTAAAATTTTTTTCCTCATTCCAAAGAACAGTTGGAAAATTATTAGCTGTGATGGCAGTGCATTAAATTACTGGTTTATATTTCTTTAGGTAGAAAGAATTTGTCTATAACAGAAGCTTAGGTATTCTGATGGATAATGAACTTGTATTTGGGCAATGCCCTTAGATGAAACAAATTTTTTCCACTCATGAAGTTAAAGACACTTGGGAGAGAGAACTATGCTTTGAAATGATTATTTTCTTTTTAGTGTAGATAGCTTATTGTTTTGCTTCCTTGAAGGACTGGTTTAAGTAATATATGAGTACTGTTGTGTCTAAAGTTGTGAGCAGAAGAGCTACTTAAGAAGACCAGTTGTATTTTGGGAGCAACAAATTATCGAGATTGAGCAAGCAAAAAAACCCCAAACCAAGCAAACCAGATTTATTGATTAACTTAGGGTCAGGAGTCAAATACCAATAGCTCAGCTCCTTCAGTTTTTCCTCATTTTCCAAGAGGGAAAACCCAAGGTTATGTCTTGAGTCCAAAGAAAAGACCTAAAGCTTTAAGGATTTGATAAGACTTTCCTCATGATGATCCTGTGAGGTGGGTTAGGGCATGGTTTACTTGTTAGGGAGGGCAAAATTATATGATAGAACATTATATAGTCAAAGTGGAACATGAAGCCTCTGTAGTGATTAAAAAATAAGAGTACAATTATAAGAAGGAGATCCCCAAGAACAAACTTGACCAACTTTGCAGTTTTGCTAGCAAGTTTGCCCCTTCTTCTTAACTTCTCCAAGAGAGTCGATGTGAAATGCTTCTTTCCTTGTCAGCACCTAAGAAGGTAGGAAGACTAGAAAAGTAGAATGAGATAAGGGCATACCTTAAGTAATCTCCATGTTGACAATTATGAAGGAAATCACATGTCATCTTTTACCCTCACCTATAGCTTAATGTCATCTGGAAACTTTCCTCTCTCCCACATGTGAGGTAAATAATTGTTAGGTGAAGGAACCTGAGGAAACTAGGAAATTATGGGGTTTAGGTGTCACAGTCAGCAGTATGAGCAGATGAGATTTTGATGTTTGGTAGCCACACATACCTTATGTCCCCTCACTTGCTTTACCTTACTTTCCTGTTTCTGATCTCTAAAGAACTATACTCAACATTTTGATGAGATGAGTTAGTAAGCATAACTCTAAAAGTTAGTTTGAATTGGACTGCCTTTGTTAGACAGTAGAAATACTTTGCTGTAGTATATTGAATGTAGTATTTTACCCTTTGGTCAGATGAATATTTTACTCTTTCTAAAGGGTTCAAATTCTAATCTTAGGTTCTCTGAATCTACCACTGTGAAAGCACTTGACTGAACATAGGCATTTTTGCGTCTGTTACTAAAAAAAATCCAAAGAAATCATATGCTATTGAAAAATTATGTACTAATCTTTCTATGGAAAAATTTCATTTACAATTCATTGTTATATAGTCAGTTATTCTAACCTTTTCTTAAGTGCATGTGTATATATCAAGAAAGTAAATCCAGAAAAAGATTAAGTAGATCTCATAATGGAAACTTTTGAGATAATCCTTATTCATTGCACTTAATACCAGATTTAATTGCTTTAAATTCCTCTCAGTATCATTTGTCACTTGTATCTTTTCAGGTGATATGATGAGAGTTGATCCAAGTTTCTGAGAAATATATTTTTTAAATAGCACAAACTAAAACCTATAATTCTGTATCTAATTAAACTATTTACAATTATATTACATTAAAACTTATCTGGAAAGAAGGTTCTGAAAGTAATACTCATAGTAAACTTTTTTCATAAGCAATTAACAACCTTTGCTTTTTTTTTTTCCTTCTCTTAGGAATATGGCATTAGTGGTACTAGTCAATGGAAAATCTGTAGTCTGGATCCCACGTCAACTCTTGCCATCTACTTTGAAGTAGTTAATCAGGTCAGTCTGGTTCTGTTCTGTGTATGAAAGGAATTGTACTAGTTGCTGTGAGGAATACAGAGAGAAACAAATTTGATCCTCATCTTTGAGAACTTAGGGAAGATAAGAAGCTTGAGCAGACAACTCTGATACAAGATAGTATGTAAGTGCTGTTAAAATGGTATGGAGTGGGACAGCTAGGTGGCACAGTGGTTAGAGCACCGGCCCTGGAGTCAGGAGTACCTGAGTTCAAATGCGGCCTCAGACACTTAACACTTACTAACTGTGTGACCTTGGGCAAGTCACTTAACCCCAATTGCCTCACTTAAAAAAAAATTTTAAAAAAAAAGTGGTATGAAGAGAACACTTTGATAGCCCAGATGAAGATGGTGAGAGGATTTCATGCAACAGATTTATGTTGGGACATCAGGAAAGCTGATAGCATATAGTTGGTCCTTGGAAGATGGATAAATTTGACAGGTGAAAGGAGGCCTTTCCAAGGGAAGGGAACATCATGAACAAAGGGAAATGTATAATAGTTCATTTTGACTGGAACCTAGGATGCTTGAGGTTAAGTAGAGGTAAATAAACCCAGGAGGGTAGTTTGAGACCTGCTTATAAAGGATCTGGATTCTTTGCTTTGTGGGCTGGGACTATAATTCTGTAGGCAGTGGAGATCAGAGAGACAGTATTGCTTAGTAGATGGAGGGTCAGCCTTGGACTCAGAATGGTGGGATTAGGCCCCACCTAACATATTGGTTCTTTGTGACTGTGGGCAAATCACTCAATCTCTCCTTGTCCCAGGAAACTGTCCAAAGCCATAAGTCGTAGACAAGTTGCCTCTCTGCTTCAGTGGAAGGAATTTCCACACTGGATGTTTCCCATTACAGTAAAAATCTTAGGTCTAGATCAGAGAAGTGGACAGAAAAAAATGTAGATGTATTGAGGGTTTTGAGCAGCAGAAGTGATGATCACAGCCATATTTTTGGTGCTGCTATATCCATTAAATTACCATTTTTCATAATCTTTCCCCAATAGGAGGTAAATACTTTTAAATACTTTCCCTGCACATCATTATTCTTTCTTTCTTTCCCCCCCCCCCCTCTCTCTCTCTCTTTTTTTTTTTTGGTGGGGCAGTGAAGATTAAGTGACTTGCCCAGGGTCACACAGCTAGTAAGTGTCAAGTGTCTGAGGCTGGATTTGAACTCAGGCCCTCCTGAATCTAGGGCCAGTGCTTTATCCACTGCACTACCTAGCTGCTCCCTGCACATCATTATTAGTATAGGGTTCTATACTCTGCTTGACCCCATTTCAGCAGTTTTACTCATGCTTCTTAGGACTGTTTCATGATAAACAGATGCTTAATTCCCCACACTGGCAAATTGCTTTGAGGGTCTTTGAGATAGCATTGCTTTTATGATCTTCTACCATAATATTTGTGAGCTGCTTGCTGAAGATTCATGGTGTGTTGGTTGTGATAAGAATGGAGCAGTTTACAGATTATTTTCATCTGAAGAGGCGACATCAAATAACAGCAATCTAACACCATCTTTCTCACAGCACAATGCACCAATACCTCAAGGAGGCAGAGGAGCAATTCAGTTTGTTACCCAGTATCAGCATTCCAGTACCCAGAGACGAATCCGAGTGACCACAGTGGCCAGAAAGTGAGAATTTCCCATCTGTTGTTCTGTTGTGTTAATGAAGAATTCTCCCTGTGAAGAAAGATTCTATTATTTATTAATGAACTGGTAAAATTCTCCTGAATGTTCTGGGCCATAGCTCCACATTTGATTTGATCTGTAGAAAAGGCCATGTTAGCTACTAGAGCCATATTTGCCACTGCATTCACTTGCCTAGTAAACATTTCTGTCAGACTAAGTTGTACAAATCACTAGTTCATTCTATTGTTTGTTTTTAATCAACTCACTCAAAAAGTTTGAAGGGCAGCTAAGTGTTCTTAACTTCTTTGTAATATGGGGAGACCTGTATTTTAGTCTTGTTTTCACAGCTTTGTTACTTTGGAATAATACTGGTCAGGTTACTTCTGTAATATTTCGTTTAGAAAAATAGAAGTAATCGTTATTATCTTCAGAAATGATGTGTGGCTAACTGATAATGTATAAATCTGGTGAAAAATGTAAATTTAGTAAACACCTACCAAAAATACAAAGATATACTATAACACAGATTCTAAAAGGCTTTGAGCTTTTGGGGAGAAAAACGTTAGAAGATAACTTTTTTTTTCCTAAGTTGTTTTTTTCCTGTATACACAAGTCTAAGCTATAGCCTTAAATTAATTCTGGAATTAATTATCAGTTGGGCAGATGCACAAAATCAGCTCCAGCATATAGAAGCTGCCTTTGACCAAGAAGCTGCTGCAGTATTGATGGCCCGGCTTGGAGTGTTCAGGGCCGAATCAGAAGAGGGACCTGATGTTCTCCGATGGCTAGACAGGCAACTAATCAGACTGGTAGGTCTGGAAAGCCATATTTTTATTATGTTTTGATTTCATCAGTGTTTGTGCCAAAAAGACACACTAATAATTTAACTTCATTTTGCATTGGGTGGTTAAACCAAAAAGGCCTAAAATGTAAAAAGTCCTATAATATTACCACTTGTTAATTTTGATTTAGAAATAATAAAATTGGAATTCTGTTATTAGAGGCCCCATGGTAATGTGAACAGATCTGTAAACTAAAATCAAGAGACAGGTTTAAATCTTTGGCGCTTAGCAGTCTAGTGATATTCAGCAAGTCATTTAACCTCTCTAAGCCTCAAGTTCCTCATCTGCAAAACAGACATGAAAATATTTGAGAAAATGTCTTATAAACTGTAAAGTGGTAGAGAGACCTAAATTAATATTTTTCAGTGAGCATTGAGTAAATGCCTGGTGTGTGTTAAGCACTGCCAGGTCCTGTGATGGAGGAGGCCTTGATGTAATAAGCAAAAGGAAACCATTATAGGATTGTGAACAGAAGAGCAAAAGTGATGAAAAGAATTTATATTCAACCATTTCCATTCAGTGAACATGTATTAGGTACCTGCTATGACCAAATTACTCTTCTCAGATCCTAGGACGAGATACAAAGTTGAGATAAGATACAGTCCCTACCTCGGTTGAGCTTAAAGTCTATTGGAGGATATAAAACATGCACAAATAATGCTTAGGTACATTATAAGTACACAAGAGAGTTGCAAAGGAGTTAGATGAATTGCAAGGTGGGGCCAAGGTTTTCCTGATGATCAGAGAAGGCTTTATGAAGGAGGTAGCACTTGAGTTGAGCTCTCAGGCCTCTGCCTGAGAATCTCTGTTCTCCTGGATCTATTTTCTAGGTCCGTTGTCTTTCTGAAGAGGTATTTCACATTTTTTTTTTCATTCTTTTGATTCTGTTTGACTGATTCCTGGTGTCTCATGGAGGCATTAGCTTCCATATGCCCAATTCTAATTTTTTTTTTTTACATATAAGGTATTTTATTTTTTCCGTTACATGTAAAGATAGTTCTCAACTTTTGTTTATACAAGCTTTACAATTTCAGATTTTTCTCCCTCCTTCCCCTCCCTCCCACCTCCCCTAGACAGCAGGTAATCTGATATAGGTTATATATATATATATATATATATATATATATATACACACACATAATAACATTAATCCTATTTCTGCATTAGTCATGTTATAAGAGAAAAAATCAGAGCAATGATGAAAAACCTCAAAATAGAAAAAAACAACAGCATCAAAAACAAAAGAAATAGTATGGTTCATTCAGCATCTATACTCCACAGTTCTTTTTTTTTTTCCCCTTGGATTTGGAGATCCTCTTCCATCACGAGTTCCCTGGAACTCTTCTGTGCCATTGCACTGGTGGGAAGAATATAGTCCATCACAGTAGATCAACACTCAATGTTGATGATACTGTGTACAATGTTCTTCTGGTTCTGCTCATCTCACTCATCATCAGCACACGCAAGACCCTCCAGGTTTCTCTGAACTCCTCCTGCTCATCATTTCTTACAGCACAATAGTATTCCATTGTATTCATATACCACAACTTGTCCAGCCATTCCCCAATTGATGGGCACCCCCTCAACGTCCAATTCCTTGCCACCACGTAAAGAGCAGCTATAAATATTTTTGTACATGTGGGTCCCTTTCCCCTTTCCATGATTTCTTTGGGAAAAAGACCCAAAAGTGGTATTGCTGGGTCAAAGGGTATGCACAGCTTATTGCCCTTTGGGCATAATTCCAAATTGCTCTCCAGAATGGTTGGATCAGTTCACAGCTCCACCAACAATGCATTAGTGTTCCAATTTTCCCACAGCTTCTCCAACATTTATTATCTTCCTTTTTTGTCATTTTAGCCAATCTGATAGGTGTCAGGTGGTACCTCAGAGTTGTTTTAATTTGCATCTCTCTAATCATTAGAGATTTAGAGCATTTTTTCATATGGGAATAGATAGCTTTGGTTTCTTTATCAGAAAACTGCCTGTTCATATCCTTTGACCATTTCTCAATTGGGGAATGACTTGGATTCTTATAAATTTGATTTAATTCCCTATATATTTTAGAGATGAGGCCTTTATCAGAAGTACTGGCCTCAAAAATTGTTTTCCCAGCTTTCTGCCTCCTTTCTAATTTTGGATGCATTGCTTCTGTTTGTACAAAAATTTTTTAATTTAATATAATCCAATTCTAATTTTTAAGGCATTATTTTCTTCAGTAAGCTTTTGCACCTCCTTTTCCATTTGGCCAATTTTACTTTTAAGGGAGTTGATTTCTTCAGTGGATTTTTTCCTCATTTGGTCACTTGTATTTTTTAAAGAATTGTTTTCTTCAGTCAATTTTTATGTTTTCTTTTCCAAGCTGTTGACTCTTTTTTCACATTTTTCTTGTGTAACTCTCATTTCTCTCATTTCTTTTCCCATTTTTTTCTTCTACTTGTCTTATTTGATTTTTAAAATCCTTTTTGAGCTCTTCCAAGAAGGTTTTTTGGTCTTGAGACCAATTCATCTTCCCCCTTGAGGCTTCACATGTAGGCATTTTGACAGTATTGCCCTCATCTGAGTTTGTGTTTTGGTCTTCCCTGTTGCCATAGAAGCTGTCAATGGTAAGGGTCCTTTTCTGTTTCTTTCTCATTTTTTACTTTTAAAGTTGTGGTCTGTTCCTGGGGCACAGGGACCACTGTTGCAAACTTCTTGTGCTGGGGGATAGGGACCTAGTCACTGGCTTTCTGCTCTGAGACCCCTTTGGCTTCTGGATTCCTCACTGCCCTAGGCCTGCTCTCTGTGTCCAGCAGAGGTTCTTAATCTTTTTTGTGTCATAGACCTCTTGGGTAGTCTGTTAAAATCTATGGGGAACTTCTCAGAAAAATATTTTTAAATGTATAAAATAAATGGTATTATAAAGAAAACCAATTGTATTGAAATACAGTTCTCAAAATATATTTTTTTTAATGTATAGATCCAGGTTAACTTGTGCTAAAAGGATATGGGAAGAATGTAATACTTGAGGAGGTGGGTGTAGAGTATTCCTGGTGTTGGAAACATTGTGGGCAAAGGGATAAGAGCAGGAAACTATGGAGTGTGGTATCATTGAGAGAGATGGGAAAGGGGGTGCCAATTTTAGGGGAAAGATAATTAGTTTGTGACTTATTGAATTTGATGTAGAAAAAGGAAGTGAAGAGGCAGGGAGAAAGGAATAAGCATTTATATGGTACCTACTCTGTGCTAGGCACTTTACAGATATCTCATTTGATCCTCCCAATAACTCAGCAAAGTAGGCACTGTTATCATGCTCATTTTATAGATGAGGAAACTGAGGCTAAGAGAGATTAAGTGATTTGCCCAGGCTCACACAGCTAGTATGTGTCTGAGGCTGGATTTGAACACAGATCTTTAAGTCTCTGTGCCCAATCCATTGAGCTAAGTGAAAATGTCTTTCAGGCAAATAAACTATAAGAAAGAACTTCCTGAGGCAGAAGAGCATGAAGCAAAAAGAGCAGGAGGTAGAAGATGAAATTTTGGAAAATATTCAGTTATAGAGTATAAACAAAAGGAGCCAGCTCAAAGAGATCAATGAGGTTTTTCAAGAAATAGAGATGGTTAATGAAAACACATTATGGGAGATCAAGAATTGAGAATTAAGTAATTCAGATTTGTCAAGAAGAATGTTATTTATTGATGACTTTAGAGAGAAAAGCTTTATTAAAGTGATGAGACAGGGGCAGCTAGGTGGCACAGTGGATAGAGTACCGGCCCTGGAGTCAGGAGGACTTGAGTTCAAATCCAACTTCAGACACTTGACACTTACTAGCTATGTGACCCTGGGCAAGTCACTTAACCCCAATTGCCTCACCAAAAAAAAAATAAAGTGATGAGACAGCAGACAGATTACAAGGCAATCCCAAAGAAAAGGGCATGAAGAAGTGGGGAGAACAGGTATCCACCACAGAATTATGTGACATTGAAGAGAAGGTGACACAAGAAGAGGAAGGGCAGCCCTGCTGTTATCACAGCGTCATCACCATTATTTCAGTCAAACTAACTTGCATTTCTGTTATGTTTATCTACCAGTGTCAGAAATTTGGACAGTATAACAAAGAGGACCCCAATTCTTTTAGACTATCGGACTCCTTTTCTTTGTATCCTCAGGTAAGGAATCAATATCTCATAAAAGTAAAGGATTCTGCTTTAGGGGTTTATCCTGTACTGTGGGGGGTTCATTCTATAGAAATTAAACACCGCCAGGTCGCTGAAGTTGACCCCTTCCCAAACAGTTTCAATAAAAAAGATTTGCTTGATGAAAGTTTTGGCTGAAAGTACTTTTCTGGTTTTTTAAACAGTATATGCTGGGGCAGCTAGGTGGCGCAGTGGGTAAAGCACTGGCCTTGGATTCAGGAGTACCGGGGTTCAAATCCGGCCTCAGACACTTGACACTTACTAGCAGTGTGACCCTGGGCAAGTCACTTAACCCCCATTGCCCCGCCAAAAAAAAAAAGAAAAGAAAAAAAAACCAGTATATGCTGACTCTAATGTTGCCTTTTCTTGACGACTCAGTCATCATTCTCAATGACATTTATTTGCTTTTAGAATATACTACTTTTGGGGCAGCTAGGTGGTGCAGTGGATAGAGCACCAGCCCTGGAGTAAGGAGTACCGGGGTTCAAATCCGGCCTCAGACACTTGACACTTACTAGCAGTGTGACCCTGGGCAAGTCACTTAACCCCAATTGCCTCACTAAAAAAAAAAAAAGAATATACTACTTTTTCTTTTCCTTTTCTGTCTCCTGTTGTTCCTCTGTTACCTGGAGCAGTCCTAGGTTTCGTTCTGCTTTGCTCTGAGAAATCATGTAACATATTACTCCTATTATACGGTGTCTTGGCAGCAACCTGAGAGCCTTTTCTCATAAGCCATATAGGCTCAATGGCCACTAGTTCTACATCCCAGCATTTTTGGGGGGAGGGGAGGATCAACTCCAGTTTATCTCTGCTCTGCGTATTTGAAGGAAATCTGGCCTTGGGATAAGTGGAGTATTTCTGTATTAATTTGCTATTTTTTTAAACATGCAGTTCATGTTCCATCTTCGAAGATCCCCATTTCTTCAAGTGTTTAATAACAGTCCAGACGAATCATCTTATTACCGGCATCATTTTGCTAGGCAAGACTTGACCCAGTCCCTCATCATGATCCAGCCAATTCTTTATTCTTATTCTTTCCATGGTCCACCTGAGGTAAGACTTGATGAAGATTATTTTTAGTTCTTTTATATGATGATTTTTCAGTGAACTGAATTAGAAGGTAAGAGATTTTAAATTGTCATCTTCACAAGAGCTTCTAGTCTCAGCTAAAATCCCACCTTCTACAGGATGCCTTTCATCTTAATGCTTGTGCCTTCCTTTGGTGGATTATCTCTAACTGATCCTGTACATAGTTGTTTGTGTGTTGTCTCCCCCATCAGACCCTGTGCTCCTCGAGAGCAGGGACTGCCTTTTACCTCTCTTTGCACCTAACCACAAGGCCTACCACAGGGTAGGCAGGTAATTCATATTTATTGACTGACAGGAGCTTGAATAAAAAAGGAGTTTTCCAAAGAGGACAGAGAGTTCTTGGGAGTCGTTTCTCATTTTATTATTGTTCTTCCTTGTAATGATTTTTCTTATTGTTCTTCATAATGATCAGGGATTTTAAACAATGTATTTAGCATATTAATCCATGCTGTTGAAATTTAAAATTGTCCAGCAGAAAGAAGAAATTAAGAAAGAGTACAGTGATCTATCATTTAAAAGTTCTCTAATCATCCACAGAGCCTAGATTAAAGCTGCAATTATATAGTAGGCAGTACAAATTTTCTTTTTTAAAGTTTTCTGGTAATTTTACCATTTTAATTTTTCTTCTCACTTTTTCTCAGCCAGTACTCTTGGACAGCAGCAGCATTTTAGCTGACAGAATTCTACTGATGGATACCTTTTTCCAAATTGTCATCTATCTTGGTGAGGTAAGATAACAGGCACTTTCCTGATTTATTCTGTGTTGTTTTGTTTTGGTTTTTTAGTTTTTGTGAGGCAATTGGGGTTAAGTGACTTGCCCAGGGTCACACAGCTAGTAAGTTGTCAAGTGTCTGAGGCCGGATTTGAACTCAGGTCCTCCTGACTCCAGGGTCGGTGCTCTATCTACTGCGCCACCTAGCTGCCCCTGATTTATTCTTTATGGACATTTCTGAGACTTCAGATAGTACCTGAATAATGATGGTGGTGATGAATATTGGATAGAAAATAGTTATCTTCATAATGTGACTAATTTTCAGGGGGCAGCATTTGAGTGTTGTGCCTTAAATAGAAGTCATTTTTACTTTACACCTTGAGGATTCTTTTGAAACATCATGCTGAAGTACCTTATTTAAATATGTTCTCATCAAGGAAGCCTAGCACATATGTTCTAGATAGCAAATGTTGCCAGATTGTTTTAACATAACATTCCATAATATAAATCTATGTTTTATAATGAGCATAAATATTATTTAAAGGGACTGAATTTTAACTTACTGAGGGGTTCATAAATAGAAAGAATTACTGTTAATACTTGTGTAAATAGCACATTGTTTTTTCTTTCTGTCACAAATTTTTTCTTTCAGGAAATATTTCTGGTTATTTGCATGGGAATTTCTCCATATGGTCAGTTACATATTTCCTCCTTTGAGGTTATACATTATACCCAAGAACTCAGAGTAACAATGTTGAAGGAAATAAACTAAATTAATATTGTGTTTTAAGTATTACTAATAAAAATACTGTATCTAATAGATCTGGTTAGTTATACTTAAAAGCTGTTTTGAGGACAGTTGCCCAATAAAGAGATCCTTCTCTATCAACCAGGTGTTCCAGTCTGAAAGAAGTATGATGCTTGTAGAAATGCTTCAAATAAACTCTAGAAAGTTAGAGAAATTACTTGGTATACTACAGGGTTTGTGGTTACAAATCAAGAACAGTGTGTTTATCAAACTAAAGAGCAAGCAAGTGAAAGATACAATCTGTAATGCTGGATCATAACAGAATTTTTACAGCTTCAAGGATTTTCAGAATGAGATAGAGATATTTGTCACAAAGAAAACTAAGTTTTATGAGAACAGACTTAATTTTGTCTGATCACATGAAAATGTTAATACCTTGTCAGATATATTATTGTGGGGGTTCCTTTTACGTATGGGTTGGAGGCAATAGCTGCCAAGATTCCTTCCAACTCTGAGATTATGGGATTTTTTTTATTATATGACTTTTTAAATATATCTTATTGTGTATACTAGCAGCTGCCCAAAGACTATTTTAATAGCTAGTAACTTTGTAGATGTGGAGGCCTAGTAAATTTTAGCTGTCTCTATTACATAGTTTAGTTATCTGTTCAGTTAATTGATCCATCTAAATTGATGAGACAGACCACTACTCAGTGAGAATATAAGAGTGCCCAGGCCAGACAATAGGTCCTGGAGTACATCTACACATAAGAATTAGGACAAACATGATGATCCAGCAGAGGTGACAGAGGAGTGGCCAGACAGGAGGAGGAGAACCAGAAAAGAGCCATGACACCAAAACCCAGGAACAAGAAAAACATAGGAAAATTGGGCAGCCAACAGTATCACTTAATGCAAAGAAATCAAGAAGGATAAGGCTTGAAAACATGACCCCCAAGATGACAAAATAATGACTTTCTGGAAACCTCTTCAGCTCCCAACCCTCAAAAGAATGGAATTATTTCCCAAATTTAGATTAATTACCCAAGATAAGAAGATAGAACCCCCCAACAAGGTAGTCATGAATTAACGATCTTCTCTGACAATGTTTCTGCCCAAACACTCTACTTTGAAACTCATCAGATATAGTAGACACTGATTCTGCCCATTCACATGAAGGAAAGGAAGAAAGGAGATAGAAAAATTGGGTCACACTAAAAATGTGCCCTGAGGTGAGGTATTCAGAGCCACAGGCTAGTAAGAGGCAGTACCTTTAGCTAGACGAAAAGGGACTGGAAACCCAGCTGGGGCCAGTTCTTCCCCGTAGAGGTTATTTAAGGCAGAAACTCAGTTCTTTTAGACTCTCATATTTGAAACTACCATGCAGTATAGCCTGTACACCTGTGGAAGGGAAGTATGCATCACTGGAAGGGAAGTATGACAGAAGAGTGAGTGAGGAGGCTGTAATAAAAAGAATGAAATACAAGAAAATATGGAGTGAGTAGAGATAGAGTACATGAATAAAAGTTTAGCATACAAGCAGATAAATCAATAGGCAACCTAAAAATAGAAAGAATGATTAAAAACTCAGTACATTTGAAAAAAAAACAACAGTATGAAAGAATGTGAAACCCGTATTGTTAATAAAAGACAGAATCATGTAGATTCCCTTAAGATCATGGAACAATAACAAGGAATTCGAGGAATGATTCAAAAGGGAACCATTTATAAAAGAAGAAATTAATAATGAATTTAGCTCAGAAATTAGAGGTCTCATTTCAGAATTACAGTAAATAGAATAGGAAAAATTGTGTGATGTTTAAAATCTAAATTGAGGTTGCCTTAAATTAGAAGCTTTAGCACCAGTCTTTGGGCATTAAACATTTATTAAAGCATACAGGTATTCACAAGGAGTTCAGAAAGTTAAGAAAAGGCCTATCTAGCATAGAGTTCCAGCCTGGTTGGGTTCTTCCTCAAGTCCTTCTCCAGGAGCTTGCTTTGAGTATCTGCTAAATCCCATTATTTCATCACAATTGAATGAATAATGGAGAATCTTTAGAGAATTAGAAGGTCTGAAAGAGTGACAGATTCTGAACACAGAAATAGTAAAATATAGGAAAGTTTGGAAGAAGAAAAGCAAAAGGAAAGAATTCTAAAAGAATACATGATTTCTAACCAAACCAAATTAACTAATCTTGGAAGATAGAACGCACAGATATCAGTTAAAATTGCAGAGGTAAATTTAGGCCTTATGTAAAAAAAAGAACACCTTCCTCACAATTAAAGTTCCAAAAGTGGGACATGATACTTCTGGAGATAGTGTGTTCTCCTTCAATAGAGGTTTTCAAACAGAGAACCGATGAATGACCATTTGCTAAGTGTTTGAGAGTGGGGAGTTCCTTTGGAAGGTGGATTGGCCTAGGTGACATGTGAGGTCCCAACTCCGAAATTCTCTGATTCTGCACCAACTGCTGTCAGATTAAGTTCTCTCTCTTGTTCTAAGCCGTTTTTCTTGGCGTGCTTAGGTTTCTAGAAGCCCATTGATAGAAATGACTGATTGATTCTCCTCTTTTGGAGGATGCTGAGGCAGTTCAGTGGCACCATCGTGCCCAGAGCACTGTACCTGGAGTCAGGAAGATCGGAGTTCATTTACATCCTCAGATGCTTATTAGCTATATGACCTTGGGCAAATTACTTAGTCTGGGCCTTACTTTTCTTCTCAGTAAAATGGGGATGATACGAGTATCTGCTGCCTAGGATTGTTGTGAGGAAGTAGATGTAGTAGAGAGGGAAGGAATAACCATATGTGTGTGTGTGTGTGTGTGTGTGTAGTTATTCCCTCCCTCTCTTTTCATTCCGTGCCTCATCTTCCCTTGCCCCTTTTCCTACTGCTGCCTCTTCCATTATCCAGGATAGGATGGCTCACATTTTTAGCTGATTTGTGACCTGAGGAAAAATGTATTCTCTCAGAACGGATCTTGGGTTTTTGGGGGGAAACGTGCCCAAATTCTGGGTTCTTATGACAGAGAAACATCTATGATGGATGAAGAAATGAATAAGGTACTATCAGCAACTTAAAAGCTTTAGCCACCATCTCTAATGGGTTTAAAGTAGAAGCAATAAGTTAACAATAATCATAGTTAGAACTTGGGGGCGGCTAGGTGGCGCAGTGGCTAGAGCACCAGCCCTGGATTCAGGAGTACCTGAGTTCAAATCCGGCCTCAGACACTTGACACTTACTGGCTGTGTGACCCTGGGCAAGTCACTTAACCCCCATTGCCCCGCAAAAAACCCAAAACAAAACAAACAAAAAAAAATAGTTAGAGCTTGTATAGTGCTTTAAGGTTTGCAAAGCACTTTACTCATATTATTTCATTTGATCATTTTAACATCCCTTGAGGTAGGTGCTATTATTATCTCCATTTTACAATTTGTAGTTGAAGAAACAGAAAGAGAGATTACGTGATAGGCCCAAGGTCAGACAGCTAAGTAGATATTTGAGGCAATATTTGAACCCTGTGCTGTTTTCTAGTTGTCAGGAGAACCTGTCAGTCACCTCATTTCTGTCAGTGGGTTTCTAGGAACTTCTGGAGTCCAAGTGAAACATGGCACCTGTTTAGGGAAGTTAACACAGACTGGCATGTAAGGTCAAGTGGCTGGCCTCTCAGCAGGTCTCTTTAGTGAATTTTTGAATGGTGACAATCTTAGTGATTATTGTATCTTAGACAAGTATTTTCTTGTTATTCTGAGGCAGGGTGGTATAATGGATGGAGTACTGAACTTAGGAAGATGTGGCATTTATTAGACATGTGACCTTGGACAAGTCATTTAATCTCTGGATCTCTCTAGGTATAAAATCATCAATAGGTTGAATTCTGTATTTGTGGAGGAAGTACCCACACTGAAAATCTCCCATACTGAGACAATCTATATCCATCATGTAGCCTTCATTCTGCCATGTTACTAAATGAGGTGGCTGGGTGGTAGTAGAAAAAGAAAAGAAAGAATAGACACAATAGGTTTTCTGAACAGGATTTGGTGACCAGATTCAGTGTACTGAAAAAGAAGGTGGAGTACTCAAAGATGATGTTAGACTTTGCTCCTATGAAGTGGGAGACTCTTGACAAAAGTAAGGAGTGGGAATTGATTTGGGGGGGGGGGCAGGCAATGAGTTTTGTTAACAAAGGTATGAAGTTAGAAATTCTGGGGATTGAAAAGTGCTGTATTGACTTATAGCCTAGTATTTATACCTTAGTGAATTTCAAAAAGTTATAGGCAGGCAGCTAGGTGGAAGTGGATAAAGTACCGGCCCTGGGTTCAGGAGGACCTGACTTCAAATCCGGCCTCAGACACTTGATACTTACTAGCTGTGTGACCCTGGACAAGTCACTTAACCCTTATTGCCAAAAAAAAAGTTATAGGTGATTTTAATGTTAGAATCTTGAAGGGAAAAACTGTTTCATAATTTAAACATAGTCATCATCAATTCCTTTGTGATGTGGGATGCTTTGGCTCTAATTTATTCTTCTTTGTTGTTACTACAGAACTTTACCTCCTTATCTTAAAACATTGCTATTTGGAATAAATCCTTCTTTCTTTCTTTTTTTGTTGTTTTTGGAATGTCAGATTTCAGGGAAAATCAAATTTTAAAAGACATTAAGGTTTTGGGGCAGCTAGGTGGTGCAGTGGATAAAGCACCAGCCCTGGATTCAGGAGTACCTGAGTTCAAATCTGGCCTCAGACACTTGACACTTCCTAGCTGTGTGACCCTGGGCAAGTCACTTAACTCCAATTGCCTCACCAAAAAAAAAAAGGACATTAAGGTTTTACCATAAAATTCTTTTCTTTTGGTGTAGACTATAGCCCAGTGGCGCAAAGCTGGCTATCAAGACATGCCCGAGTATGAAAATTTCAAGCATCTTCTACAGGCTCCATTGGATGATGCCCAAGACATCCTGCAAACTCGATTCCCGATGCCAAGATACATCAACACTGAACATGGAGGTAGTCAGGTAAGTTCAAAGAGACTCATCACCACATTAGCAGAAGTCTGAGGAATTTGTTTTTGGCCACAACAACTCTTGAAGACTATATATTAAGATACAGAATTATTGTAGTAAATGTCAATAGTGAGAATACACACTGATGAAATGAAAATCTTTGAAGTAAACTTGCAAAACAGCTTTTTTAAAAATGATAGCTATAATGCTATAATGAAAAAAGTTGACGCAAGAATAGAGAAATATTTTGCAAAAAAAAAAGTATTTCTCATTACTAGAACCCAAATGGAAAAAAATTGGATTTAGTAAAAATTTCTCTTAGAGTCTTAGTTCTGACACTTGTGGAAATTTATTTTGATTTGGGGACCCTACCAAAAATATTCTAACACACTTAATGGATATGTTACCATAATTAAGTCACTTCACCTTTTATGAGCCTCAAGTTTTTCATAAGTAAATTGGGAATAATAGTTATATTAACTAAATCCCAGGGATATTGTAAGACTTAAATAAAATAACGTATGGAAAGGGCTTTTTAAACTAGAAAGCACTGTACAAGTATAAGTTATTGTGGTGGTTATTATTATTACTGATTAAGGAAACAGGTTCTTTAGCAGGGAAAAATTGCAACTAAAAAATATTAGGTACTTGATGGCTAACTTAATCTAAGGAACTACTGGTTATGGGGTTAAAAAACCTTCAATTCTACTTAACTAATTTCACAACCTTGGAAAAGTATCTCTTGGCCTCACTTTCCTCATGTCAAATGAAGATAATTCTTGCTGTAGTAATTAATATCACATAGTTGTGATGAGGAAAGTACTTTGTAAACATATAAATATCAGTTGTTAGTCTTTCTACACATTAATATAAATGGAATTTATAATCATTAGATAATGTGCTTTTATATTTTTAAGGCTCGTTTCCTCTTGTCCAAAGTGAATCCATCTCAGACGCACAATAATTTATATGCTTGGGGACAGGTAAGAAACTGAATTTCCAAAATTATGGCAAGATACTAGACCACTCTTTGCTTCTCCATCGCCACTACCCCTTCCTCCCACCCTCCTTTGCATTCTCTAGCACCACCACTAATGAATGTTCTCTCCCATTAATTTCAAGTACATTAACATGTTGGATTACCTCAGTCAAGTCATTTAACCTCATTGGATCTATTTTCTCATTTGCACAATAGGAGTAATGTGATCTAATTGTATTATTTTCCTTACTGAATTGTTAAGGATTCAATGAGAGACTGTCTAGACATTCACCTGATTATAGTATTGCCCAAACTCACATTTTTACAATATCATTATAAGGTTATCATCTCCACTGTAGCACTTAACAGTGTTTTTGCTAAAACAATTAAAGATGATTAGTGGATTTTTGCCTGTCTGAATGTCTTTTTCTCTCTTTATACATACATACACACACTCACAAAATGGTGATAGTATTATTGTGCTAAATTCAATTCTGTTCTGATGTACTGGAGCTTCACTGTAGATATATAGATGATCGATAGAAAATTTTTGTAATTATAAAATAATTATTTTCTCTAAAATAAATTTACATTGAAAGCTGATAGTTACAAATTCATTTCTGTCCAAAAGTCACTGAATTTTTAATGAAAATCTAGTTTGGTATTTTTAAAATTATTATTATTTTGCTGTGTGACCCTGAGCAAGTCACTTAACCCTCATTGCTCCACAAAAAAAAAAATTATTTTGAAAACTTTTAGCTATATTTAGGTTATCCTGTAACAGGTTAGAAGCAAATAAGGCAGCTTTGGAAGGGATGTCTCTTAATCTTTTAAATTTCTTTGGTAATGATTGTTTCTATTTGAATTCACTGAGACCAAAATTGGGGTTTGGGAGATCACATGAAGAGGCAATTACCATCTTCTTGAGGCTTAAAAATGTAGAAGTGGGGGCAGCTAGGTGGCGTAGTGGATAAAGCACCAGCCCTGGAGTCAGGAGTACCTGAGTTCAAATCCGGCCTCAGATGCTTGACACTTACTAGCTGTGTGACTCTGGGCAAGTCACTTAACCCCAATTGCCTTACCCCCCCCAAAAAAATGTAGAAGTGAATGTAAACTCAAATTAGGAACTGTACATTCTACTTGTTTGTGGCTTCAGTATCTAGTATGGTTTTCTGTGCAAAATGTGTTCAATAAATGCTGTTGACTAATCAGTTTTGGGTGAAGGGAAGTAATATGATAGAAAGATAGGCTGATGCCAGGAGGTCCTTGAATAATGAAGCAAAGGAATTGGAGCTCTTCTCAGTGGATACTTTTTAGGACCTTAGGGATAGTTGGGCAACAATGTTAAAGGGTGTATTTGAAGATAGTAGAAGCAGAGGACAAGAAGACTTGTTAGGAAATGATGATGGTAGTCCAGGCAGGTGGTAATACTGGCCCTCCAAAAAGGAGGTGGAAGGGAGTGGGGATATGGAGGGCCTAGAAATGAGAAATTGTAGCATTAGAATAAGAGTAGTATTATTAATAACAATCATAAGGTGGGAGTGGGGATATAGAGTAGGAGGAATGAGAAATTGTAGAGGTGGAATAATAATATTAATGTGAATTAATAATAAACCTTGGTAACTATTTGAATATGAGAGGTGAGGGAAAGGGAAGAAGCAAAAGGTAATGCCAGGGCAGCTAGGTGGCACAGTGGATAAAGCACCAGTCCTGGATTCAGGAGTACCTGAGTTCAAATCCAGCCTCTGACACTTAACACTTACTAGCTGTGTGACCCTGGGCAAGTCACTTAACCCCAATTGCCTCACTTAAAAAAAAAGGGTAATGCCAAGGTTTTAAGCATGGGAGTTAATGTGAATATTGGTGCCACTGACAGAAGCCATAAAGAAGAACAAGTTGAGAGGGAAAGATAAGCTCAATTAGGAAATATGTTGAGTTTAAGCTTCTAATAGGACAGTCATCTTTGTACAGACTTTGTATTTACTTAGTAAATGTTATATTCCCCAGTAGAAAGTAAACTCCTTTAGAGTAGAGGCTTTTGTCTTTGTATCCTTAGCAGCTGGTACAGTGCTTTACATACAGTGGGGGTTTTGAGCATTTGTTAAACTGATGAATTCAATTAGAGAGGTCATATAGGCAGCAGGTCTGGGAGCTTAGAAGAGATATCAGTGCCAAAGATATTAATTTGGGAGTAATCTGCATAGTTTAAGCTGTGAGAATTAGTAAAGTCACTTAGGAAGAAAGAATAAAGATGTCTAAAAACAAAGCCTTAGGAAATATCTACATGAGGTGGGAAAAGATGAGGAATCTTGAGAATGAAGAGAGTTCTGAGAGGAGAGGTTATACAGTTGGGTGGGGAATAGTGATTAGTGTAACAAGTTGCAGAGAAGTCAGAGAGGATGGGGGCTGAAAAAATGAGGGTGTCTTTGACCTTTGAGAGAGCAGTGTTAGTAGTAGCATGGTGAAGCCCACCACATCTGCAAGGGGTTGAGAAAAGAATTACTTTGTGAGGGAGTAGAGGTATCAGACGTGACAACTTTTTCAGGCAGTTTAGTAGGAAAGGAAAGAGCGAGTTGGGATACAAGGGTCCAGACAAGATGAAGATGGTTTTAGGATTTGAATGACCTGTGTGTGTGTTTTTAGGTAAATAGGAAGGAACTGTTTGACAGGGAGGGATGAAAGATTCATATAGCAAGGTGGGATGGGGTGGTAACATGACTGCTGGAGCAAGATCCTTAAGAAAGGAAGCAGAAAGGACTAGCATTAAGGGTAAAGAGAAGGATTAGCATTTGTGAGGAGTAGGGTGACCTTCTGAAACCAGAAAGTAAAAGGAAAGAGCAGGTGGTGATTCTGAGAAGTTCTGAGGAAGGAAAGAGGGGAGCCCATGTTGACTGTTACATCATTATCATGTCCCTGCTTGTTAAATATCCAGGTACTCCCTATTGCCTAAAGATAGAATTCAAATGCTCTTTCTGGCCTTCAGAAGCCTCCACAGTCTGGCACCATTTGTGTCCCTGTAGCCTTATATCACATTGCTTTCCTCTTTATAATCTGTACTCAAGCACAGCCTATCCTTTCCTTTGTCTTTGCTCAGGCTGTTCTGGAAGCCTGATTTCTTCATCCTTCCCCTCTCTAACAGCTGAATTCCTTTGTCTTTTAAAGCCCAGCTCAGATACCACCCCAATATTAATCTCTCGGGGGCAGCTAGGTGGCGCAGTGGATAAAGCACCAGCCCTGGATTCAGGAGTACCTGAGTTCAAATCCGAGGTCAAACACTTGACATTTACTAGCTGTGTGACCGTGGGCAAGTCACTTAACCCTCATTGCCCCACCCCCAAAAAATAAATAAAATAATCTCTCAGATCACTTATTTGTAATAATCACCTTATTTCTATGGCTCTCACATAATAGTATTTTGTTCTTTGCTTCTGTATTTCATTTATGTGATACTTTGTATAATAGCTTTTATATATATCTGTCCTGTAACCCTGCCAAGACTGTAAAGATCTATGAGAGCAGGGCACCGTGTAAACATTCTGTGAGCTATGCCTAAAAAGTGTTCTGCAAACAGATACTTAGTAAATATTTGTTGAATTGAACTGGATTAAATTAGGTAACCTGAATTTTCTTGGGGAAACTGGAAGTTAAGTTTCTACTGTTTTTGTAGAAAGCTGCGTAGAAGAGAAGACAAAGGTTTGGACATAGAATTCTTGTCCCTTTGCAACATAATCCATTAGATCTTATTCTGAGTTGTGTGTTTTACAAGATAATTTCCTTGTTCCCCCCTGTAATCTCCTCATGATTTCTAATCTTTTATTAAAAAAAAAAACCCACAGCAAGCACCTAAAATATCTTTACTTTTCTGTTTTCAGGAATCTGGAGCTCCAATACTAACAGATGATGTTAGTCTGCAAGTTTTCATGGATCATTTGAAAAAGTTGGCAGTGTCAAGTGCTTCCTAAATTGAGAAAGTAGCAGGCATATTCAAGAAAGAAGACAATAACCAGACTAGACTATGTTCATAACTATTTGAAACATTTACTACATTCCTTTTACTTTATTGTAAGATTTTTAAATGCCATCATGTATACCCTACATTCAAAAGCAGTTTTTTTACATAGTCCTTTGGATTTTTAATTTATTTGTATTCTTTTTATTTTGTTCTTTCTTTTTCATGAACTAAAAATACGTAGTTCATTAATGTTTCTGAATTTATACATCTTTACCAGCTTTCTTTATCCTAACATAATAATCTCTATAAACTATGTAAAGGGAAACTTTTTGCAGCTCCCTCAGATGAAGGAATAATGTTCATGAAGAAAATAAACTGGATGGGGAGAGCACTAGCTAAGAGGAGTTATGGAAAACCTGAGTTCCTGTTGTTTTGTTTAAAGAATTTACCCATGTTACTTCCTGGAGAGATGGTATAATGTTGTCTATAGAGAGCTGGCCTCAGAGCCAGGAGGAAGTGGGAACAAGTCCTGCTTCTGAAACTTCCTGGCTTGTGTGGCTCTGGCCAAGACACTTAATGCCCTGGACAGCAACTTTCTAAGCTTATAAATTGAAAAGAAGGTGCCAACCTGCATTGAGAGAGGGAGGTTTTTCATTGAGGAGTTCCCTACCCCAGTGGGGTCACACTGAGATAGAAAGGGATGCCGGCAGGCAGCAAGCTGCAGGGCCCAAATTTGACACCTCTGTCTTACATCAATGAAATCACATTTCCAGTCTCTGTGCCTATATTATCCTTCCTGAACTTCATCTTCATTTATCCTCTGAATGATAGCAACTGGCTTAGAAGACAGAAGGCAGTTATCAGTGTTGAAAGGATTGTGGGAAAATGGGTAATTAATACATTTCTGGTGGAGCTGTGAGGGGTCAGGTCCACACTGATGTCCCCATAGCCACTGTGACAGTGCCACCTAAGGAGTAAGTGCAGTCTGAACACATCTCTAAGTTAAAGGCAAAGCTAAAAAAAGCCCCAGTCCCTACTCTCAAGGAGTTAGTCTAATGGAGGAGATGGCGTGGAAATAAGGGTAAACACAGGATAAATTAGGGATAATTTATAATTTATTTACCTGAGGGAAGACACTAAGGAAGAAGCATTTATTAAGGCCCTATGTGCCAGGCCCTGTGCTAAGGGCTTTACAACTATTGTCTCAATTCATCCTCACAACAACCCTAGGAGGAAAGTGCCTGGGAGTAAGCAGCCAGGCAGAGGTTGAAAGAGTCACACAGCTGGTAAGTATCTGAGGCTGAATTTAATTAAGGCTTCCTGACTCTAGGCCCAGGGCCATTAAGACTACTAGCTTTTTCTAAAAAAAAAAAACAAACCCAAAAAATGAAAAACAAAACCTAGGAGCAGCTAACTGATATAGTGGATAAAGCAGTGGCCGTAGACCTGAGTTCAAATGCAGCCCCAGACACTTGCTAGCTGTATGACCCTGGGCAAGTCACTTAACTCTGATTGCCTCCTGGCAGCGGAAAAAAAAACCCAAACCTTGGCTCTTCTTAAGGAATGACCTGCCTTGTTCCCTTCTAGGTCTTGTCAGTAAGGCCTGTCTTTTCCAGGCAGGAGGAGATTCTTTGTCCCACACCTAAGTATTTATCCAGGTAGGGCCTACTTGCTCAGTAACAGCCAAGGAATCTGAAGTTCCAGGGCCAAAAACCCCTTTTATTCTCCCTCGTAGGTGACCAGGTAGGGGGAAGGCATTGAGACAAAGTTAAGCTGATAGCAAACCTGCCTACTTGAACATTCCTTGCTTTTTATGTATTTGTGGTCATCAAAGCCTTAAAACAAAACTTTTTTTTTTCCTATGCCCCAGCCCCCTTTGCACATGTCCCTGACACTCTTTGAATGTCCCCCTCCTGGTTGAAAGCTGCTATCCCTTCCCCTCCCCTCCTCCCATCAGAGGCATTCCAGAGCCTTGCTAAACTATAGGGTCCACTACTACTCTCTTCCCAGTGGTTATTCCTTAAGGCTGTGACTATTCAGCATTTGCATGTGTAAGGGAGTAAACACATTTCATCTGGTTAGACCCCAGGACCTTTTCATCTGCCCTGCTATTTGAATTGACTTACCTTATAAGTGAAGTCCTTGAGAGCAGATAATTTTCTTTTTCTAATTGTAACACCAGCACTTAGCACAGTGCTTGACATATAGCAATAAAAGCTTTAGTTAAAGACTTAATACTATTTCATTATATGAGAGCAAGAATTTTGTTTCATCTCAACTTTTTCCCTTCTGTCTAGAGCAGAGGTATTGAACACAGGTTCAGGTGTGCAGTCCATATCACTCCCCATTGTGACAGGAATTAGATTAAAATGTAATTGGAGGGGCAGCTAGATGGCGCAGTGGATAGAGCACTGGCCCTGGAGTCAGGAGTACCTGAGTTCAAATCCGGCCTCAGACACGTAACTCTTACTAGCTGTGTGATCCTAGGCAAGTCACTTAACCCCAATTGCCTCACTAAAAAACAAAACAAAACAAAAAATCCAAAAAAAAAAAAAAAAAATGTAATTGGAAGGGGGTGGCTAGGTGGCGAAGTGGATAAAGCACCGGCCCTGGAGTCAGGAGTACCTGAGTTCAAATCCGGCCTCAGACACTTGACACTTACCAGCTGTGTGACCCTGGGCAAGTCACTTAACCCCCATTGCCCCACAAAAAAAAATGTAATTGGAAAATATGTAATAAGACAAAAAATGCAAAAGAACATAGATAATGTTACTGTGTGGTTTTCTAAATCAATATCCACAGTGATCCTTAGCCTTAAACCACATGGTATAGTGGTCCCATTTCTATTTGACTTTGACCCAAATGTTTGAGAGTACAGTTATCCCTTCCACGTCTTGGGGGTTAGGGGTGTGGTGTCCTCACAATCTGGAAAATCCGTGTAAAGATTTTTGACCCTTTGTACAGAGAAGTCTGAATTTTTTTTTATTTTTCTTTTATAAGGTGTTTAGAGTACCTTATTGTAAAATTTGGGTCAAGCATTTTATTATAAGCTCTGTGTCATCTTTGGCTTCCTCAAAACCCCCAAAATTCTCATTTAATTTTTTATGCTAATCCAAGATGTACCCAAACCAAGCTGGGGAAAGTTAAGATGTGGAAGAGATAACTGCAATGGGTTTGAAGACAAGGCAAATTTGAATTACAGCATTGTTACTTGCTAACCATTCTATGCTTTAGTTTCATCATTGTTCAACTAAAGATATTTGCACTACCTATGTCAGTGAGTCATTGTGAGTATCAGATGAGAGAATGGATGTAAAGTATGTCTTAAGCTAGAAAATACTATATAATGTCAGTTGTTTGTTTCAACCAATCACAATGAGAAACCTGGGAATATTTATATGGACTGATTCAAAGTGAACAATATTTACACTAACAATATTGTAAAAACAACTTGATCTTTGACCACTACGATGGCCAACCATAATTCTAGAGGATTCATGATGAAACATGCTGCCCACCTCTTGATAGGTGATTGACTCAAGTGCCAATTGAGACTTTTTTTTTAATGTGGTTGTTATGGAAATTTGTTTTGCTTGACTACATATTTATAACAGGTTATCCTCTCTCTCTTTTTTTTTTTTTTGGTGAGGCTGTTGGGGTTAAGTGACTTGCCCAGGGTCACAGAGCTAGTAAGTGTCAAGTGCCCAAGGCCAGATTTGAATTTAGGTACTCCTGACTCCAGAGCAGGTGCTCTATCCACTGTGCCACCTAGCTGCCCCTGTCCTCTCTTTTTAATGGGGGAGGGTGGAGGTGAGAACAAGAGAAGACATTTTCTTGACAAAAAAATTTTTATTTAAAAAATGAAAAAATCAACAGTTTGCCAGGCACTATGCTAGTTGATAAGAATACAAAGACCAAAATGAAACAGTTCTTCCTCTTAAGGACCTTATTTTCTGTGAGAGGAGAGGGGAGATGATTGAATTCCCACCCCACCCCCCTTGATGTCTGAAATTTAGATACTAAGAATTATGTAGCCAAACCCTTTATACATGATACATGAGGAAACATAAGTGACTTACCCAAGGTCACACAGGTAGCAAATGGCAAAGCCAGGATCAAAACACTAATGTTCTTACTCCCAATCCAATGCTTTTTCCAAAATAGCTAGGTTGTATTCATTATAAAGCATAACTATGGAGGCATAAGGTGGTAAAAAAAACCCACGAGTTTTTGCAGACAGTGCCACTGAGTGCTCCTGTTAACTGGGCCCATTGGACACTGGTGGCTGCCTATCACTGTCTCCCCATAGCTTGAATTACGTTCTTTGATAAAGAGCCCTGGGGGGGCGGGGGAGGGGATTTGGATACAAGAGTTCCTACCTTAAAGGAATCATTCCTGGGTTCATGTGTGAGGATGGTGACTTTACAGGTCAAAATAGCACCATTGCTAATTGCGAACAACACTTCTATTTTGTCTTAACCACCAAACCATTCCTCTAGCTGAGTAGAACATCTCCCAAAGCCATTCTGTCTCCTACATTGTAAATCATTGTGCTCTTACTTGCTGTAGTTCTCCTTGGATTTTATTCCACTTTTCTTTCCACAAGTCTGGTTAGAGTGCAGGGATAGTCAGGAAGACTCATATTCCTGAATTCAAGTCTGCTCTCAGTTACTTACTCTGTGACCCTGGGCAGGTCACTTAACTCTGCCTCAGTTCTTCATCTGTAAAATATGCTGGAGAAGGAAATGGCAAACACTCCAGTTATCTTTTCCAAGCAAACCACAAATGGGATCACAAAGAGTCAGCACAACTCAACAACAGTCATTCTGTATATTGTTTTCTTGACCTTATTTACCTCACTTTGCATCAGTTCATGTTAGTCCATAATCCTCAGTATCAATCATATTATTTCCTATACCACAATGTTTCATTATACTGTGTTCATGTGTCATAATTTGACTCCCCAGTTGATGGACATTTACTTTGTTTTCAATTCTTTGCAACCACAAAATTACTGACATATTTTGTGTATATGGGCCTTTATTTTTTAAATTTTTTAAGTTTTTTGGTGTAATTACTTTTATTTATTTATTTTAGTGAGGCAATTGGGGTTAAGCAACTTGCCAGGGTCACACAGCTAGTAAGTGTTAAGTGTCTGAGGCCGGATTTGAACTCAGGTACTCCTGACTCCAGGGCCAGTGCTCTATCCACTGCGCCACCTAGCTGCCCCAGGCCTTTATTTTTTTAATCAATGACCACCTTGGGATCTATGTCTATCAATTGAATCTCTAGGTTAAAGTATTGATGTTTTAGCCTCTTTATTTTCATAATTCCAAATTTTTTCCATCTTTCTACAACCCTCCCAACATTTATGATTGTCTTCTTTCCTCATCTCAACCAGTTTTCTAGGTATGAGGCAAAACTTCAGAGTTGTTTCTATTTGCATTTCTAACATTATTAGTAATTTGGAGCATTCTTTCATATAACTTTAATTTTGTTTTGTTTTATCTAATTTTGTTTTATTGTCATTTCCAAATTCTCTCACTCCCTTTACTCCCTCCCCAACCCATTGAGAAGGCAAGAAATATGAATGCCATTACATATATGAAGTCATGCAAAACATATTCCCTGTAAAGAATTAATTATTGGGACAGCTAGGTAGCACAGTGGATAAAACACTGGCCCTGGATTCCAGAGGACCTGAGTTCAAATTTGACCTCAGACACTTGAAACTTACTAGCTGTGTGACCCTGGGCAAGTCACTTAACCCTCATTGCCCTGCCCCCCCCAAATCCTTTAAGAATTAAAATGTGACCCTGTAATTAAAAAAAAAAAGGAATTAATTATTATTTGAGGTTTTTTTGACCCCATCTTTTGGCTAGAATTTTAAAAACTCCAGCGTGCGTGTGCACTGGCCTGGGACTCAGGCGCCAAGCCTCCACAATGGCATGGTATTCCACCCACTGGTTGTAGCTGGTTGCCATGGCCTGGCAAAATTATAATGACTGGAAGCCCAGTGAGGGCAGTCATGTGACTGTCAGTCAGGGCTGCCAGCCAATTGGCTTGGGGCTGTGTGTGGATAGGCTGGGGTCTGGAAGGAGAAGGGAGGAGTTTCACTATTCTAGCTTGAAGCTGGAAAGTGACAGGTTGCAACCATGTGTTCTCAGCTGATCCCTGGGGAGTGGTGTTATTCAAGTTGTATCATTTCCCTTCCCCCATTTTTTCCCCTTTTCCTTAATTCTACCGATCTTGCTTGTGTCTTTAAGTTTGTTCTTGTTAATAAACCCTGTTCTATTTTTGAGGGAGGCTGTTGGTCTCCTTCCTTGCTGCTATATTATGGCGAGCTGCCTAGCTAACACTCCCCAATTAAAATTTGACCCCTACATCGCACATTAACCATGTTCTGGAAAAAAAAATATGCTACAATCTACAGTCCAAATCCATCAGTTCTCTACCTGGTTGTGCATAGCATTTTCATCATGAGTCCTTTGGAATTGTGGATCATTATATTATTCAGAGTTATTAAATCTTTCACAGATGATTATCTTTACAAGATTGTTACTGTTATTGTGTAAATTGTTCTCCTGGTTCTGCTTACTTTACTCTGCATCAGTTCATATAAATCTCAGGTTTTCCTGAATTTATTCCTTTTATCACATCTTACAGCACAATAGTATTCCATCCTATTCATATATCATAACTTGTTCAACCATTCCCCTCCTGATGGGCATTCCCCTTAGAACAAGTTTGTATATATGTAAGGCCTTTCTTTTTATCAATGACCTCCTTGGGATACATGCCAATTAATTGAATCTCTAGGTCAAAGTGTATTGCTGTTTTAGCTATTTGCATAATTAAAAATTTCATTCGAAAATGATTGTATTAAAAAATAGCTCCAATGATAGGGGGCAGCTAGGTGGCACAGTGGATAAAACCCTGGCCCTAGATTCAGGAGGACCTGAATTCAAGTCCAGCCCCAGACACTCGACACTAGCTGTATGACCCTGGGTAAGTCACATAGCATAACTATGGAGGCATAAGGTGGTTGTATTAAAAAATAGCTCCACCAGAAATGTATTAATTACCCATTTTCCCACAATCCTTTCAACAATGACATTTGCCTTTTGTCATCAGTTGCTAGGTGTGAGGTGAAGCTTCCAGGTTTTATTCCCATTTCTCATATTATTAGTGATTTTGAGCATTCTTTCATATATTGTTAATAGATTGCAATTCTTTTGAGAACTGTTTTTTCATAATATTTGACCACTTTCCTACTGGGAAATGACTTTTGGCCATGTAGTTCTGTTAGCGGACTACATTTCCCAAGATGCAAAGGAATTTAAAACGTCCCAAAGGTGTTCATTGACGGAAACCTCCACCAATCAGGAAGGCCTGACGCTAACGCGCCTGCGTCACGGCCACCTCGCTGGCTAAGGCCTGGGGTGCTCTTGGTTGCTTGAAGCCGCCTGTGGCAGGGAGATTCCCCTGCAGGGGTGGCGTCGCGATGGAGCGCGTGGCCTCAGTCTGGCACCGGCGAATGTCCTTGATCTATCTTATCGGGGCTTGGACCACGGCGGGCTCCATTTTATACTCAAGCTGGAAGAGAAAGCAGGCGTTAGGTACCTACTGAGGACTCCCGGGGTGGCCCCACTGGGAGGAGGGGACCGAGGGCTGGTCTTGGAGTCTGGAAGACCTGGGTTAAAGTCCCGTCCCCGACGCTGCTCAGCGGTGCGATCGTGCACCTCTCACCTCTCAGAGCCTCATCTGTAAAGTGGGGGTTGGGGATTGGAGGAGAGGAGCCCCCTCCTCCAGGGGTAATGGGTGCTAATGTTTATAAAGCGCGACTTCTCTGCCCCGCCCCTCCCCTTGGCTGCGAGGCTCGATATGATGTGGCTACTGGTGAGTGATGGTGATGCCCCTCCAAGCTCAGGGGCAAGTGGGTAGAGCACTGAGCTTGGAGTCAGGAAGACCTGAATTCAGATCCAGCCTCATTCACTTACTAGCTGTGTGACCCTAGGCAAGTCACTTAACCCTTGTTTACATCAGTTTCCTCTTCTGGAATGCCCAGGGGACCAATAACCCTCATATTAAAAAGTTAAAACGGGATTCCTGTGAGAAGGGTGTGTAGTTATGATTAGTTAGAAGAGTGGGCAAAAAGGAATTGACACAGGTAAAAAATTAATTCCCTGCGTTTGCTACCAGTTTTTGTGGGGAAGGGGTTAGTGGCCTTACTGGGGGAAAAACAACCAGAAAAACACTTCAGGAAAACTGTTGCTTTTAAAATAGACATAAGGGGGGGCAGCTAGGTGGTACAGTGGATAAAAGCACTGGCCTTGGATTCAGGAGGACCTGAGTTCAAATCCGGTCTCAGACACTTGACACTTTAACTCTCATTGCCCTGCAAAAACAAACAAACAAAAATTATAAAATAGACTTAAGTTGTCAGGGCCTTAGCTTTCTGATCTGCAAATCGTATGTTAGACTAGATGACTATTTAGGCTCTTTCCAATGTTAAATCTATTGTACACTTGAACTCAGATTAATTCCCTAAGAGTGGCCAAGTATTTACATATAGTATCATAGTTACATATAGTTTTTTTGTGTGTGTGTTGGGTCAGTTTTGCAGATTTTTATGCCCTATTCCTTTTTAATTTAAAAAACTACTTTGTTAAATAGGATGGCTCTCTGGGAGGGAGGGTGGGAAGAGGAAAGGATACAGTTGGAAATTATGGTTGTATGAAAACAAGAGGAATCGGTAAAAAAAAAATTTTTTTTAAGTTTACATACTGAAAGTCTAGTAGAGGCTGGGAACTGCTCCCTTTAAATTTGCTCCTTAAATTAAAATTGTACTAATCCAAATTAGCATAAGTCAAGGCATCACCCTGTGATGTCATTGGTCCTTTTTGAAAAACTAAGGAAGAGGGGAAGGTAGTTGGTGAAGTGGCTAGAGCATAAGCCCTTGTAGTTAGGAGAACCTAAATTCAAATCCAGCCTCAGACACCAGCTGTGGAAAGAGGCACGCCCTGCATTCAATACATGGTAGTAAAAGGTAAAGAATTTCAAGGCAGAACTTGAAAGGAGCTAAAGATTGGTGCCCTTTAATTCACAAGCAAATTCTTTAAGGACCTTGATTAACTATAGTCTGAAACACTAGGTTTGGGAAAAAATTTTCTAGCCTTCAGAAGTATTCACCTGTCCTTCCCACACTTATCAAATAAATATATGTGGCAACAGTAAATATTAGTAGCCTGAAGATATATAATATTAGTGTTATTTTTAATAAAGTAGTTTACAATCTATGTTTTCACACTCATATATACTTATAATGATTGAGAATTATAATTCTTTCCTTAGACAAAGAAGAGCCACTTAAAGATGAAGACTCTGTTGAGAAGCCTGAACCCAGAAGAGGATTTTATGTGGAAACTATTGTGACATATAAAGAAAATTTTGTACCTTTTAGTACTAGACTCTACAACTACTGGAAATCATGGAATAATGGTCCTGGTCCATCAGAATGACTAATTTCTAATGCTTAAATCAGGATTTTGGCATAATGTGTAAATTTGATGGAAGAATTGACTTAAAGTCAAATTTAAAACTATGTGAATTATATAATTATATTTCTAATTTTACTGTGATAATGTACAATAAATACTTTTGTAACGATTGGAATGATGCCACCTGCTGGAGACTTATTGTAGAAAAGCTTCACCATGAGGTGAAGGTCTCTGATGGCAAGACCATGTGTCTTTTCTTTGCCGTCAGGAAGTGACGTTTGCTTGTGGGAGGAAGAAGGGGGAGCCTGGCGCTCTGACTCACAACAGTCCTAGGATATATTATCATCATTTTACAGATAAGGAAATTGAGGCAAGTAGAGGCTAAATGACTTGCCCGGGGTAACACAGCTAGTAAATGTTTTGAGATTGCGTTAGAACTCAGGACTTAGTGGCTCCAGGCCCAGCACTTTATCTATTGTGTCACTTGGCTGCCTCTAAGCACGAAGAACTATGAAGATAATTTTTTTCAAATACATTCACTTTTAGTTAAACTCAGTATTATATATATATACATGTATATATATATATAATATATTTGTTTTGTTTTGCGGGGCAATGAGGGTTAAGTGACTTGCCCAGGGTCACACAGCTAGTGAGTGTCAAGTGTCTGAGGCCAGATTTGAACTCAGGTCCTCCTGAATCCAGGGCCAGTGCTCTATCCACTGTGCCACCTCGCCGCTCCAGTTAAACTCAGTATTGAAAACATCATAATGGGACTGACTTAACACAGTGTCAGGCAACATAGTAAGTGCTTAAATGTTGATCTATACGTTTTTTTTTTAAATCTACCTACTGTTTCAGAATCTTTTGCTTTTTATGTTTTATATGACTTCACAGGTATCTTTTTTTTTTTTGGCAGGGCAATGAGGGTTGTGACTTACCCAGGGTCATACAGCTAGTGTCGAGTGTCTGGGGCTGGATTTGAATTCAGGTCCTCCTGAATCTAGGGCCAGGGTTTTATCCACTGTGCCACCTAGCTGCCCCCTATCATTGGTATATTGCTTACCTTCTTAAGGGGTGGGGGAAATGTGGGAAGGAGAAAATTTGGAATTCAAAAATTTTTTAAATGAATGTTAAAATTTTTTTTAATGCAATTGGGAAATATTTAATGAAATATTTTTTTAAAAAATAAGGGATAAAGATAGTCTGGGTAGGAGACAGTAGGATAAAGTGGAAAGAATATTGGTTCTGGAATCAGAAGATTTTGGTTCAGGCCCCACCTTTTGTCATGTCCTACTTATGTGGCCTTGGACAAGTCACCGAAGGTACAGAGGCCTCAGTTTTCTCATCTGTAAAATGAAGGGGTTAGAGGTTTACTGAAAGCCCAGTTCTAGATGCTATGATCAATTGATGCCTACGTCTACTTAATTCAGATTCAATGACTTGATAAGTGTTCATGATTAATCTGAGGCACTGTGAGATTCTAAGGTGAATGGTAGGTTATTAAAGAAACAAAATTATGTTGAATAATAGTTTTAGGCATTAGATTATGAGTTTGATCACAAGGACTGTTTTTTTTTTTAATGTATGAGGTATTTTATTTTTTCCGTTACATGTAAAGATAGTTCTCAACTTTTGTTTATACATGCTTTACAATTTCAGATTTTTCTCCCTCCCTCCCCTCCCTCCCCCCTCCCCTAGACAGCAGGTAATCTGATATAGGTTATATCTATATATCTCTATACATATACATATAGATATATATATATACACACACATATATATACACATAATAACATTAATCCTATTTCTGCATTAATCCTGTTACAAGAGAAAGAATCAGAGCAGTGATGCAAAACCTCAAAATAGAAAAAAAAAACACAACAGCACCCAAAACAAAAGAAATAATATGGTTCAATCAGCATCTATACTCCACAGTTCTTTCTTTCTTTTTTTTTCTTGGATTTGGAGATCCTCTTCTATCATGAGTTCCCTGGAACTCTTCTGTACCATTGCATTGGTGAGAAGAATATAGTCCATCACAGTAGGTCAACACTCAATGTTGATGATACTGTGTACAATGTTCTTCTGGTTCTGCTCATCTCACTCATCATCAGCTCACGTAAGACCCTCCAGGTTTCTCTGAACTCCTCCTGCTCATCATTTCTTACAGCACAATAGTATTCCATTGTATTCATATACCACAACTTGTCCAGCCATTCCCCAATTGATGGGCACCCCCTCAACATCCAATTCCTTGCCACCACGTAAAGAGCAGCTATAAATATTTTTGTACATGTGGGTCCCTTTCCCCCTTCCATGATTTCTTTGGGCAAAAGACCTAAAAGTGGGATTGCTGGGTCAAAGGGTATGCACAGCTTTATTGCCCTTTGGGCATAATTCCAAATTGCTCTCCAGAATGGTTGGATCAGCTCACAGCTCCACCAACAATGCATTAGTGTTCCAATTTTCCCACAGACAAGGACTGTTTTTAACCCTTTTTAAAATCCCTAGTACCTAGGACATAACATAAGTGCTTAGTAACATTAGTAACATTAGTGCCTGTTGACTTCACTAGTAGAGTTAAGTTTTTAGCTAAAGATATTTTATTGTATTCTATTTCTTTAAAATATGTAAGTCATACATGGATGTGTGTGAACACCTATACAGAAATGATAAGAAATAATCAATTCAAAGAATCAAGAGATGCTTGAGAAGCCTTATATGAACTGACACAGTGGTACAAGCAGAATAAAGAAAATGTGCATAATGACTACAACAAAGGAAGTAGAAAAAAAACAGAAAACCTGTGTATTATGCCTAAGAGGACGTGGAGAAGAGTTGAGAAGATGTTTTTGTTTGGTTGTTGTTTATCCCTCATTCTCAAAGACGACCATGACATCACGGTGATGTCATGATTTTGCAGAGGACAGAGACTATTGGTATGGGACACAGCACATATGTATATGGGTAGATTCAGTTGATGTGTTGGTTTAACTGAATTTTTCTCTTTTTTTATTCATTATTAAAATTGAATAAAAATTGTTTGGTATCACACCCCTTAACTTGTGGGTGTTTCCCCAGGTTTTTCATGGCCCTTTCTCTTTTCTTTACATTCATAGTGACCTTATCCCCTTCCATGAGTTTAATTATCTCCATGCAGTTGATTTACAGACATGGATATCCAACCCCAGTCTCTCTTGAGCTCTTGTCCACCATTGCCATCTGCTTGTTGGGCATGCAAACTATATGTCCCTGAGATGTCTCATTAACTTTCTCTCCATTCCTGCCTCTATAAAACTTAACATATTTATGTCATAGGCACCATCATTCTTCCAGTCTCCCAGGTGAATAACCTTGGTATTATAGTCAATTCATTTTCTCACATCTTGCAAAGCCAACCAAATGTCAAATCTTGCCATCTCTCTCACATGGACTATTGCACTGGCCTAATTAGTCTCCCTACTTCAAGGCACTTCACAATCCATTCTCTAAATAGCTGCCCAAGTGATTTTGCTTAAATTAGATCTATGTTACTCTCCTCAATAAAATCCAGTAGCTATCTATTACCTCTAGAATAAAATACAAACTCCTCCTTTTGACTTTGAAAGCCTTTCACAATCTGGTCACAACCTATCTTCTTTAGTCTTTTCCCCCCCTTTTTTTGCAGGGCAGTAAGGGTTAAGTGACTTGCCCAGGGTCACACAGCTAGTAAGTGTCAAGTGTTTGAGGTCAAATTTGAACTTGGGTCCTCCTGAATCCAGGACCAGTGCTTTATCCACTGTGCCACCTAGGTGTGTCCCATAATCTATCTTTCTAGACTTACACATTACTCTCCTTCCTAAGCATTAAGTTTCAGCCATACTAGTCTCTTCCTTGCTCATAAATGGTGTGATATTTAAAATCTAATGTGGGTCCTAACCTGCCCCTCCAGTTTTGGGGGAAACTGGCTAAAATTACTGATAAATTCAGTAAGAGTTTAGGCTTTTAAGTATTTCTTAAAGTGTATTAGACTGGGGCGGCTAGGTGGCGCAGTGGATAAAGCACCGGTCCTGGATTCAGGAGTACCTGAGTTCAAATCCGGCCTCAGACACTTGACACTTACTAGCTGTGTGACCCTGGGCAAGTCACTTAACTCCCATTGCCCCACAAAAAACCAAAAAAATAAAGTGTATTAGAAGTTAGTGAAGAGAGTGTGGAGAACCCTAACTTAGATATATGTGGGATAGCCAGAGAGAAACCCTTGCTTTTTCTAGCAGTCCACGTGAAGTTCTGCCGCCAAGCCGATGTCCTGAATGAAAAGGATCCAGATCCTTAGCTGCTTCTCCCAGAAGCCCCCTGTGAAACAGGAAGCAGGGCCGTTCTCACACACAGCTCCAAGCTAATTGGCTGGTAGCACTGATTGACACAATTAGCAGGCAGTAACATACAGACACCAGGCTGCTTCGGGATCCTAAGTCATATGTTTTCTTTTCAGGCCTGGTTCTCACAGGGGGTGGCACTCCAATTCTCACAATGGCATTCTATCCTCTGTCTTCATGCCTTTGCACTGGGTTTTCCCCAGAACTTTCTTCTCCCCTTCATTTCATAAACATTCTCTTCCTTCAAGACACAGATCAAGTACCACCTCTACACAGTCAGCCGCCCTTCTTCCCTAACTACCTTGCACTTAGTCTTTATATATTTGCACTATAAGTTCCTTAAGGGCAGGGATTGTTTTTTCTTTATATATACTGTATGTATTCTGGCCCCCCTCTCTCACTACCGGGTTTGATATATCTCCCCCTCAGGGTGCTAGGCTATCCTAAGGGATTTGAGTGTCTCTTTTATCTATCTGATTGTATTCCCCACATTTACTAGGGTCCGGTGACTATCACCTCTATTCCACTTAACCATACATATAGATGTAATATGCATTTCATCTGTATGAATTCTTTACAGAAATTTTTGCTTAAAGGCACAATTTAAGCTGAAATGGTTTAAAGCCAGGGAAATAATGGATCCTTGAAACTTAGTTGAAACCTCTAGCTTTTACCTTCATCCAGAACTAAAGGATCCAACCTTGTGAACCTGGATTCTGATTCGTTAGCATTTCACCTTACCTTTCCCATTCTCCCACTCTACTTGCTGGTCATCTCCATGCTAGGAGTGGCATTTACTACTCTTTCTCTATATCAGCACTTACCAACATCTCAATCAATTTACCCTATTACTTCAATCACCATCATATCCCATTTCTCTCCACTATTTTGTTGAGGTTTTCTAGATTTCTATTCATTTTAATCAAGCACTCATATTTATAGCAATGTCCCTTTGTATTGCTTTTGTTTGTTTTTTGTGGGGCAATGAGGGTAAAGTGACTTGCCCAGGGTCACACAGCTAGTGTCAAGTGTCTCAGGCCGTATTTGAACTCAGGTCCTCCTGAATCTAGGGCCAGTGCTTTATCCACTGCACCACCTAGCTGCCCCTCCAAAGTTATTCTTAAAACAATATTGTTGTTACTGTATACAACATTCTCTTAGTTCTCATTTAACTCTTCATCATTTTGTTGAGGGGACTTGCATCCTGGATCAGGGGGACTAGCTCACCCAAAGAATTGGAGGCTCACAGCAAATCTTGTAAAATAAAAAGATTTATTAGGACAGAAGAATATATGGCCAGGAGACAGTCTCACTATGGAGACTGTCTCAATGAGTATGAGAAGAGCTAGTCTTTTTATATATTTACAAAACAAAGAAAGGGAAACAACTGGGGAGGGAATTGCAAAACAACTGGGAAGGGCAAAACAACAGGGAGGGGATTTTTGAATAATGGGACATCATTAAGATATGCAGCACCCATCTATATCTTGCATATCATCTTGCAGACATTGGTATTGCTTATCAGGGTACCAGGGTCCTGCTCAGCCACATTGCATTTCTTAGGTGAGAGGCAGAGCTGTTTTTCCCTTGGGAAAGCTTAAGAATTCCTTGGGGGTTGGAATCTTTGGGTTTCTTGGGCTCCACTAAAATTTCATTCAAGTTTTCCTACGTTTTTCTAAAACCAATGAGCTCATCATTTCTTATAGCACAGTAATATTCCATTACAGGCATGCAGCACAACTTGTTTAGCCATTTCCCAGATTGACAGGCATCCTTGCATTTTCCAGTTTTTTGCCACCACAAAGAGAGCTGCTAGAAATATTTTAGAACATGTCAACCTGAAACTAATGAAACAATATAACAGAATTAAGGTCTTTAATTGGGGCAGAGGAGTTATAACTAGGAGTATTACAAAGCAGATGCTAGGAATACCCAAAGATGGAGACTGGTTTATATGGGGTTACAGAACAGAGAGAGCTATGAGACTTCCTGCCATTGGGAAGAGTAAGTTTCTCAGAGTTTCACAAGGTAAGTTGTTTTACATAAGAAGTAAAAGAACATAAAGAAAGCTCGGGAATCTCTAGAGGGGAAAGTTTGAGAGAGCTATAAAATAATCAGAAGCTAGAATTGACTATGTCTGGTCACCCCCAGACAATTTGTTGGCTTGGGAATGGAGAATAGGTGAGGACCAGTCAGTTTTTAGTAAATTATGTATGTCAAACATATAGGTTCTCCCCGCCACCTTCTCCACTGGTCACAGGCTTAGAGGCCTAAATAATTACATACTCAGTGTATTGAGCCAAGAGGGTGAGGGCAGGGCATGTGGAGAGTAAAAGAGAGTCCAGGGAAGAAGAGAGCAAACCCCTCATGGCCAGTCTTTTTATCTTCCTTTTGGTAGAGGTGGGTCCCCATACATTGATCTAAGCTAATTGGTTAACATCATTCAGCTCCATTGATTGACATGACTTGGGGGGTGGTCTAGAGATCAAATTCCAACCATCTAGGTGCCCTAGCTAATCAGAAGAATCAATCTGCATTCCTTCTGTTAAGGTGCCCAGGGAGGTTTCTGGTGCGAGGGTAGTAAAAACTAATGTCTGAGTTTCTCCTAGAAATCCCTTATTAATAATTATTTTCTCACCCTAAGTAAGAAAAGAGCTGATCTTTTTATATGTTTCCAGAAAGAGAAAACTGCTTGCCAGTAAGGAGATTATAAAACAACTGGGGAGGGGGGGGTGCATGGAATTTGAATAAGGGGCTATAGGTAAGATTATGTAGCGCTCATCCTGCTGGGGTACAAGGGGCCTACTTCTCAAACTATGGAACTTGCATATCATCTTTTGTTCGTTTTTTTTTTTTTTTACATCATACCAGGGTCTTTGTGCTGGGCCACACTGCATTCCTGAAGTGGGAGGCAGAGCTGTTTTCCCACTTCTGAATTCTTTAGTTTTAGTGTCTAAAGTTTAAGGATTCCTTAGGGATTAGAGTTTTTAGGTTTCTTGGGGTCCCACATCCCGCTACACTTGAACCTCATTTTCTTGGATGCTTTTTCTTTTCATCTTCCCTTTCTGAGCCTAAGACAGAGACCTGATAAGACCTAAAGATCTGATAGTTGACTTAGCAGCCCAAGACATGGCAGTAGCTGAAGCGTTGATAAATTTTTTGCAGATGTTTACATGTGCATGCCTCCTTGACTCAGGAAGGTAGTATATGAACAATGGGAACCAATTCCTGTGTGGATGATGAGAGATTATGAATTCATCATGATCCTGGAATTTAACCTGCTAACCAGAGAAGGGAGATTTCCTGACCAGAACTTTCTGGGTAACCCTGAGTTCTGAAGTTTGAAAGTTCTAAGACCAGATCTTCTAGAAAGAGGACATTTCCTTATGATGTTTGTTCTTTGTTCTCAAAGAAGACTATGACATTGGGGAATGATGTCATGACTTGCAGTGAATTGGATTTAAGTGAGGGAGGGCTTTGCAAAGTCACCAACCTCCAGAGCCATCTGGATCCAGTGGTAAGATACACATCAGAACGACTGGAGATGGCCCTGGATTTTTTAAGGCAATCAGAGATAAGTGACTTGCCCAGGGTCACACAGCTAGTGTCAAGTGTCTGAGGCTGAATTTGAACTCAGGTCCTCCCAACTTCGGGACCAGTGCTCTATCCACTGTGCCACCTAGCTGCCCAAAATTTACTGATGTAGCACTCAGTGAAAGAAGATTGTTTATATAGTTCCTGAGTAGTTTCCTACTTGGATTGAAGAGCCAGTCTGTTCTTTGTACAGTGCAGCTCTGATAGGAAGGTAATTGCTTGTTCAGAAGCCTCTCAAATAGGATTATTTTGAGGGAACTGTTGAGTGATTTTTTTTGATGGACTCCTTTGGGTTCTTAGCATCTTTTTCACTTTCCTTGGAGTGAAATAAAGGCTGTCCTATATCCAATATCCTAAAGTAACTCAAGATGGGAGCAATATATATATAAAACACATACACACACACACACACACACACACACACACACATATATATATAATGTTCTGTTTTGATTTTTTTTGCAGGGCAATGAGGGTTAAGTGATTTGCCTAGGGTCACACAGCTAGTAAGTGTCAAGTATCTGAGGTTGGATTTGAACTCAGGTCCTCCTGAATCCAGGGTGTCTGCTTTATCCACTGTGCCACCTAGCTGCCCCAAGATGGGAGCAATATTAAGCACTTACTATGTGTAAGGACTGTGCCAAGCAACTGGGATAGAAGAGTAAGATAATGCCTATTCTCACACTTTGAACAGGGTGGGGGTGGGGGACAACATGTATTGGTAGTTTCATTTGCAGGGCAGATAGAAAAGCCCCTTGGTCCTTAGGGTGCAGCAATGAAGCTAGAGGCCATACATCTTCTTTAGTGTGATTTTCATCGATAAAACTATATGGCAACTGATCAGTAGCTGAAAGCAGTGGTCAAAGTAGTAGCAGTTGTTTGACTTTCCAGGCATGATAGTTCAACAAGGTTGGCTTACTTGGAGGTGGTAGTTAGGGGCAGCAAGGTGGCTCAGTGGATAGAGTGCCAGGCCTGGAGTCAGGAAGATCTGAATTCAAATATAGCCTCAGACACTTACTAGCTGTGTGACCCTGGGCAAGTCAATTAATCCTGTTTGCCCAGTTTTCTCATCTGTAAATTGAACTGAAGAAGGAAATGGCAAACCACTCTAATATCCTTGCCAAGAAAACCCCAAGTGGGGTCATGAAGAGTCAGACAAGATTGAAATGACTGAAGAAGAACAGGTAGCATTTGGTCAGTTGAAGCTGATCCCTTCTGCACAAGAGTTGCTTCCCTGGATGATTGTTTAGGGGGATGGGCTAGAAGCAGGGCCAGTGGTCTGGAGGATGCTACTGTGGTGGCGAGTTGGTCAACCACTGGTGGTGAGGGGGAGGATGGTGGGCCCACTTTCCACATGGCTTACTTCCCTGGATGCTGTTGTGATTCTGCCCAATTTTGTCATACATCATTTGTGCAAGATAAACACATTGAGTCTAACTGCAGAGCAAGCAATTGGCTGGGGCTAAAAGAAATAGGGTTTTTTGGGGAAGAAAAAGAGACAGAAAACATGGAAGTAACTAGTATGTGAGCAACCTTTCCATCAAGGCAACCATGGTGTTGGAATTTGTTTAAGATGTAAACATTTTATTGCATTCAAAGTCCATATATCTGTAATGTCTTAAGTAATTGAACAATGAGTCAGGAAGGCTCCTCTGATTGTCTCATTGTAACCTAGAGATGTCTGTGGTTCTCAAAGCTCAAGTCAGTGGAATAAAAACATTGGCAGGTCCTTAAGCCCCTTTAACTAAATTCTGATAAGTTCATTATGGAATTTGAGAACTGGAAGGGGCTTCAGAGACCATCCCCTCCAATCCACACATGAATGGAAGCCCCCTTTTAACATCCCTGATAAGGTATCATTCTGACACCTCTCCTTTACCAAGGAATGGAAATCCACCCCTTCTTGAGGAAGCCCATTCTGTTTTTTGACATTCATTGTTTTTATTTTTTCCTAATAATATCAAGTCCGAATCAGACTATTTCCAACTTTTACATATTTCTCCCAGCTCTGGCACCTGCTAAACACAACAAACTAATCCTTTTTCCATCTGACAGCCCTTCAAATATTTGAAGATGGGTCTAATGCCCCCTTTGAGTCTGAATCACCCAAGTATTGGCCACTTGTTGAAAGGGTCCTGTTTCTTTGTTGTTGTTTGTTTTTGTCATAGGATTTTTGTAGACCATTTACTAAAATGTGGAGGGGTTATCTATTTTCACTAAACCCTAAACTCTTTTTAAAAAAAAGATCATTCACAAAATATTATCTCCATAAATTTACTGGATTAAGGGTTGGGAATTCCATTCTCACACTTACAATCAGATTAACCTGAAGTTGAGGTTTTTGCTGCTGTTCTTGATTTTTTCCACACCGGAGGATGGAAGTAGGTCACCTCCTGGGTACCAATGGAATCACAGCCCTGGCATATCTGATGTGTTGAATGAACTTGGATGACCCGGGGGTCTCGGCGGTTCTATCATCCCTCACCTGGGGCCTAGGCTGCTTGGGGTGGGCAGGTGAGCGCCTCACCGTGGGGCAGGCGCGGGCGGCTGCTGCTGCTGGGGGCGGCCCCTAGGGGGCGGCAGGGGCAGCGGAGACGCCGGCGCAGCGTGGGCCGAAAGGGGGAGGACTCGCTAGGGAGGAGGCGTAGGAGGAGGAAGAGGAGGAGGAGGAGCGGCGAGTAGCTGGGCACGCGGAGCGGGCCGGGCCTGGCGCTGCCTTTGCCGCAGTTGCGAGGGCCGCCCCCTGCGGCACGGAGCCGCCATGAAGGCCATTATCCAGCGCGTCGCGCGGGCCAGCGTCACAGGTCAGTGTGGGGCCAGCCGGGGCCTGCCCCCCCCCCCTCCCCGGACCCCGGGGCCCGTCCGGGTGGGGCGGTGTTTCCCCCCCCGCCCTCCCCCCCGGGCGCCTGCGTGCTCCTCCACCCAGGCTTTTTTTGGCCGAAGAGGGGTCTGCGCGCCTCGGAGAGACCTGCTTGCTCCGCCCGTCCAGCCTCGTTTAGCCGTGGCTGAAGACGGCCGAGGCTTGTGGCCGACTCGTTGACCGGCATGGGGCCCGGCGTGACTCGGTTTGGCCCTGTGGGCAGGCCCGGAGCAGAGCCGGGCTTCCCTCTAGTCTCGGCTTAAGTCCTCCTTCATCCCTGCGCCTGTCCTCCGAGACCACCCCCACCTAGAGAGACCACCCCCCACGTAGAGAGACCACCCACCCAGAGACCACCTCCACCTAGAGAGACCACCCCCACCTAGAGAGAGACCACCTACCCAGAGACCACCCCCACCTAGAGAGACCAGCTAGAGAGAGACCACCCCACCTAGAGAGAGACCACCTACCCAGAGACCACCCCCACCTAGAGAGACCACCTACCCAGAGACCACCCCCACCTAGAGAGACCAGCTAGAGAGAGACCACCCCCACCTAGAGAGACCACCCACCCAGAGACCACCTCCACCCAGAGAGACCACCCCCACCTAGAGAGAGACCACCTACCCAGAGACCACCCCCACCTAGAGAGACCACCCCCATCTAGAGAGATACCACCTACCCAGAGACCACCCCCACCTAGAGAGAGACCAGCTAGAGAGAGACCACCCCCACCTAGAGAGACCACCCACCCAGAGACCACCTCCACCTAGAGAGACCACCCCCACCTAGAGAGAGACCACCTACCCAGAGACCACCCCCACCTAGAGAGACCAGCTAGAGAGAGACCACCTACCCAGAGACCACCCCCACCTAGAGAGACCAGCTAGAGAGAGACCACCCCCACCTAGAGAGACCACCCCCACCTAGAGAGACCAGCTAGAGAGAGACCACCTACCCAGAGACCACCCCCACCTAGAGAGACCACCCACCCAGAGACCACCTCCACCTAGAGAGACCACCCCCACCTAGAGAGAGACCACTCTCATTTAGAGACCATCCGTATCTAGAGACCACTCCTAAGTAGAGGCAGTACTCTCTTGTTCAAAATTGCTTGTCTCCTCTGTCCATTAGACTGTGTGCTCCTTGAGGGCAGAGACTACTTTTTCATCTGTCTTTGTATCCATGCCTGGCAGGTAGTAGGTTCTTAGATTCTACTTGGCTTCTGTATCTCACAAGATTAAGTTCTCACTCAGGGTCCAGGCCATTCCCCTCCCCTACCAATCACAGCATCTCAGGGTTGGAAAGGGGACCTCAGAGGCCATCTAGCCCAATCCATAACCCCCTCCCCAATCCCTTTTACATCCTCCCTTTAGTGGTCATTCAGTTTTTGCCGCAGGAAACCTTTCTATGAGGGGGAGATAACTGCCCCCTCTTAATGTTAAGAGTCTGTCCAGGGGGCTGCTAGATGGCGCAGTAGATAAAGCACTGGCCTTGGATTCAGGAGGACCTTAGTTCAAATCCAGCCTCAGACACTTGACACTATCTGTGTGACCCTGGGCAAGTCACTTAACCCTCACTGCCCTGCAAAAAACAAAATTAAAAAAATAAAAGAGTCTGTCCAGCTCTTTTCACTCCATAGCCTATATGATAAGTTGCTAAAGTGAAGATCACAGAAAACAAGAGTTAGGAATCAGTCAGTCAAGGGATTAGAAAAACAAAAATATAAAAAATTTCTTCTCCCAAACAGCTTACATTTTGGAAATAGGGCAAGGCAGAAGAGACAGCATGCACACACACACACACACACACACACACACACACACACACACACAAAATACATGGTAGTTTTGGGAAGGAGGATTGGGAGCATCTGTGTAGAAGGTGGTGCTTGAATAGAGTCTTAAAGGAAGTCAGGATTTCCTAGAGACACAGAATTGAGCTGGGGTTCAGCCAGGGCACAAGTGCTGAGAGGGAATTGCAATGCTATCTCATCTCTCATGTGTGCAGAACCGTGAGTAGGCGAGTATAACTGAAATAGAACATGTGGAGAAGAGTGAGGTGTAAGAACACCGGGAATGTGTGGAGAGGTTCCATTGAGAAGTTAGCTAAATGCCCAAAAGGAAGATTTTATATTGGATCCTAGAGTTAATAGGGAAACACTTGAGTTTATTAAGAGGGAGGCATGATCATAGCTGTGTTTTAGGGAAATCAGCTTTGGCCATTGTGTGGAGGATGGATTCATTTAGAGTGGGAAAAGTCTTGAGGTAAGGAGTTGAGGGTGGCACCTAGGTTGTGAAGGTCCTTTTTACTTTCTGTGATCCTCTCTATTTCTTGCTTGGTCATGAACTTTCTCTATCCATAATTTCTTTTATGCTTCCCTAACTTGTTTATGATGTCACTTTCTGTCTTAAGTTACGAACCTGTTTGGAGCTTATCTTGGTATACGGTGTAAGATGTATACCGAGTTTTTACCAGATTGCTTTCCAGTTTTCCAACACTTTTATGGGAATGGGTTCTTATCCCATTAATTGTGATGTTTGGCTTTATCAAACACTAGGCTACTATCATTGTTTCTGTTTGTCATTACCATATCTGTTACAATGATAAACCTCTCACCCAGTTTAAAATTATTATAGTGATTATTGCTTTGTAGTACACTTTGAGATCTGATAGTGCTAGGTCCCCTTTCCACTTTTTTTGGTCATTAATTCCTTTGAGATTCTTGGCTTTTTTGGGGGGGGGGGCGGGCAGTGAGGGTTAAGTGACTGGTCCAGGGTCACACAGCTAGTAAGTGTCAAGTGTCTGAGGCCGGATTTGAACTCAGGTCCTCCTGAATCCAGGACCAATGCTTTATCCACTGTGCTCCTTAAACAGTGGGTTGTGCATCTTACACCTTATACTAAAATAAGGTCAAAATGGATACATGATTTAGACATAAGAGGTGATACCATAGGTAAATTAGGAGAGAAAGGAATAGTCTACCTATCAGATCTTTGGAAAGGAAAACAGTTTTTGACCAAACAAGAGATAGAGTATATTATAAAATGCAAAATGGATGATTTTGATTACATTAAATTAAAAAATTTTTGTACAAACAGAAGCAATGCATCCAAAATTAGAAGGGAGGCAGAAAGCTGGGAAACAATTTTTGATGCCAGTACTTCTGATAAAGGCCTCATCTCTAAAATATATAGGGAACTAAATCAAATTTATAAGAACCCAAGTCATTCCCCAATTGAGAAATGGTCAAAGGATATGAACAGGCAGTTTTCTGATGAAGAAACCAAAGCTATCTATTCCCATATGAAAAAATGCTCTAAATCTCTAATGATTAGAGAGATGCAAATAAAAACAACTCTGAGGTACCATCTGACACCTATCAGATTGGCTAAAATGACAAAAAAGGAAGATAATAAATGTTGGAGAAGCTGTGGGAAAATTGGAACACTAATGCATTGTTGGTGGAGCTGTGAACTGATCCAACCATTCTGGAGAGCAATTTGGAATTATGCCCAAAGGGCGATAAAGCTGTGCATACCCTTTGACCCAGCAATACCACTTTTGGGTCTTTTTCCCAAAGAAATCATGGAAAGGGGAAAGGGACCCACATGTACAAAAATATTTATAGCTGCTCTTTACGTGGTGGCAAGGAATTGGACGTTGAGGGGGTGCCCATCAATTGGGGAATGGCTGGACAAGTTGTGGTATATGAATACAATGGAATACTATTGTGCTGTAAGAAATGATGAGCAGGAGGAGTTCAGAGAAACCTGGAGGGTCTTGCGTGTGCTGATGATGAGTGAGATGAGCAGAACCAGAAGAACATTGTACACAGTATCATCAACATTGAGTGTTGATCTACTGTGATGGACTATATTCTTCCCACCAGTGCAATGGCACAGAAGAGTTCCAGGGAACTCGTGATGGAAGAGGATCTCCAAATCCAAGGGGAAAAAAAAAAAGAACTGTGGAGTATAGATGCTGAATGAACCATACTATTTCTTTTGTTTTTGATGCTGTTGTTTTTTTCTATTTTGAGGTTTTTCATCATTGCTCTGATTTTTTCTCTTATAACATGACTAATGCAGAAATAGGATTAATGTTATTATGTGTATATATATATATATACACATATATATATATATATAAAACCTATATCAGATTACCTGCTGTCTAGGGGAGGTGGGAGGGAGGGGAAGGAGGGAGAAAAATCTGAAATTGTAAAGCTTGTATAAACAAAAGTTGAGAACTATCTTTACATGTAACGGAACAAAATAAAATACTTTATTAATTAAAAAAAAACAACCAGTGGGTTGTGATCCCATGTCACGTAAACAGAATGTGAGGATCATGAAAAATTTGGCAACAGTAAAAGGTTATGTATACCTGTTTTATATGCCTATGTACCCAGGGTCATGTAAAAAATTCTTGGGCAAAAAGGCATTGTAAGGGGGAAAAAGTTTAAGAAACCCTGTCTTATATTAAGCATTGTGTGATCTACACTATTTTGCTTGTAGTAGGCACTCAGTATGCATAGTATTGATTAATTTACTAGTTTTAGTTAATTTGAACTGGAGTCTCTATAATCATTCATATTTTCTTGTTTTGGCTTCTTAAATTCCACATTTCTTTTTGTTCTGTTACTCTGAGTTCCTTTTATTTGTCATTTCTTGTGATTCAATAATGTTAAATTTTATTCAAATAAAATACTTAGTTCAACTATTCCTTACTTGATGGACATCTATTTTGTTTCCATTTCTTTCTTATACAGATGATAATGCTATGACTTTAGAGATTGCTGTATCTGAATATATTTGATATATAGATTTATATGTACATACATTTGTATAAGTACAGATGTATTATGTATATATGTGTATATACAGACACACATATACATATAAAAGCAGCTAGGTGACATAGACTGGACTTCAAATTCAGCCTCAGATATTTACTAGCTGTCTGGCTCCAGGCAAGTCATGTAACTTCTTGTTTGCCTCAGTGTCCTCAGTTGTAAAATGGGGATAATAACCCCTACCATATGGGGTTGTAGTCAGAAAATAGAAAATATTTAGAAAGTGCTTAGCACAGCGCCTGGAATGTAGTAGGTACTACATAAATGCTTATTTCCTTACTCTCTCTTCTCTTTCCCTATTTGTGTGTGTGTGTATTAATATGTATAATATGTTATGTGTAATTACATGACTATATGTGTGTATTTTTGTTGTTTGTCTTCTTGTAATATAATGCAAGCTAAATTTTTGAAGGGACATTGACAAGGTGGAGACTTTTTAGAGGCGTGTAAGCAGGAACCCTGTCTTCTAAGGATCTCTCAAAGGAACTGGGGCTGTTTGTCCTGTATGGGAGTTACGTTTAGGTTGTACTCTCAGAACTTCTGCTATTTGCTAACTTTTTTTCTGAAGAGAAGAAAATTATGACTTGTTTTTATTTAATCCAATGATATCCCCAAGGTACAGCTCTTATCAATTTTGAAATAGAAAAATGCTGCTTCAGAAATTTTTTTAGATGATTTACCTTATGCCCTGATTTGTAATTTAGCATTTTGTCCAAATGTTTAGCACTTTTTCCAACCATGAAATAGGAGTGAAAAGTAAATTCAGTTCATTATTTCTTTAGTTTGTACGATTGGGTATTATATACTCACAGTACTCTAGAAATTATGCGAAGTGGAAAGTTTTAAAAAACATTCTATTATAATTCTTGTTTGCAGCCATAAAATCTAATAGTTGTTCCTTAATTTCATTGTGATTTCTTTTTTTCTTTTTTACTTTTTTTCTTAGTTGGAGAGGAGCAGATAAGTTCCATTGGACGGGGCATTTGTGTGTTGCTGGGTATTTCTATGGAAGATACACAGAAAGAGCTGGAACACATGTAAGATATGGACTCAATTTAAAATAGTGCTATCTGAAAGGTATTCATTATAACCATAAGTGGATCTCTCAAAGCTTCATGTTAATAAAGTGAATCACAATCAATTATTGTCTCTGTATGGTATAACTAACCCATTTTATAGATGAGAATACTGACATAATTTGGATTTCACAGTAACCTCCACAGTAACTCAGTAGCAAAGGTGGCGGCATCCCTGCTCACAGCTCTGTTCTTTTTCCAGTGGTTTCCAATGAACTTTGTAGTATTCTCTTATCCAAAGCTAACCCTCTCTCTCTCTCTCTCTCTCTCTCTCTCTCTCTCTCTCTCTCTCTCTCTTTTTTGACGGGGCATTGAGAGTTAAGTGATCTGCCCAGGGTCTTACAGCTAGTGTTAAGTATGTGAGGCCGTATTTTAAACCTCTCTTTTTTACTTAAACTATATCTATTAGTTTTAACTTGGGAATTTCTACTTTCATCTAGGGTTCTTATACAATTTTCTGAAAATAATAAAAATATTTAAAATTGTAATGTTTAGGTATGCCATTTAAATGGTTTAGGTGACAGGTGGTTTTATGAGATATTTTCAGTGCCTTTGTGCATTTATCCTTCTCAAGAATAGACTTACATTTTTCTAAGATGATTGATAAATTTTAATTTAAAAGTACTCTTTTTAAAAATTTATTTAAAGGATATTTGGTTTTTAACCTTTCTGAGGATGGAGATTGTGTCATAGGCATATATTCCACAGTACTTTGTACATAATAGGCACTTAAATGAAGATATATATATATATATATATATATGTTGATAAATTGCTATACTTAAATTCTGTTCCTAACCTGTTTTTAGTTCATTTGAATTCTGACTTTTCTGGGGATAAAAATGACATGGCACATTATAGTATTTTACTTATCCCATTATATATATATATATATATATATATATATATATATATATATATATATATATATATATATTTTTTTTTTTTTTTTTGGGTGAGGCAATTGGGGTTAAGTGACTTGCCTAGGGTCACCCAGCTACTAAGTGTTAAATGTCTGAGGCTGGATTTGAACTCAGGTCCTCCTGAATCCAGGACTGGTGCTTTATCCACCGCACCACCTTGCTGCCCCTATCCCATTATATATTAAAAAGGTATATGTCAGCATTAGTTTAGGTCTGGATCTTAAGGAACAAAAGCACAGTTACATCCACCTTTAATCTAACTTGAGAATTTATTAGTAGCATACAGTAAATTATTTGATTACAAAAAGGGTATAAGAAGGTATATCTTCTCCTGCACAGCTGGGCCCCAGACTTGGGCTAGTTCTACAACCAAAGTAATCCAGAAAATATTCCCTCTTTATGTAGGGGGGGAGGGTGGAAGAGTTATTTCTTAGAGTAGATTTTATATTTATGTAGACAAAAGGAGTAGACATCTTTTTTTGGGGGGGGCAGGGAAATGGGGGTTAAGTGACTTGCCCAGGGTCACACAGCTAGTAAGTGTCAAGTGTCTGAGGCTGGATTTGAACTCAGGTACTCCTGAATCCCTGTGCCACCTAGCTGCCCCCAAGTAGACATAGTTTACAAGTGCATTAATTTAGAAAAGGGGTCTTAACCTGAGGTCTACAGACTCTAGAAGATTCTGTGGATAGATTTTTATGGGGTAGAGTAAATTTGTTTTGAAAAAATTTGGATAACTATTTCAGTATACTTGTGTCCTTTGCAATCCTATGTATTTTGTTGTATACTTTTAAAAACACTGCTCTGAGAAGGGGTGCATAGTTTTCCTCAGACTGCCATAGGGGTCCAGGACACACAAAGAAATAAATTTTTTTTTTTTAGTGAGGCAGTTGGGTTTAAATGACTTGCCCAGGGTCACACAGGTAGTAAGTGTTAAGTGTCTGAGGCAGGATTTGAACTCAGGTACTCTTGAATCCCAGGCCGGTGCTCTATCCACTGCGCCACCTAGCTGCCCCTGTCTTCTTGCTTTTCTTAATGGTATTAGGTTTGAGTTGATTGTAGCATAGATAGCAAAATCCTAATCTATCTAGAATGAAAATGATGTGCCATAGGGAAATGTTTATGAATAAGGAGAGTGTGAAGTCACATTTTGTTGTAATTTCTCTGCATTTGTTTTTCTTTTCCACTGCACTTTGGGACTAGGTTCTGTCTAAATATTAGCATTCACATACAGTTAAGGAGAAAATTGTTTGGTGATAATAACATTGTACTAGAAGCAGTATGGTAAAGAATGGGATGAATTTGGGGTTAGGTTGACTTGGTTCCCCTCCCCTCTTTGCACTTATTAGGTGCCTTAAATTATTTGAGCCTCATGTAACTCACTAATATTTATCTTCCAAATTATAGAGGGATTGGATACAATCTAATGGATGAAGTTCAGATAGACTGAACAATGTACCAAGGAATTGTCTTTGTCTTCCTCTAGTTATGTGCCCTCATTTATTGTTTTGTTTTGTTTTGTTTGTTTTTGCAGGGCAGTGAGAGTTAAGTGACTTGCCCAGGGTCACACAGCTAGTTAAGTGTCAAGTGTCTGAGGCTGGATTTGAACTCAGGTCCTCCTGAATCCAGGGCCGGTGCTTTATCCACTACACCACCTGTCCCTTATGTGTCCTCATTTATGTGGATAGTACCAATATTAGAGAAGATTGCAACTCATCCATGCCTTCTCATGCCATGTTTTTCTTCTCCGTGTTCTTCCATAGATATTTTTTTTTTTGAGGCAATTGGGGTTAAGTGACTTGCCCAGGGTCACACAGCTAGTAAGTGTTAAGTGTCTAAGATCGAATTTGAACTCAGGCCCTCCTGACTCTAGGACCAGTGCTCTGTCTACTGCGCCACCTAGCTGCCCCCATAGATCTTTTACAGAGCATCTCTAAGTGCTGGAGGTCCATTTTCTAGCTCCTTTTCTAGTTTGTGGGTACCAGAGTAAGTTTTGCTGTTCATTTGTTACCCCCTGGTTTCACTGGGTGACTGGTTTACCTTCTCTTTTTTTCAGAAATTTGATTTCAATGTTGAATTTGTTAAAAAAATATAAGTATAAAAATATAAGTATACTGTTTGTCATTCCCTTTATTAATACCTTGGTTGGTGAAATAAGTGAAGATATATTAATGAAATGCTTAAGGAATAAATATTAATCAAGCTATTTATTTTTAATGCTACTGTCTAGTTTAAACAAGTTTAAAGAAAATATGTCAGGGGACCCATCTTAGTAACGTTATACCAGGGATGCTTAAGCGTAAAACCAGAATGACAGCAAACATGAAAAATAGAAAACAAATTTGTAAGGATTTAAAAAAAAGCGTATTTTTTTTACTATGAACTTGACAGACATCAACAAACACAAACATTTTCTTGTAAAAAGAACAGAAAAAGAATATTTTATATGACACTGTGAATGTTTGTTTTTTCTCAATTACGCATTACATTTAACTCAGTAATTTCAACACTACCCTGGCTGTCTTTTTCCCCTTCTGAACTTCCTTCTGCTTTCTTCTGTGCTTTTTTTAAAAAAGCTTCATTTATATGCTTTTTGATTTTTTCCCTTCTTTTAGTTTTGGTATTACTGACCCCCCCCAATACCATTAAGAAAAGCAAGAGCATGATCATCTAGCTTCAGTGACATTGCTTTAATTAGTTTCAAAGTATTGGTCTTTATTTTAATTCCCAATTACATTTTCTACTGGGTTCAATGCACAGATCCAAATATACCATTTCTCTGGACATACCATAGGCTAGATTTAATATTTAAACTGACACTTCTGACATCAATCATTTTCCATGTGACTTTTCTGTGAACCCCCCCCCCCCAAACCAAAAAAAAAGCTTTTCCCTGCAACAAATAAGTATAGTCAAGCAAAACAAATCGACCCATTGGCACTCTCTGAAAGTATATGTTTCATTCTGCTCCCCTAGTTCATCACCTCTTTGTTAGGAAGTGGGAAGCATGATTCGTCATCAGTCTTCTAGAGTTGTCACCTTGACCATAGTTAAAATCTTTCATAGTTGTTTTGCTTTGTATTCTTGTGGACATTGTATAAATTGTTGTCCTGGTTCTGCTCACTTCACTTTGGATAAATTGTTGTCCTGGTTCTGCTCACTTCACTTTGGATAGGTTCATATAAGTTTCCCCACGTATTTCTGAATCCATCCCTTTCATCATTTCTTATGATGTAATGATATTCCCTCATATTTATATGCCATAATTTGTTTAGTCAATTAATGAATACTCTCTTAGTTTCAATTCTTTGCTACAAAAAAGTGATGGTATAAATATTTTTAAAAATTATTTTATTTTTTACATTTAAGTTCCAAGCTGTTTCCCTCCTTCCTTCTGAACCTCACACTAGAGAAACCCAACATTTGATATAGAAATACAGTTCCATATATCACTTCTTTCTTTGGAGGTGCTTAGCATCTTTTTGCATAGGTCCTTTGTAGTTGATTTGAATGTTCAGATAACTCTGAATAGCTTAGTCATTCACATTTATTATTTGAACAATATTGTTATTCACATATATATGTATGTATATATATATATATATATATATATATATGAGATGTTCTCTTGGTTCATTCTTCACTATTTCATGCAAGTCTTTCCATGTTTTCCTAATCTGTTCATCATTTCTTATAACTCAGTAGTATTCCAGAACAATTATATACCACAACTTACTCAGTTATTTCCCACTTATGGGCATCTCAATTTCCAGTTTTTTGCCACCACAAAGAGAGCTGCTATAAATATTTTAGAACATATAGGTTCTTTCCTTTTGTCCTGATCACCTTGGGAAACAGACCTAATAGTGGTATTGCTGTGTCAATAGATATACACAGTTTTATAACTCTTTAGGCATAATTCCAGATTACTCTCCAAAATGTTTGGATCAGTTCACAGTTCTACCAAATGTCTTAATGTCCTAGTTTGTCCTAGTTCCCTCCAACATTTGTTATTTTCCCCTTCTATCATATCAATATGATAGGTGTCAGATGGTAACTCAAAGTTGTTTTAATTTGCATTTCTCTAGTCAATAATGATTTAGAGCATTTTTTTTCCATACAGTTATTTATAGCTTTGATCTCTTCTTCTAATAACTGGCTGTTCATATCCTTTGATCATTTATCAATTTGGGAATGACTCATATTCTTAAAAATTTGACAAAGTTCTCTATTTGAAATGTGAGGTCTTTATCTGAGAAACTAAAATTTCTCCTCCAATTTTTTACTTTCCTTCTGATCTTGGCAACATTGATTTTATTTGTACAAACCCTTTTTAATTTAATATAATCAAAATTATCCATTTTACACCTCATAGTATTCTTGGTCTCTTGTTTATTTATAACATCTTCTCCTAGCCATAGATCTGATATGTTCCATGTTCTTCTGATTTACTTAAGGTATCACCCTTTATAAAATAGTTCCAAATTACTGTCAATTCATAGTTATCCCAATGGTGTTAGTATGCACATCCACCTATAGCCTTTCTAGATGCAGTCTTCTTTTTTTGTCATCTTTTACAGTCTGAACTCAGGTCCTCCTGTATCCAGGGCTGGACCAGTGCTTTATCCACTGTGCCACCTAGCTGCCCCTAGACTATATCTTTATTATTACAAATTGCTTGGAAATTATGGAGAAAGCATAGCATTCTACTGTATGTAGTTTTTTTTGACTATAAAATTTTTTGATTCAGTAGGACAAAGAGTCTCCTTTAACAAGTTATCTTGGGTGCACATGTCAAACTCCTAGAAAATAGTATGAAACATTTAACAATGGAGAAAACTTTGTTCAGTGAAATTAAATTTTTAAAATTGAAGTGAAACATAAAATTGGGATGTAGGTTTGTCAGAGGCATTTGCCATGGTCACAAAGGAGGGCTGTTTCAAAGCCTAAACTTCAGGGGGACTCTCTGTATATGGTGAGGTCTTTTGTATGCTCCTGATTGTGGATGAGTGAAGGAAAGAAGGAAAAGCATTTATTAAGCACTTACTGTGTGCTAAGTGATGGATAACTTTGTGTTCATTGTATCAATCAGCAGGGCAGCCTCCTGAATGAGGTCTAGTCTTCAAAAGCATTTGGTTAAATTATCTACTCGGGTAAAGCCAAGTGGATGAAGAATTCCTATTGTCCAGAATATGATATTTTGTTTGAAGACTTTCAGAGCTTGTTCATCTTGATATGTCTCTTGAATAGCCAGTGTAAATGGCAGGGTTGTTGAGACCACATTTGAATTGGAAGAAGACAACCTGTAGAATTTGCCCATTAGTCTTGTATCTAGTACAGACGCTTGAAAAACATGATTGGAAAAAATGATGAACTTATGACACAGAGCAAGGGTCAACCAAAGGACATATTGCATTTACCCTCCATTGGTATGCACATACTGCAAAGAAAATGTGAAGAATGCCCCTAGCATTTGGGTGGAATACTTGTGAATTTATGGGAGAACATAGTTGAGAATTACACAGAATGGGTAGACATGGGTGAGTTGACAGCTGCATTGTTTGGTTGTCCTCACATATGACTCTCCATCTCCCATCTTCGTGCCTTTGCACTGGTTGTTCTCCAAGTCTAGGATTTTTCCCACCTTATCTCTGCTTCTTGGAATCCCGTGTTTTGTTGAAAACTCAGCTCATCAATGTCTTCTATGTGAAGCTTTTGGTTATTTCCCCCAGTTCCTAGTACCCTCCCTTTCAGAGTTACATTGTATTTATTTTGTATATATTCTCTGTATACTTATTTATGTCTTCCCTAATAGTAGCGGCTTCTTGTAAGGTTCTAAAATTCTAGCTATGATGTCTAAAATCTAATGAGTGGTCGCCTTAAATTAGAAGCTTTAGCAAGAATTTAGACTTTTAAGTATTTATTAAAGTGCATCAGAAGTTAGTAAAGAGAGAGAGAGAGAGAGAGAGAGAGAGAGAGAGAGAGGTAAAAAGCAAACTTCATCTACCTAAGAGAGCCCAGCATCTGTCTTCCTGCCAAGCCACAGTCCCGAAATGAAAAGCCTTGCTCCTCCCAGAAGCCTCCTGTGAAACAGGAAACAGGACCACACACACACACACACACCCAAGCTAATTGGTTGGTAGCTCTGATTGACAGGACCCATGGGCAACAAAACCCCAGAAAAGGTCACTTCTAGATGCTAAAGTCACATGGTTTCTTTTCAGGCCAGAGCTCACAATGTCCCTCCCAGCAGGGGGTATCTTTCCAATTCTCTCAGTCCTCCCTGTGCTTCATGCGAAGAAACATCGTTTCCTCACATGACCGGAAGTGACCTTTTCTGGGGTTTTGAAGGTCAGATCAGTGTCAGGAAGTGATGTTTGCTGCCCATGGGTCCTGTCAATCAGAGGTACCAATGTCCCTCCCAGCAGGGGGTGTCATTCCAATTCTCACACTCTTCAAGACCAGAGACTATTTAATTTTTGTTTTCTTATCCCTAATGCTTGGGCCATGGTAGGTGCTTAATAGATCCTTCCTTGCTTTATTAGAGTAAATGTTCACACCCATGGGATCACAGGTACATTGGAATTGTTTCATTAGGATAGAAGTTTGTATAGATTGATTTTTTCAGGGCGGCTGGGTGGCGCAGTGGATAAAGCACTGGCCTTGGATTCAGGAGTACCTGAGTTCAAATCCAGCCTCAGACACTTGACTTACTAGCTGTGTGACCCTGGGCAAGTCACTTAACCCCCATTGCCCAGCAAAGAAAAAAAATAGATTGATTTAACCCCCCTGGCAACTTAAACAAGATTGTCACCTTTTGCTTTTACATCATAGTAATTTCTAAATATAAACCCTATCCTTACTTCCTTTATAATAAAGGAAAACTATTAACTATGCGTAATCAGGCCACACCTCAGACAAAGTCTGCTGGCATATGTAACATTTTGTTCTCCAGTGAAGTACTCCACCTGTCTTCTACAACCCTCTTGTTTTGTATACGAGGATGAGGAAATCTTTTCATATATGTGAAGAAAAAGCTGGAGTGGTTTCTATGATTTGCCTATGGTCATACAGTTTATGCCTGTGTAGAGCATAGACCAGAACCTTGTCTTTGATTTCCAGTGTTCTTTTCAGTACACCACATTATAGTTTCAGCACCTGTTTTTTCCACTTGTTTCTTTGGAAAGCATATTCTGGTAGGAATAGAGTTGGAATGATTTTTGCTTACTAGCTGCTTCTTATGTGACATCAACCTACAAGATTGGAAGTGAGAGAGTGATGTTGTCCATAAATTCTGCCTAGGGAGGGACCAGGGTAAAGGAAGCTTAGTTATTGTTGTCTATAGTATGCATGTTAATTTCAGTTTGGGGGAAGCTTCTATTTTGATCTTAAAGGATAAGCTTATTGCTTTAGTATATGGTTGTATATTTGAGGACATTTCTTCCACTCAAAGAAGACTGTGATCTCAGTTGGTGAATTATACACATTTGATTTTTCTCACTTGCATTCTATGCCAATTCATGAATTGTTTCCCTTATTTTATAGACTCATCGTGCTACAGATCATCTAGTCCAGTCCCCTCATTTTACAGATGCGGAAACTTAGCAACATATTCTTCTGTGGGCTTGTTTTGGGGGGCGTTGCTTACAGCTCTGCAGTTAGCTTTCACTGCTGTGTTTTTCTTTGCAGGGTTCGAAAGATTTTAAACCTGAGGGTATTTGAAGATGAGAGTGGGAAACACTGGTCAAAAAGTGTGATGGACAAACAGTTTGAAGTGTTGTGTGTCAGCCAGTTTACTCTTCAGTGTATTCTGAAAGGGAACAAACCAGACTTCCATATGGCGATGCCTACGGAGCAAGCAGAGACTTTCTACAACAATTTCCTTGAGCAACTTAGAAAGGCTTATAAACCAGAGCTCATAAAAGGTATGTTGTGCCTATAGAAGAAGAAGGGAAAAATGAAAGAAAGGCCTCATTATGGGAATCATAGAAATTTTGGTGGAAGGTTAGATTTGCTACCCCATAAAAAAATCCAATAACACGTTAGAAATAAATACCTTTCTCCCCCTGTCAATTTCAAATCTTTTTTGCTGATTATTTCTTAACTATGATACTAAACTATTGTTCAGATTCCATTTACAGCTTTTCTTTTTGTTCATACCGTTTTTATTGTTTGCCATCTGTCTAATTTTGGTCCTTCATAAAGTCTTTAAGCCATTTAAAATATTGGGGAGAATGCTCTTGGTAATAGTAGAATTTTTATGTTTTAAAAAGTTTGTCGCAGTGTTTTCCTTTTCCATTACTGTCCTATTGAAATAGAATATTTCTGTTCCATGAGGACAACCGCTCTGCGTTTCTTTCTTAACTATCCCTGTCAGTTGTCAGATGCAATGGTTTTATTTTTGATATAACCATCATTATGGTTATTGATATAACCATAAATTAACTTTAGAAGTTAATTTTTAAATGTATTGTTTTTGATATTATTAGGAAATTTAAATTATTGTTGACTGACACAATAAGGCATAGTAAACTATATTTTCAAATTCTGGTTCCACGTTTCTTTGTCAATATCAACAGATAAATACATAAGCAGTTAAGTTACTTGAGGAGATGTAAATAACAAAAAACAAAATCACTGGTTTTGGAGGCAGATATAATAACATAAGAACACTGAAAAGAATTAACAGGATCACTAAGGATATCAATCTGTCAGTAACAAAGTTAATAATTGGATTCCTTTCCAAAATATTTCTGAAAAAATAGACTGTTGCCTAGTACATTGGTAGAATGGTTTCTCATGGCAAAACCCTTTATTTGTCTACTTTTTTGTCCCTTTAAAAAAATTAGTTGCTTCTTAACTCTCTCCAACTGCCTCTCAAAATAGTAATTTTCTTCACTACTGGACCTAAACCAATGATACAGGATATTTTTATTTACTAAGCCCTCAATACCTGTTTACTGGGGAAGGGAAATCTATCAGAGGTTAACTCGGAATTTTTTAACCTGGGGCAAAGATGATGGGGTCATGAGGAAGGAGTATAGTAGCGTTGATGACAGTATGGTGGTAGGCCCAACTTTAGAAAGTGAGGTGTCACTTATACTTTCCCTGCAAAATCATGAGCTGGTGAAAGAACACAAAGTGAGAGGCACAGGGATTGAAGTCTCTCAACTACTATAGGAAGGAGAAGTCCATCCCCCAGATAGATGTCTGGTATAAAATCCAGGTTACTTTTTCTGGTTATGGTTCTAAGAATTATCGAAGTCATGGGCAGGGTTAAATTGACAAAGGCATTCATGACCAGGGAATGAATCCTATTTCTGAAGCTCTGTCATCTTTCTGTTGAGTTGTTGTTCTGTTTTAAAGTAGGCACTGGAGTTAATGTGGCATTGAAGGGGTGGAGTACAGGAGCCAACACTCTGCACCTTTCCTCAAGTCCTGCTGTGATACCTTTTTGGGGCAGGTATATGACTTTGGGAGCAGCTAGATGGTGCAGTAGATAGAGCACTGGCCCTGGAGTCAGGAGGACTTGAGTTCAAATTTGGCCTCAGACACCTGACACTAGCTGTGTGACCCTGGCCAAGTCACTTAACCCTGATTGCCTCAAACATCCAGGGCCATCTCCAGTCATTCTGGTGTATATCTTGCCACTGGACCCAGAGGACTCTGGAGGAGAGGGTGAGGCTGATGACTTTATATAGCCCTTCCTCACTTAAATCCAATTCACCGCAAGTCATGACATCACCTCCTGATATCATGGTCCTCTTCAAGAATGTAGGACAAACAACAATATGACTCTGGAGTCTCAAAGTCTATATCAATAACATTTAGACTCTAGAAAGTAGGATGGAATTATTTTTAGTATAATCTTGGCAGTAGGCTATGTCTGCTTCATAAGGGCCAGCCTTGCTAAGTCCACTTAGGTTCATCATCAGGAAGCTGGCCACTTGGTGATGAAGTATTGAGTTGTGTCAGTGTGTGAAACCAAGATAAACACCCCAATAGTCCTTACTATTGTACAGACCCCTTCTGCAATGACAGTGGCAGAGAGGCAGAAAAGGGTACATAAGATATTAGGAATCATATAGTTTTTAGACTGTATTTTTTTCTTTCTTTTTTTGTTTGTTTTTGTTTTTGTTTTTTTGCACGGGGCAATGGGGGTTAAGTGACTTGCCCAGGGTCACACAGCTAGTAAGTGTCAAGTGTCTGAGGCCGGATTTGAACTCAGGTACTCCTGAATCCAGGGCCGGTGCTTTATCCACTGCGCCACCTAGCTGCCCCTTTTTTCTTTCTTTAACACATTCGTTAATACCTTTAGTTTTTTCATCTTCAAGCCTCAGTTGGCAATCCTTCTGGGGTCCACAATTCCTGAAGTTGGAATTGAGCAGAAGAGGGGTTTGAGACAAAATTATTCATTCAGTTCATCTGCCATATGGGAAAAGGGTATCTGTGTAACCAGTTGTGTATGAATGTATGGAGGAGACACTCATATCTGAGAGAGAGAATTAAACTCTTGAAAGGCAACATCTTTGAAAAAAGGAGTTGACAAACAGTAGCTTTGAATAACAGTGAAAAATAGTTCTGTCAATTTTGCAAGTTGGTACCCAACAGAGCTTTTTCCCAACCCTTTCGCATTTTGGACTTAGGGAAAACAGCTTTATTCCTTAAATGAGAATGGGAAAGCAGGTAAGGCAGATTTTAGGTACAGGTAAAGAATTATTTTTCCACTTCAATATGGACCCACATTTGAACTCTAAGCAGATTGTGAAACAATTTGCTTTGAGTTATGAGTAAGTTGAAATGGCACTAAATAAAACAAAGATGAGAAGAGCAAATATACAAAGATATGCTGGAAGTGACACTACTTTGAGAGCATTGAAAGATCAAGTTTCAAGATATCCAAAGTTGTGGGGAGTGTATCAAAAATGTGAAAAAAAATCTTGGATCTTATCACCAAAAAAAAAAAAAGGTGATTGAGAGAATATTGAGAGGTAGAATAGCAGTATAGCAAGAAATATAGCTAAGCTCATCCACCATATCTTCTCCACAAAAATCTAGAAAAGCCTCCCCAAAAAGAGTCTTCATCAGTAAATCCAAGAAAAAAATCATTGTGAGTGACATTTCTAGTCCAAGTAAGCATAGGGAGAAAGTCAGGTCTGCAAACACTGAGGTCAGGATCTGGCCTGGGATGTACTGTATGGAGCATTCCAATGTGCCGGAACTGAAAGAGCACTAAGGCAAGAAGAGGTCCTAGACCTGTACAAGGAGGCACTGACCTTGTGCAGGATGTGGGAAGAGCTTCCAAGTGGCAATTCTGTCATTTAGTATCCAGTTCGGGTCACAGACCCAGTAGGGGGCTTAAGGGGGGATCTGAGCCTAGGTGACATTCCAGGGCAAGAAGTGGTAGTGAACCTCAGGCTGTGTACTGAATGAGGAACTAATTCAGAAACAAACAGTAGCTGTGTGGCTCTGACTTCAGGAGCAAGGCATGGTCTGATTTTCAGTCTCTAGCCTAATTTTAAGTCTGCAAAGAATAATCAGGGCAGGAATCCCAGGCAAGAGGAAAGCTTACAGTTCTGTCACTCTAGAAAGCTGTGGAACTTTCCAGCTGGCTGATAATGGCTGAGTCTAGAACCAGTCTACTGAAACTAACCAGGGCCAAGCCCACAAGCCTATTGATAAGATTTAAACTCTGGTCAGGAACTAGGAGAGGTCAGACAAGGACAGTAATCAGACTTTGCTGTGGATTAGACCACATTGGGAACACTGAAACCCCAGCTGGAGATGTCCTTGAGATGCTGGAATAACAATATTCAATATCTCAAGAAAGCAGCATCTGGACCAGACATTCCTTCCCAGCCCTAACATCAAGTCCAAAGTCAGGTGATAAGCAGGAAGAATGAGCAAATAAACAGCAACAACAGCAACAACCCCCCCCCCCCAACTCCCCCCCAAAAAGCCCCAGAAAAAACCTATTATGGTGACAAGGTTGCTGGAGATACAAACCTAGAAGACAAAACATCTATATACAAATTATTTTTTAAAAAATTAATTAATTAATTAATTTTTCCATATAAATATTTATTTTCCAGTTGCATTTAGAGATAATTTTCAACATTTGTTTTTATAAGATTTCTAGTTTCAAATTTTTCTTCCTCCCTTCCCTTCCCTTCCTCCCCCCCTCCCCAAGACAGCAAGTAATCTGTCTGATTGAATTAAGTGAGAGTGACTGACTGCTGATTAGCTTGTTAAGCACATCTGGCTGGTACTTAAGAGGGTATTGTTCTCACAAGCTAAAAACTTTGAACTTTATATTGAGACCACCTTTGGGTCTAGTGAACCAATGAATTTGAATGATGCTAGCTAATCAGCTTGAAGAATCTCCCATTTCTGGGAGGAGGACATGAAGGAGGAAGCGAACGCTGGCAGGGAACTTCTTGCTCCTTAGCTGGAGAGATTGGCATGGTGGCAGGACTTCACATGGGAGTTTAGGAAGACTAGGATTTCCATGCTATAAGAAATCTGTTCTCAATCTTTCTCTCTTTACTATCTTATATCCTTTAATAAACCCTTAAAAGCCTAAACTCTTGGTGAATTTTTCAGTGATTTTAGCCAGTTTCCCCCCAAAATGGGGGGGGGACAGATTAGAACCCAAATTTAGATTTTTAAACAACACATGTCATATACAAATTCAAGTAGTATTCCTGGAAGAGATGAAACAACAGTTTAAAAAATAGTTAAAATGTTTATATAAATGAAATGAGAATTCTAGAGGAAAAAATTGGAAAGGGAATTAACAGTTTGGCACAAGAGGAACAAAACCTTGCCCAAGCAACAAACTCCTGAAAATTATAATAGATGAAATGGAAGCCAATGACTCCATGAGAGAACAAGAAATATTCAAGTCAAAAGGCTGCAAGTAGAAGAAAATTTAAGGTATTTTATCCCCCTACCCCCATCCCCAATGACCTGGAAAATAGATGAAGAATAGATTATCTAAGAGTCATTGAACTTCCTGAAATCCATGACCAGAAAAAGTCGAGACATCACACTTCAAGGAATCATAAAAGAAAACTGTCTAGACTTCTTTGAACCAGAGGGCAAAGTAGAACTAGAAAGACTCCATCAACACCTCCTATAAGAACCCTAAAATGAAAACCCCTGGGAATATTAGAGCCAAAATGCAGAGCTTCCACGTCAAAGAAAAATACTGCAAGTATCAAGGAGCCTCAATTAGAACCATACACAGTTTAGCAGTCTTTTTCATCATCACCTCCGTTATAGGTCCATTTTTTTTTTTTCCCTGTAAGATTATGCTCAGTTGCTGAGTAAATCTTGGTTGTAAGTTTCAGTAGTTTTGTGTTCCTTTGCCTTCTGAAATATAATCCAAGCTCTCGGTTTCTGTAGTGTAGTGGCTGCTACATCCTATTGATCTTGACTGAGGCTCATTGATACTTGTGGTATTGCTTGTGGTATTTTTTCTTTGACCTGGAAGTTCTGCATTTTCTCTCTAATATTCCCATCCAATCTTTTGTCAAAGACACCAGAATTCTTCTAGGCATTCAGGTTTACTGTCTCAGTCATCTGCTGCTATTTCTTCTTCTCTCCCTCTTTTCCTGCCCTCTCAATAACATATGAATTTTAAAATCCTATTGCTTCTCTCTCTGCACCATCTCTGGCATTTGTCCTCGTCTCTCCATTCACAGAACCACCATCCTTGTTCAGACTGTCACCTCTTGCCTACACTGTTGCAATAGTCTTCTAAATGATTTCCCTAGCATAAACTTCTCCTCTCTCATCCATCCTCTACACAACTGTTAAATTGATATTCCTCATAAAGTCACTAGCTTCCATTTGTTCAATCCTAATTCTTAGGCAATAATTTTCTTTAGAGAGCTTTTGTATCTCCTTGTCCATTTGGCTTTTCAAGCTGTTGACTTTTTTCTCATGACTCTCCTGCATTGCTCTCATTTCTCTTTTCATTCTTTCCTCCACCTTTCTAAATCTTCCTTTCATCTCTCCTACTTTCTCTTCAGAGTCCCTTTTGAGTGCTTCCGTGGCCTGAGACCAATTTATATTTTTCTTGGAAGCTTTGGATGTAGGGGCCCTGAGGTTGTTATGCTCTTCTGAGGGTGCACGTGGATCTTCCTTGTCACTAAAGAAACTTTCAATAGTTCTTAACTTTCTTTGCTTGTTCATCTTGCCATCTTTTACTTGAGTTTTTAACTCCCTCTTACAGTGGGGCCCTACTTCCAAGTTACACTGTCCCAAGCTTCAGAGGGTGCCAGGTGTTTCAGTTTGAGGGAGGACAGGTTTTTCTCTTGCCTGGCCTGTTCTCTGGTCTGAAGATAACCTCAAGCCAACTTGCTAATTAACCAGTCAGCAGAACTTTGTGTGCTGTGGTGGTTCTTAGCTTCTGAGAGCCTGCGCCCCTTCCCCACCTGGACCTTCTGCCGCTCATGATTTCTTCCTGGTTCCCTGATGGGGTGGGATGGCTGAATTCCTCCTTAGGTCCCACAGACACCCTTGTATTTTCCGCCCTCTGGCCAACCGTTCAGCTCTCTCACCTGACCGTAAGCTTAGTTCCACGTGATGCTGGTGCTGCAGATGATTGGGAGGCTTGGGGTAAGTTCCTCTGGTGGAGGGTGCCTAGGGTCTGTGTCAGCACAATTGTGGGGTTGAACTCCTCTTGCAGCCCAGCATGGCCCCATTTAATCTGTCTTTGGCTGGAAAATAATCTCAGCCCATCTTTTTGTGGGTTTTACTGCTCCAGGGGTTGTTTTATTGCTGTTTTGGGGTCTAAATGGATATTCCTAAAGCACAGGTCTGACCATATCTTTGTTCTCCTCAGAAAGCTTCTGTAGCTTGGCATTGTTCCTATTAACTTTTTTCATGACTTTCCTGCATCACTCTCATTTCTCTTTCCATTTTTTCCTCTACCTCTCTTTATCTTCAAAGTCCTTTTTGACAGCTTCCATGGCCTGAGACCAATTCATATTTTTCTTGGAAGCTTTGGATGTAGGAGCTTTGATTTTGTTATCTTCTTGTGAGGGTGCATTTTGATCTTCCTTGTCACTAAAGAAACTTTCTGAGGTCCACATCTTTTTCTTTCTGATCATTTTGCTAGCCTATATCTTGACTTTTAACTCTTTATTAAAGTGGGGCCCTGCCTCCAGGATGTACTGCCCCAAGGAGGTCCCAGGTGGTATGATTTATGGAGAGGCAGGTTCTTCACTCCCCTGGTCTGTGCTCTGGTCTGTAAATCGTCCCAAGCTTGCTTGTTCTTTAACCCAGAAACAGAATTCTATCTCACTATGGTTGCTAGCTTTGGGTGTGTCTTTGCCCCTCCCCTACCTGGGCCGGCCACTCAAGACAGCTTCCTGGTTCCCAACATGGGCAAGTCAACCGAGTTCTGCCTCAGCGCCAGCAGGGAACCCTGCAATCTCCCTCTGGCCAACCGCTCAACCCCCTTACCAGACCATGAGCTGAGTTCCAGAAGTAGCCACAGCTGTAGCTGATTCAGAAAGTCTGGAGGTCTCTTTCTGTGGTGCATCCTGCCTGGGGCTGGATCTGTGCTGGTGCGGCCCGGGTCTGGGCTCTACTCCCATCCCTGTACAATAGACCATTCCTGCTGACCTTCTAAACTGTCTTTAGCTGGAAAATGATCTCACCCCATCCTTTTGTGTGTTCTATCACTCCAGGAATTGTCTTATGGCTTTATTTGGAGGTTTTTTGGAGTGATTGTATGGGGAGCTCCAAGAGGTTGCTATTTTTCCTTTGCCATCTTGGCTCCACCCCGGAAATCCCTATAAACTTTTCTGTTTGATTTTTTTTTTTTTAGTGAGGCAATTGGGGTTAAATGACTTGCCCAGGGTTACACAGATAGTAAGTGTCAAGTATCTGAGGCTGGATTTGAACTCAGGTCTTCCTGAATCCAGGGCCAGTACTCTATCCACTGCACCACCTAGCTGCCCCTATGTTTGGTTTTTAAAGCTTTTCTCTCCATCTAACCTTTCCAGGTAGGCTTTGTGCTACCTTTTGTGTTTTTTAAATTATTGGGGGGCTAACTGTTTCTAGCTAATTTATCGCTACTTATAAATTAATGACTATTGCATCAGTTCAGGCAGTGAGTATTTATTATTAAAGTATATTAAATTTTATTAAAGAATCGATCGTGCGACATTTCCCTAACTTCCTCACTAGTCACAGGCTTATAGGCCTAAACAATTAATACCCAGTGTATTGAACCAAGAGGGAGAGGAAGAGGACGAGTGGTGAGTTCAAGAGAGTCCCAGGAAGAAAGAGTGCAAGCCTCCTTTGGTCTGGAGCTTTTCTTCCTTCTGATAGAAGCAGCTCCTTACACACTGATCAAGGCTAATTGTTCAGTGTCATTCAATTCCATTGATTGATGTGACTTTAGGGTGGTCCATATTAAAATGAGCTGTACTGTGATGACATCAGGGTCTAGTGGAAGACAGACCCCCTGAGGGGCATAGGTGCATTCAGATAGATGTGGCTTAAGAGTCTATTCTCCACCCCTGTTGTACACTCTGTACAGGATTAGAGCTCCCTCCTAAAAATTGATCTCTGAAGTGGTGGGGTAGAAAGCCAACTAAAGATTGGGTCCCTCCTGGGTCCCCCCAAAATCCATTATTAATAATAATTTTCTTACACTTTCCAGGCTTATGCAATATTCTTGTTCATGCACTCTGTTCTAATTAAGCTGGCCTATTTGCTTTCCTTGTATATTATATTCCAGCTCCTATCTCTGTGCCTGACACAAGTTTCTTCCCTTTGGCTAGAATATACTCTTTTTTCCTTTTAGACTACCTTTCTTCCTTCAAAGCTCAACTCAAATACCATATTCTCCGTTAGTCCTTTCTTGATTTACTCCGGTTGCCAGTTTTCTCCTGGGTCTTCTGTACCCCATTACCTCTGAGGTTCAAGTCCCAGCTTTGACACATACTACTTCTCAGTGTTCTGCACATCTTTTAAAATATAGATTTTCAATACCATTAGAAGCTGTAAGCAGTCCTGTTGAAAACAAGGATGTTATTGTGCAGTTAATTAGAACCTAGAGAAATGGGATACTTTGCTATATCAGATCATTTAGATAAAAATCAAACAAAATATGCAAGAAATATTATTGAAAATATATTTCTAAACCATGTAGATCCCCCCCATATATAACCTCTTTATTTAAGTAGGGGTTAAGAACTCAACAACTAACAGTGTAACCTTTTTTTAAAAAATTATTTTATTTTCCATTCACAGAACAAAACAAGTATTTCTATAATACGGTACAATAAAAAAAGATGATTGCACAGCATTCCAGGAATGAGTTAATCATTGTGCTATATCTGACTTCTCTGAAATTCATAAAAATATATTTAAAAGTAAAATGTAAGCTTCTTCAGGGTGGCTCTGATTCCTTTTTGCCTTTGTATTCTTAGCTGCCTAGAATAATGGCTTTCATAGAACAAGTTTTAGTAAATGTTTGTTAACTGGATTTGAAGCAAAGTAGTCCTAGGCAACTAAAATGCAGAGAATATTTGTCTCTTAGTTCTGAGGATTCAACTTCTCTCCAGTCTATAGAGAAACAAACAACTTTGAGCTGAAAAGGTATTGAAATGCAGATGAGCAAAATAAACATTTTTATTTCAGGATTCTTAAGATTATTTCAGCATCTTTGTTTTTAACTAGCTCTAAATAAATTTGATTTTCCTTTCAATTCTTTTCCTGTTGTGAATGAACCTTTCTTTAAAAATATAAAATCATAGTATCATGGATTTCTAGCTGAAAGAGAGCTTTGAGGACGTCTAATCCAATGCCCTCTTTTTTTTTTTTTTTTTTTGGGTTAGGGCAATGAGGGTTAAGTGACCTGCCCAGGGTCACACAGTGAGTATTAAGTGTCTGAGGCCGGATTTGAACTGAGGTCCTCCTGAATCCAGGGCTGGTGCTTTATCCACTGCGCCACCTAGCTGCCCCTTCCATTCATTTTAAGTAATTTTATTGCTCTGAGCAAATTATTTCCTATTTAAAAAAAATTCTGAACTTAACAAAAACCATATAAAATGTGCATTTTCATGTATGTAGTAGAACAGAAAAAGAAGATTGTACAAGAAACTGTAGATATTTGTTATGTACAATTTCCTTTTCCTTTTCAGGATACATATGTTCACCTGGTAGCTTTCAAAGCTATTCTGCTCGTCTTTGCTTCTTTTTGGTCTTCTTTCCATTTTCTTCTTTGCATTAAAAAATGCCTTGGTGGTCTTGATTTTGTTTCTTTTTTTGCTACCCTTCCTCTTTTATACTACCAGTCTCCCACTGGAATAAAAGCTCTTGTTAAAAAAAAAGACTCTTTATAGTGCTTTAAGGTTTTCAGAACACTTACAAGTATTATCTCATTTGATTCTCACAGAAATCCTGGGAGGTAGGTGTTCTTATTATACCTGTTTTACAGATGAGGAAACTGAGACAGAAGTTAAGTGACTTGTGCATGACCATGTAGTGTTTGAGGCTGGATTTGAACTCTAATCTCTTGTGCACTCCAGATCTCTTGTGCACCATTTAGCTACCTAGGTTATGTATAGTCAAACAAATCAAACTGCCACATTTGACTGTTTCCAAAAATATTTTTTTTATTCTGCATCTTGAGTCTCTTGTCTCTCTGTCAAGAGGTGGGAAGAATGCTTCATTATCAGTCCTCTTTAGTCATTACTGGTCATTGCATTTATCAGAGTTTATAAGTTTTTAAAAGTTGTTTTTCTTTATAATGTTACTTTATAATGTTTGTTCTGGTTCTATTCACTTTACTCTGCATCAATTGATGTAGGTCTTCCCAGATTTCTCCCTTTTGTCATTTCTTACATTTCAATAATATTCTGTTAAATCCATGTATTGTACTTTACTTGGACATTCCCCAGGAGATGGAAGTCTCCTTAGTTTCCAGTTCTTTACTACCACAAAAATACCCTTTAATTACATTTTTTGTACATTTAGTTATTTTTTCTCTTTCTTTTTGGTTGTGAGGCCACATAGTGGTATAGTTGAATCAGAGTTGGTACAGTTTAGTAACTTTTGGGGCATAGTTCCAAATTGCTTTCTGGAATGACTGAATTACAGTAGTGTGCTTGTTTTCATATAATCTCTATAATTATCATTTTTTGGGGGTTAACTTGCAAATCTGATGTATTTGAGGTGTGAGTTTTTTTAAACCTGTTTTTTTCTTATTGATTTGGAGCATTTTTTTCATGTTTGTTGATAGTTTAGTTTTTTCTTAAACTATCCGTTCCTTCCTACTCCACAGTAGAGAAGGCCAACATTTCTCTTTCTCTCTGTCTCTCTGTTTCTCTCTGTGTCTCTCTCTTTCTCTATCTGTGTGTCTCTCTCTGTCTCTGTCTTTCTCTGTCTCTGTCTCTCACTCACTCAATCATACACATCTATATATTTAGATCCATACATATAAAACCATATTATGCACACTTCTATTTATCAGTTCTTTCTCTGTAGGTAGATAACATCTTCCTTCATAGGTCCTTTGTAGTTGATTTGAGTATTTACAATACTCAGAATAACTTAGTTGTTCAGTTGTTTTTCAAACAATATGTTACTGTATACATAATTTTCTTAGTTCTGTACATTTCATTCTCATTTCATGCAAGTCTTTCTATATTTTCCTAAAATCAATGAATTCATTATTTATTATAGCACAGTAGTATTCCATCACAATTATATGCCACAACTTGTTTAGCCATTCCCCAATTGATGGACATCCCCTGAATTTCCAGTTTTTTGCTACCACAAGGAGAACTGCTATAAGTATTTTAGAACATATAAATTCTTTTCCTTTTTCAATTTGGTTTTTACTTATGAAGACTGCTTGTTGAAATCCTTTGACCATTTATCAATTGGGGAATGGTTTTTGTTCTTATACCATTTGAATCAGTTTTGTGACAAAAATTGTTCAAAGCTTTGTTGATTAGAACTGCTGTCAGTCATGTAATAAACAATGCAGAGATAGGGAAAAAATGGAAGCTTATTATGTTTAGAGTACAGGTATTACTAAATCATAAGTTGGTGAGCCTAGAGCTTCAATTTCTATAACTGTATATCAGTTTTGGTTACATAAGCAGGATGGTACAGTGGTCTTTAAAAGAGCAAACAATGGAAGATATTTTGCAGATCAGAGAACAGATAGCAGAAAGGAAAGATCTATTTCACTTGAAATAGGAAACTAACCAGTTAACATAGGCTCTGTAGTTGATAAACTTGATTATGTGACCGTAGCTTACTATATGAACTGCATATCTTAAGTAAATTATAAGAAAATTAAGCTAGAAGTTATTTCATCACAGTTCTTGCTTTTGTCCTAGATCACATAATATGTGTATCTAGACCATGTTCTTGCACATCCTATTGATCTTAAATTAACAGCATTGCTTATACAATGATTTCCCAAAATAATAATGCAAGAAATTATGAGCATATTAACATAAAACTGTGCATGAATTTAAAACACAGGCCCAAAACAAAATTTATTGCCAGTCAAATGACATTAATCCAGTTCAGTGCATTTCTGAATTATCTTGTGGAAAACCAAATTTCATTTGTCTTTCATTTTAGGTATTTTTTACTGTTTGCATTTTTTTTTCTTTTTAGTGAGGCAATTGGGGTTAAGTGACTTGTCCAGGGTCACACAGCTAGTAAGTGTTAAGTGTCTGAGGCTGGATTTAAATTCAGGTACTCTTGAATCCAGGGCCGGTGCTCTATCCACTGCACCACCTAGCTGCCCCTACTGTTTGCATTAAGAGACCAGTGTAGAGTAATTGTAATCTATTTGAACTTATAGTTAGAAAAGTGACCAAAAGCATTTCCAGTCAGGGCACAGACCAACCATGCTGTGAATGATTATTTTTTTTATTATATAGTATTTTATTATTTTCTAGTTACATGTAGAGATAGTTTTCAACATTTGTTTCTATAAGATTTCTAGTTTCAAATCTTTCTCCTTCCCTCCCTTCCCTCCGCCCTCCCCAAGACAACAAGCAATCTGATATAGGTTATATATGTACAATCACATTAAACATATTTCTGCATTAGTCATGCTGTGAAAGAAGAATCAGAGCAAAAGGGAAAAACCTCATAAAAGGAAAACAAAAAAAGTAGAAATAGTATGGTGCAATCTGCATCTAGATTCCATAGTTCTTTTATTCTGGATTTGGAGAACATTTTCCATCATGAATCCTTTGAAAGTATTTAGGACCTTTGCGTTGCTGAGAAGAGTCAAGTCTATTACAGTTGATCAGCACACAATGTTGTTGATACAGTGTTCTCTTGGTTCTGCTCATCTCACTCAGCATCAATTCATGTAAGTCCTTCTAGGTTTCTCTGAAGTCCACCTGCTTATCATTTCTTCACATTGATTTTTTAAACAACTTTGTGTTCTAAATTTTCTTCCCTCCCTCCTCAATCCTCCCTATGGAATCAAGCAATTCAATATAAGTCATATGTGTGCAGTTATGCCAAGCATTTTTATATTTAAATTGTGAAAGAAAATAGACAGAATAACTTTAGCAAGAGGAACTAACAAATAAAATTACACTTCAATGTGTATTCAAATACCATCAGTTCTTCCTCTGTTGATGGTTTGCATTTTTCATATGTCCTTCTGATAGCATCCTGCTCATCATTTCTTTCACAGTTACTATTGCTAACTGTATTATCCTTCATCCTGTTCCCTCATCTTGATACTTACTCTATTTTCTATCTTCTTTCACCCTATCCCTCCTCAAGAGTGTTTTGCTTTTTACTGCCCCCTCCCCTATTCTGCCCTCCCTTCACCGCCCCCCCCCCCAACCCTTCCCCTACCACTTTTCCTCAGGGCAAAATATAGTTCTATACCCACTTGAGTGTTTATGTTATTTCCTTTTTGAGCCAATTCTGATGAAAGTAAGCTTTTTCTTGTTTCTTTTGAGTTACTTTACACCCTTCCACCTCTCCCTTTCCCTTTCTTTTCCAGTGCATTCCTCTTACCCTTTAACTTTATTTTGAAGATGTCATCATGGGTCAGCTAGGGACAAAACAGGAAATTAGATGGCTCTGTAGTTGGCAAGCTTTATTTTGCAAGCTCTAGCTATCTCTGTGACCTGCTTAGCTTGAGTAAATGGGAGTAAGAATGTTAAGTCAGAAATTCTCTTATCACAGTTCGTTATGTTCCCTGGATATCAGACTTGTATCAGAGAAACCTTGCTGCAAATACTTTTCTCAATTAACTCTTCTTTAGCTGTATTAGTTTTGTTTTAGTTTCTTAGTTCTAGTTGTCCATTTTTTGTTCTCTGATCTTCTCTATCTCTTGTTTGGTAATGACTTCTTTTTCTATCCATAGATCTGCCAGGTAATTTCTTCCTAGCTCCTCTGAATTGTTAATGTTACTCTTTATCTAAGTCTTCTATCCATTTGGACCATATCTTGGTACAGGGGAGCATTTAGGGAGGACTGGCATGTGTGTGTAAGGGCTTGCTAAGGCCCTTTCAAGGGCTGCTCATCCACCGTCGCTTTCTACCTGGCATTCAGCTCTCACCTGTGGTTCCAAGAAGCTGCAGCATGTGCAGTAGCTACACCCTGGTGAATCATCTCTGCAGCAAGTCTAAACCAGGTTGAGGATAACTGATAGGCCTCAAACCATTGGTGAGTTATGGGGGTGTCTACCTCAAGCACATGAAGATTTCCCTGTTGGTATGGGTGGACAAGAACAATTTGTATCAATGGCTTAGGGGAAAAGCCCTGTGGGATGCTTAGAGCTTGGTCAGACATTGAAACTGTTGCTAGTCATCTTGACTTTGTCTGGTCACTGTACTTTGATGATTCCGGAAGAGAGTGAAGCTGACGACTTTGAGCAACTCTGTCTCAATTAAATCGAATTCACACGAGTCAAGACATCACCACATTATGCCATTTGTGAGGAAATAGGTAATGGTCTCCTCTCAATAAGGATATAACTGTTACCATTCAAATTATACTCCCCCAGACCTGTTTGCGGACAAAGGTCTTAGTCCCCCTCCTTCCCCTCCAGCAAACAAGATCACATAGTTCAAGGAGCCCTGAGCTGTTCTCAATTAGGTCTTCTCCTGGGCTGTGTCCACATAAGGGAATATTGAAGAAATGTCCCTGTGTCACCTACCCATTGGCTAAGAACCCAAAGAATAATTATGGAAATTAGGGTTAGGAATACCGTATTCCTGTAATTGACCAGTGATGAAAAAGGGGAGGGTCCATTTGCATTAGGGATCAGGAGTTAAAACAGGGCCTGCGAGCCCCCATTCTTTGCACCCACCAGCTACACACTGGGTGACCATTCTCATGAGAATGACAATAAATGAGCCTTTGACACATCACCGTTGCTAAGTGCCAGAGAATTATTGAGCAGGAGTCATTTTCCTCTCACACTGGTCCTCTTTGAAAATGAAGGACAAAAAACAATCTTGGCATAGGATTTGAGATGTTGGTCTAGACTTAATTTATGCCAGACCGCTTGCTGGTTTTCCCAAGTAGTTTTTGTGGAATGGTGTCCCCTAACCTTAGTGTCCTGTTTTCCTTTTGCTGTTAATATGTTGTATACCTAATATGTACCATTGGATCCACCTCTCTATTTCTTAACCCCCATCAAATAATTTTGGTGATATTCCTTTGTAGTATGGATCTGGTACTGCTAGATAAGCTCTATAAACAAATTAAACTGTCTTCAGTTCCTTTTTATTTTCTTGAATTGTTGGCTCTAGCATAGTGAATATAATAATTTGTTTATCTTGGATCATTTATGAGACTATAGGATTATTTTCTTTTTATATACATGGCTGTCCTTAGGTGAAATTGTAAAGTATTATTTACATTTTGTAAGCATATTCTAATTTTACAAAGTTTATATTTTCTGTAGTAATCAAAGTTCAGCCAACATATTTGTTTACATTAAAAAGTAATCTGGTGTGAAAGTTCTTAGAAAAAATGACTTTTGGAAAAATATCTAAATATAAACATTATTTATGAAGCTGCTGATTTGTCATTCCTCTTGTCTTGAATTAACCTAGAAGGCCTTTAAGGGGCATTGTTAAAAGTGGTGGAGATCAGAACTGAATGCTTCAAAATGTTTTGTTTTCAGAGAAGCTGAAAGATAGTTCTGATAATTGGGAATGCATACAAAAGAGTTGCCAGGTGCTCTAAGAATAGTGTCTAAATATGGCTAAAGACCTGGATTAGTGGAAGTTAGCTGTGAATAATAAGGATTACCAAAAAGACCTTTGAAAAATACTTTGGAAACAATTAGAGAGTACAGTATGTATAAGATGGCCCAATGATAACAGGACAGTTAGAAGTAGAATTTATGTTGTTTAGTACTCATTCTACTCTTTGTGACTCCGTTAGGGTTTTCTTGGCAAAGATACAGGAGTGGTTTGCATTTTCATACTCTGTTCATTTTATGGATGAGGAACTGAGACAAATAGGGTTAAGTGACTTGCCTGGTCCCGTAACTAGTAAGTATCTGAGGCCAAATTTGAATTCAGGAAGATGTCTTCCTTACTTCAGGCCTGCCACTCTAAAAGTAGAACTATTCAACTCTTATTTTGACTTTCTTGCCTCTTGCAAATAGAACGATCTTTAGTTAGGGAAGTAGAGAAAACATATGTTTAATGTAGTTGAAATGAATAAAAGGTAAGTGAAGACATAGTAAGAGATTACCTGGTTGCTCTCACTGAGTTTAAGGTACCAGCTCTGGACAAATATATCCCAGAAACGATCTCATTCCATCCCATCTTCTCTGGCACATTGCTTTCTTTGTCATCTCTATGCTTATTTACTTAAAGAGAAATTTTACCTACAAACATGCCTATATCTTCTCCATCCTCAAAAAATCCTCACTTAATCTGTCCATCACTGCTAACTAATGTCTCATATCTCTGCTCCCTTCTGCTTCCTTTTCTCTCACTCTCTACTTGACTCTTTGTAGTCTGGTTTCCAGCCTTTATCATTCAACTGAAACTGCTCTCTCCACAGTTAAAAGTCTCTTAAATGTCAAATACGATGACTTTTTTTTTATCTTTCTTCAAATTTATTGATATCTCTGCTGTCTTCAACACTGTTGATTACTCTCTTCTCCTTGATATTCTCTTCTCTCTAGGTTTTTGTGACTCCACTCTCTCTTAGTTCTATTCCTATCAATGAGAAAGCTTCTTCTCAGGATTCTATGCTGATGATCCTTAAATGTACTTATCCAAACCTAACTTCTCTCCTGACTTCCAGTCTTGTATCTCTCATTTCTTTTTTTTTTTTTTTTTGGTGGGGCAATGGGGGTTAAGTGACTTGCCCAAGGTCACACAGCTAGTAAGTGTCAAGTGTCTGAGGCCGGATTTGAACTCAGGTACTCCTGAATCCAGGGCCGGTGCTTTATCCACTGCACCACCTAGCCGCCCCGTATCTCTCATTTCTTAATGGACATCTTCTACTGGTGTCCCATTGACATTTTTTTTGTTTTTTTTTGTTTTGTTTTTAGGCAGTGGGGGTTAAGTGACTTGCCCGCGGTCACACAGCTAGTAAGTGTCAAATGTCTGAGGCCGGATTTGAACTCAGGTACTCTTGAATCCAGGGCCGGTGCTTTAACCACTGCGCCATCTAGCTGCCCCCTCCCATTGACATTTTTTTTTTTGTGGGGCAATGGGGGTTAAGTGACTTGCCCAGGGTCACACAGCTAGTAAGTGTCAAGTGTCTGAGGCCGGATTTGAACTTAGGTCCTCCTGAATCCAGGGCCAGTGCTCTATCCACTGTGCCACCTAGCTGCTCCTCCCATTGACATTTTAAAGTCAGTGTGTCCCAAACAACTCATTATCTTTCTCCCCAAATCCTCCCCATTTCCTACCTTCCATATTACTGTCAAGATTGCTGCTATCCCCCAGTCACCCAAGCTCAACTCCCTATTCTCTCTCACCCCCATATCCAATCATTTACCAGATCCTATTGATTTTGTCTTCTTAAGATTTCCCCCAAATTCCCTTTTCTCTCCACAGATACTACCACCACCCTGGTGCAGATCCTCATTATTTATTCCTAGATTGTTGCAGTAGCTTTCTGGGTAGTCTCTCTGCTTTAGCTCTCTCTGTACCAATCTATCTTTCGTTTGGTTACCAAAGTGATCTTCCTAAAGTACACCTCTGATGACGTCACCCCTCTACTCAGTCAACTTCAGTGGCTCTCTATCACCTCCAGGTTCAAATATAAAATCTTTTAGGTGTTCAAAGCCCTTCATAATCCACTTCCCTCACCCTGTCCACCTTTCCATTTCTTCTTAGATTCCCCCCCCGCCAATATATTCTATAATTCAATAACATTGGTTTCCTTGTTTCTAGAACAAACGCTCCATCTTTTTACAATGGGCATTTTCACTGGCTCTCCTCCATACTTGAAATTATCTCCGTCTCCTTTTCTACCTCTTGGCTTCATTGACTTCCTTCTACATCAAACCTTTCCTGATCCCCCTCAATTCTAGTGCCTTCCTTCTCTTATCACCAGTTTATCCTGTATATGATGTTTGCATGACTATGAATTCCTTGAGAGCAGGAACTGTCTTTTGCCTTTCTTTGTATCCCTAGTACTTAACACAGTGTCTGGCATGTATTGAATGTTTCATAAATACTTATTGACTGAAAAAAGTAGGCAAATATCTGTTATTCCAAAAAAAGGATGCAAAATAGAGTGTGTAAACTTCAGGCCAGGGAGCTTAACTTCAATATCTGGCAAAATATAAAGCTTATTATTAAAAGGATGATTTGTATTTTGAAAGGAAATGGTAACTAGTAAGAGCTGGTTTTATCAAGAGTAGGTCATGCCAGACTTAACCAGATTTACTTTTTTAAAAATAGAATTAATAAACTGATTCATCATTAGAGAAAAGCTGTATACATAATAAATATATTCCTAGTTTTCAACAAAATGTGGACAGAAATGCTTCATGGAACCCTGTGGACAAGATTAAATCACTGTACACAAAGAGTTCTTATAAACATGTTAATGTCTAGAGGGAAGTACCACTTGCTGAGTGCCGAGGATCTGTCTTGTGCTGTGTTCTGTTTAACATTTTTTTTCAGTGACTTGCATGAAGACATAGAAGGTATGCTTGTCAAATCTGCAGTCAACTCAAAACTGGGAATATTAGCTAATGTGTTGGAGGATAGAAGGCAGATAACACAAACTCTAAGCAGGGCTGAATCAACACTAAAGGACTTTTGTGGATCCAACCTTAAAGGTGTTCCCTCCTGTGGAGCACATCCCAACCCACCCATTTACCTATTAAAAATTTTTTTTTGGGGGGGGGCAGGGCAATGAGGGTTTAAATGACTTGCCCAGGGTCACACAGCTAGTAAGCGTCAAGTGTCTGGGGCCGGATTTGAACTTAGATCCTTCTGAATCCAGGGCTGCTGCTTTATCCACTGTGCCACCTAGCTGCCCCCACCCATAATTTCTCATCCTGTTTGGTACTTGTCCATTTCCTTCCATAAACTATCCATAGGAGATCTAACCTGTATGCTGAGGTTTTCCTTTGGCTATTTTAAGATCAAATATAATGATTAACTGAATATAATAAGACAAAATTTAAGAGAGAAATTTAAAATTCTATAGTTTGGTTCAAAAATCAACTTCAAAAGTACAAAAGTGGCTAGGCATGGCTAGACAACAAATCACATAGAAAAAATCTGAGTGCTTTTGGGTATCATAAACTCAAGGTGAAGGCACAGGGCGACAACTATAAAAAGTAATATGATTTTCTGTTAGATTATAGAATGTGAAGTCTTTGAGGGGAGTAACTGTTTAATTTTTGTTTTTTCATCCAGTGCCTCACACAGAGCTTGGTATGGAATTGGGGCTTAATAAATACTTGCTGATTGATTGACTGACTCAGGAAAGCATAATATTCACAGTGATGGAGGGGCATTGACTGCTGTACTCTCTGCCTTGACTAGGTCACATCTTTAAAAAAAATTTTTTTTTTAGGTAGTAAGCATTTATTAAATCATAGTAAATGTTAGGTGAGCATCGACTGCATTGAACACCAGCTGAAACCCGCCCCCCCCCCCCCCCCATATTGTCTTATGAGAGAGAGTGCACATGGCTCCAAGCAGAGTTCAGAAATCCTACATTACCTAGAGAGAGAGCTGCTGGGACCTTGAAACCTTCCTCACCTAGCCTGTGCTCCAGAATGGCATACACTTCATGACCCCAGTTTCTTTTCTTCTTCTAATAGAGATGACGCTTACACACTGATCAAAGTTAATTGGCTAGAATCATTCAATTCCATTGGTTGACATGACCTGAGGGTGGTCCACATTAAAATGAGCTGTACCTTGCTGACCTCAGGGTCTAGTGAAAGACAGACTCTCTGAGGGGAAAGGTGTGGTTTCTATCTCTACTGAGTTAGTCTGATCTCTAATGCACCTTTGGGCTGGCTCTAAGAAACCAGACAGAGTTCCTGATTGGAGGGGTGTTCTTGGGTCCCCCCCCCCAAAACCCATTATTAATGATTATTTTCTCACAATCTCCCATGTGCTTCCTAAGAAACTAAAAATAGTTTCTTAAATGAAACAATAACTAATATTACAAATACTTTACAAAGGGTTCTTCTTAACTATGGGGCTTATGATGATTAACAATGTGAAGGAGAATAAAAGGAGAGAGAAAAAAATTTGAGTGACACATTGGCAAAACTAAAGGGGGCAGTCCCCTTGAGGAAAAAGGAAAACAAAAAGGAGTGTGCATCTAAGTCTCTGGAAGTCCCAGATGATTCTTCCTACATCATCTTGAGTAGCTCTGTATTGTGGGCGAGATCTCAGGCGTGATTGCAGAGAAGTCTACCCCAGGTTCTTTAGATTCTCTTCATTAGCTGGCAAATCTCATCTGGAAAGTCTCCTACAAAATTGATCTTAACACAACTTTAAATAACTTTGCCAATAACCAAATCAAACAGTCAGAGTTCTCAAAAAAATATATCTAAAGAAATTCGGAATCTTTTAGAGATTTTACATTTATGTATTGTCCAGTTGTTAGATATGAAACTCAGATACAATAAAAACAAAAATTAGAACAATAAAAAAAACCCTTAACATTATTTCAGTCCCCTGTGTGGAAGATGAATTGCCACTAAGGAATTTCAGAGTCCTATTTATAAGATGTACTCTAATACAAAATCACAATCATATAAAAGTTGTCAGATTAACTTCAGTTATAATAACTTCTAACAAAAGTGGATGTCTCTTTAAGGCATTTGCAAAAGAGTCCACAAGTCATGCTGATATACCCTTCTTTAATATAGGACTGAGGCAATTGTGATATTAACTAAGAAAAGGATTTATATCCTGGTTTCGTCACTCTTTGCATCATATGCCTAAGTATCCTCATGCCATCATGAGAAATAAAAGAATCTAATGTAGCTGGTAACAGATGGACCAGGCCACATCTTGAGAACTGTGTCTGTTCCTGACAAGCTGGAGAGCATCCAGAGGAGTGTCGTTAGGATTGTGAAAGGGAATAAAAACTATATCATAAAAGGAGTAGCAGATGGAAATACACATGTTTAGCCTATTGTAGAGTAGTCTTGCTTTGGCCCCAGTAGGAGTCTTCAAGTGTTTGAAGGTCTGTCATATAGAAGGTGTTCTTCTTGGTTTCCAAAGGTAGACACTGGAAGCTTCAGAGAGACAGACTTAATCTTGTATAAGGAGAAAACTTAGCAAGATTTAGAGGCGTCCCATTAGAGCTTGGAAACGGGCTTCAAGTAAACGAGGAAGCACTTGTCAGAGGTCATTCCCTTTCACATATGGGTTAGACTAGATGACTTTGTCAATGAATTGGTATACATTTATTAAGTATTTGCTGATTGCCAGACACCATACCTGGTGCTGGCCATAAAAAAGTTAGATAAGGCTCGTCTTCAAAAAACTTGAAGTTTACTAAGAGGACTCCTGGGGTCCACCTGTATCCTTCCAGGGTAACATTTCCTTGATACAAGAATAGAACAATGATTAATAGGAGAGCTGGATTCCTAAACTTTTAACTCATTGCGGGTTAGCTAGATTTCTGAATTAAGTTCAGACAAAGAATCATGACTTAGGCAGTTATAGTACAAAATTAATTAACTGTAAATAGGACCAATTAAAAAAGACAGAATCAATCTGGTTATTTTACTGTGCACCATAGACTGCATAGATTCTAGTAAGTATTGGGCACACCAATACAAAATTGACATGACATTTCTTATTCTCAAGGAGTGAGGGGTGTTATATTCAGGCATGTCACAAGGATGATGTGTGGAGTCCAAAAGCAATTAATATGTACTTTCCAGTAATGGTTGTGTGCATTTGCTTACTGTTTCTAGTGCTAGAGGTGAAAGGTGGGAGGGAAGGTGCATGCAGTAGTAGTAGTATGGTATGAAGATGACTGGGGAAAGGTGAGCATGGTGAGCCTGAATTGGCTCTTTATGGTGAACATTAACCTCTTAGAAATATGGAGCCCAAATTCAGAAGCTAGAGTGGTAGTGGGGAGGTGGAATCTGGACCAGGAGAGCATGGTATGCACGTGGCAGCAGGGCAGTGGGATTATGGTGGGTAAAAGGTAGGCTGGTTGTGAATTCGAGTCAGTCAGAAGGCCAAGGGGCCGGTGTGGGAGAACTGAGTTAGAGGAAGAGATTAGAGCATTGGAGCAATTAAGAGGTCTAGAGAAAAGCTGCAGGGTGCTGTATTTTGTCAAAAGTTTTTTCTGCATCTATTGATAAAATCATGTGATTTTTATTGTTTTTGTTATTAATAGGTTTACTAAATTCATAGTTTCCAGATTTCATACTAGCACAACATTTTTTACGATGTACATTTAAAAAGGTAGTCATAACGTGTAATGTTTTTAATGTATTGCCATAGCTTCTTTGCTATTATTTTATTCAGTGTTTGTGCAGTGATATTTTTTGGAGCTATTGGTGTGTAGTTTGCTATCCTTGCTTTATCTCACTGGTTTTGTATCAGAACCATATTTATTTCATAGAAGGAGTGGGAGGAAGAGAGAATGCCAGCTTTTCTTATATTTGCAAACAATTCACAGATAATTGGAGTTAATTGTTCTTTGAGTATTTGATAGATTTCAGTGCTAAATCCATCTGGTTCTGGCTTTATTTTTTTGGGGGGGGGAATTCATTTATAGCTTGTTTGGTTTCTTTTTCAGAGATTAGATTAAGTTATCTATTTTTTGTTCTAATAATCAGTACATTTTATATTTTTCTAAATATTCATCTATTTCATTTGTTACTTTTGCTGGTTTATAATTGGGCAAAATAGTTCCTAATGATTTTCTTTCCATTTTTAAAAAATTCTTTTTTCATTTTTTGATATTGGCAATTCTACTTTCCTATTTTTTTTTGGGGGGGGTGAGGCAGTAGGGGTCAAGTGACTTGCCCAGGGTCACACAGCTAGTAAGTTAAGTGTCAGAGGCCAGATTTGAACCCAGCTCCTCCTGATTGCAGGGCTGGTGCTCTATCTACTGCACCACCTACCTATCCCTTTCCTATCTATGTTTTTTAAGATCAGATTAACTAATGGTTTGTGCATCTTATTTAAAAAAACCCTGCATTACCTACTGGTTTGTATATTTTGTTAGTTTTCCAAAAAGCAAGTCCCTAGTCTTGCCATTCAGTAATTTTTTTTAATGTTTAAATTTGTTCATTTTTCATTGATTTTCAGAATTTTTATTTTAGTTGCCTTTTAAAGATTTGTTATTTTTCTATTTTTTAAAAAAATTGTATGTCACATTCATTTTATTTTATTTTAGTGAGGCAATTGGGGTTAAGTGACTTGCCCAGGGTCACACAGCTAGTAAGTGTTAAGTGTCTGAAGTCAGATTTGAACTCAGGTACTCCTGACTCCAGGGCTGGTGCTCTATCCACTGCGCCACCTAGCTGCCCCCCCCCCCCCCCCCCCCCCCCCCCCCCCCCCCCCCCCCCCCCGTCACATTCATTTTATCTGTTCCTTCTCTCTTAGGCTCTGGGCCTTGAGTTAAGATTCAGCCTCAGACACTTATAAGCTGTGTGACCCTGAGCAAGTCACTTAACCTCTGTTTGCCTCAATATCTTCACCTGTAAAATAAAGGCAATGATAACACCTTCCTCACAGGATTATTGTGAGGATCAATTAAGATAACAACTGTAAAGTGGTTATTTGTAAATACTTATACTTGTAAATGCCTTCTTTTTCCTGGTTGGTCAAAATCATTAGAGAGATGTTTTCCTCCAAGGATTGCTTTGTTATATCCCAGAAGTTTTTATATATTATCATTCTTTTTTTTTTTTGGTGGGGCAATGAGGGTTAAGTGACTTGCCCAGGGTCACGCAACTAGTAACTATCAAGTGTTTGAGGCCAGATTTGAACTCAGGTCCTCCTGAATCCAGGGCCGGTGCTTTATCCACTGCTCCACCTAGCTGCCCCCTATATTATCATTCTTGATGTTTTATTTGATAAAATTATCTATTCATTTTATGATTTATTCTTTGGCTCTTGGATTCCTTAGGATTAAATTATTTAGTTTCAATTTGAGTTTGATACCATGCATTGTGTTAAGAATTGGGAATATAAGCAGAAAGGACAGCCTCTGTCCTCAAGGAGCTGACATTTTAATGAGGAAGCGGGGTGGTGGAGCAGTTGTGGTGGCTTGAAACTACCTGGCAGAGGGAGGTGGAAGAGAGTCAGCCATGCAGCCTGGAGGGGAATGAACACACAGTTGGTCTGGGCCTTCTTAAAATGCAGGTTTGGGGATGAACTAGGCAATCACAGGAAGAGGCTGAAGGGGCAGGAGGGTACTTCCAATGTGAGAAGTAGTCCAGGGGTGGAGTGAACGCCTGGAATGAAGAGATTTCTATGGCATGGAATAGTATACCATGGTGCTTTCTAGATCTAGAAAAAGTCCTGTGAAGGTCTGGCTCTGTCCTCTGCTGCACTGATAATCCAGGGCGAGATCAGGCTTGTTTTAGGTCCTGGCTTCTAATCCATTATTTGGGACTTTGCTGGAGTCTTTGTGGGAGAATTATGTTCTTGTATTACCTTTCGTGCAAATGTCTTAAGACCTTATGCGATTTTTTCTTAATGAAGCTTGACTTGTAAAACAGTTGCTGAAATAGAGCTCTTTCTAGAATTTCTTTATCTGATATACATAGCCCAGAGGAACATCTAATTCATTTAGTCATACTACCTTATGCCATCTGATTTCATCATTGGCCCAGGCATTTTACTACTCAGACCCCATTGGTTACACCTTTGATTGATTGATTCAGTAAAGGTATTTAGGAATTGTTTACACCTAGTTTACTCATATGATGGACTAATTGCATCTATAAGTCACTAAGTGACTTCACTTGATAAAGGTTTCAAGGCCTAGAAGATCTCATTTTTTACATTAATTGGTGATGGGGGACTTGAAATACTCATGTTAACATGTATTTAATGACAGTGACTTGGGAGACAATGACTTGGAGAGGAGGAAAAAGCATTTATTAAGTGCCTGCTATGTACTGTTAAGGCTAAAATTCTAGCTAGTCTGTCTAAAATCTCTAATGAGTGGTTGCCAATAAATTATAAGCTTTAGCAAGAGTTAGACTTTTAAGCATTTATTAAGGAGAATAAAGAGAGAGAGAAAGGCCTTAAATTCATCTATCTATTAAAGGGAGAGTGCATTTCTAGCTCCGTTCTCCACCAGGGTCCTCAGGAAAGAGCAGGAGTCAGAGTGCCAGGCTGCCCCCTTCTTCCTCCCACAAGCAAACGTCACTTCCTGACGCCAAAGAAAAGACTCCTGGTCTTGCCCTCAGAGACCTTCACCTCATGGTGGAGCTTTTCTACAGTAAGTCTCCAGCAGGTGGCGTCATTCCAATCGTTATAGTACTAGGCACATTCTGAGAGCTTTACATATATCTTTTTTTTTTTTAAGTGAGGCAATTGGGGTTAAGTGACTTGCCCAGGGTCATACAGCTAGTAAGTGTTAAGTGTCTGAGGTCAAATTTGAACTCAGGTACTCCTGACTCCAGGGCCAGTGCTCTATCCACTTTGCCATGTAGCTGCCCCCACATATATCTTTTTTGATCCTCATAATAGCTCTGCAAGGTAGGTGCGGAAACTGAGGCAAGCAGGTTTAACAATGTGCCCAGGATCATACAGCTAGTAAGTGTCTGGGACTGGATTTGAACTCATGTCTTCCTGACTCCATGTTGAGAGCTCTATCCATTGCATTATGTCTTGGAAAACAGGATTTTGTTATTTGAAAGTAAACTTGCTAGAATGATATCGTGAATGTTAATTGCGACTGTGTGTGTATGGGGTACAGATCTACTTTGGGACACTATGCACCTCAAGAGTATGAGGTCTCACATTCTTTTTTACTAGTACCTTGGGATCTGATCATTTTGAGGGCTTCAACACAAAGTACTAACAGTCATTTTATAGTATTATATAATGAGAAGCTGTTAGTGATAATACCTTGTTTGGAAGTGGATGTAGTGAATAAAACATGAGACTTCTCTGTTCTTCCGAATTACCTGCTAGCATCTCTACTTAGGACCATTTGTTTATCACTTTTGAGGGCCTGGTTTTTTTTTTTTTTGGTTGTTCATTCAGTAATGAGACTGAAATAATTAAAAATTGCTTGATTGGTAGATAAGACTTTTTTTTTTTTTTAGTGAGGCAATTGGGGTTAAGTGACTTGACCAGGGTCACACAGCTAGTAGTGTTGAGTGTCTGAGGCCAGAATTGAACTCAGGTACTCCTGACTCCAGGGCCAGTGCTCTATCCACTGCGCCACCTAGCTGCCCCGGTAGATAAGACTTTTAAAGTAACATAATAATGTTTCTTTCTTATTAGTAAAAAATCAATAGGTTTTTGCTATACATTGAATTTACCTTTGGTTTTAGTAGAGACTGTTTTGTATAGTTGCTAGAGAGTCTCATAGCCAGAAGACTTGGCCAAGTCTGGCCTCTGACAGTGCTGGCTTTGTGGTGCTGGGCACTGAGTGCTTTTGGGGACTCTGTAAGACATGAATTTCAGTGGGGGTGCTGACCTGCATTAGAAAGCATTTCCTCGGGGGCAGCCAGGTGGTGTAGTGGATAAAGCACCGGCCCTGGATTCAGGAGTACCTGAGTTCAAATCCGGCCTCAGACACTTGACACTTACTAGCTGTGTGACCCAGGGCAAGTCACTTAACCCTCATTGCCCTGCAGAAAAAAAAAAAAGAAAGCATTTCCTCACCACTCGGGAATTCCCTGTGCCAAGTGGCATTACAGGCCCAGTCCCTCTCCCTTTTTTATATTGGCATACTTTTTTTTTTAATTAATAAAGTATTTTATTTTTTTCCTGTTACATGTAAAGATAGTTCTCAACTTTTGTTTATACAAGCTTTCCAATTTCAGATTTTTCTCCCTCCCTCCCCTAGACAGCAGGTAACCTGATATAGATTATATATATACACACATAATAACATTAAATATATTTCTGCATTAGTCATGTTATAAGAGAAAAATCAGAGCAATGACAAAAAACCTCAAAATAGAAAAACAACAGCACCAAAAACAAAAGAAATAGTATGGTTCATTCAGCATCTATACTCCACGGTTCTTTTTTTTTTTTTCTTGGATTTGGAGATCCTCTTCTATCATGAGTTCCCTGGAACTCTTCTGTACCATTGCATTGGTGAGAAGAATATAGTCCATCACAGTAGATCAACACTCAATGTTGATGATACTGTGTACAATGTTCTTCTGGTTCTGCTCATCTCACTCATCATCAGTATATTGGCATACTTTTTGAGGGGGGTTTCGTTGTATTTTTTTCTCATCTCATTTTTCATTTTTCTTTACCTTATTCAATGACTAAATGAGATGCATGGAACTAGAGCATATGCTCAGTAGAGAAAAGAAGAAAGTTCAGAAGGAGAGCTATGTAACTAAAACATTAAATTCAGGCATAGTCTGACATGTAGCTTAGATTTTGGGAAAGTAGATTTAAGAAGGTTCAGAGGAAAGAAAGGCAGGACCTATGGAATAAAATGTTATAAGGAAAATCAGCCATGGGGAGAATGAGAGATGCTTAAAACTGAAATTCTGAAAAAGAAGCAAAGGGAAACACTTTCTTTGAGAAGGAAAAAATGGGATTAGGCAGAAATGAATGCACAGGGAATTCACCAGCCTATTTAGGGGTATAAAAAGAAATGTATGTAAGATGGAAGGAAGGCCATGTAAAAATCAATATCAGCGACACAGTTCTATAAGAATAATGTTAGGATTGTGAAAGCTCAGAATGAGCGGAGTCTGATCAGGGAAACTAAGTACAGCAACAACAAAAAAGTTTTTTAAGCTTTATTGGGAAAAGGAGTATCTAAGAAGGATAGGACATTTGTTTAGAGTTGATGGGATGATGATAACCCACAATAGAGAGAAGACAGAGTTGCTTAATTATTATTTTATGTTTCTATTTTTTTTCTACAAATGACCTTTCACTGGAAATGACAGAACAAAAATGACTAATGGAGTTAATATGTGACATAAATAGTGGCACAGTAAGAGAATACTTTGCTGCCCTTGATGAATTCAAGTCATCTCACTCAGGTGACCTACATCCTCAGGGCCTGAAAGAACTGGCAGATATGATTGCAGTCACTGTCAGCAAGATTTCAGAGAATGTGGAAAGTGAAAGAGGAGCCAAAAGATTGGAGAAGAACCTGTGTTGTCCCAATTTTCAAAAAAGAGAAGAGAAGATTCTGTAAATTATTGTCTAATGAGCTTGATTTTGATTGATTCCTAGGCAAATTCTAGAGAAGATCGTTAAAAAGATAGATGATGGGCATTTGAAAAAGGAAGCAGTGATTACAAAGAGTTAGTATGGTTTCATAAGAACATGTCCTGCCAGATTAACCTCCTTCCCTTTCCTCTTCTCCCCCCAGGCATTATAAAGTGAGAAAAAGAGCAGCTAGGTGGTATAGTGGATAAGAAGCACAAGGCCTGGAGTCAGGAAGATCTGAGTTCAAATCCATCCTCAGATGATTACTAGCTATTTGACCTTGGGCAAGTCACTTAACTTTTTTTTTGGGGGGGGCTTGTTTCCTCATTTGTAAAATGGGGATAATAATACCTTCTTCCTCCAGAGTTGTGAGGATCAAATAAGATACTATTTGTAAAGAGTGAGCATAGTGTCTGGCACATAGCAAGTACTCTAAAAATGTTAGCTCTTACTATAATTAGTTGAGGGGCAATGTTATTTACCTAGATTTTAGCAAAAGGTTTCATAAAGTATTTTATGCTACTCTTGTGGAGAATGTGAAGAGATAAGGATTAGAAGATAATACTATCAGATGGATTCAGGATTGGTGGGATAGCTGAACTCTTGGTTTGATGTCTATGGTCAGGTCTCCAGTGGGGAATTTCAGGGTACAGTGCTTGGTCTTGTGCTGTTTAATATTTTTATCAATGACTTTGATAAAGGCATAGGTGACATGCTTAACAAATTTGCATATGACACAAAGGTGGGAGAGACAGTTAATATACTAGATGACAAAGTCAAGATCTAAATGGATCTTGACGGGGTGGAACACTGGGCTTAACCTCATAAAGTGAAATTCAACTGTGTAAATCTAAAGTCTTGCATTTGGGTAAAAATATCAACTTCACAGCTACAAAATGAAGGCAGTGTTCTTAGACAGCAGTTTGAAAAAGATCTGGATGTTTGAGTGTACTGTAAGCTCGGTATGAGTCAGCAGTGTGATTTGACAGTCAAAAGAACTAGTGTGATACTGTGTTGCATTAAAAGGAACATCCTTCTAGGATCTGGGAGGAATAACCTCACTGTACTCTGTCTGCCCTGTCACACTTAATCTGTCTTCATGATTCTGGGCACCATGACTTAAGAAAGACTGATAAACTGGGGAGTGTCCAAAGGATAACCAGGAGGGTGAAGGATCTTGATTCCATGCCGGATTAGGTTGATAGAACTGGTTAAGTTTAGTTTGAAGAAGTGAAAACTTGGGGAGACATTGTGGAAATTAGATTTGTCCTCTTTGTCTCCAGAAGGCAGAAGTGGAAGCAATGAGTGGAAGTTGTAAAGAGATTAATTTAGGCTTGGCAAGAAACTTCCTAACAGTTAGAGGTGTGGAATGGGCTGTCTCAAGAGGTGGTGAGTACTCAGGAGAACAATTTACACAGCAACAACATTGTAGATACAAAAGACTTTGAAAGACTTAATAACTGATATAGTGACTAGTGACAATTCCAGAGAACCAAAGATGAAGCATGCTAATCCACTTTTGACACAGAGGTGATGGAATCAAGATGCAGAACAAGATACACATTTTTGTATATGACCAATGTGGGAATTTGTTTTGCTTGACTATGTATATTTGTTATAAGGATGTTCTTTTTTTCTTTTTATTTTCAATTGGAGGGAAGATGAGTGGGAGAGAAAAGAAATGCTTATTAATTGATATAAAGAGTATATATGTTGCTCTTGTGGGTTTTGGGTGTCCACATGGGCTTTTCTAGTTGTGGATTATAGGGAAGTATGAATATAGTCTTCACTCTTTTTTTTTTTTTTTTTAGGCAGTGAGGGTTAAGTGACTTGCTCAGTAAATGTGAAGTGCCTGAGGCCAGATTTGAACTCCTGAATCCAGGGCTGGTGCTTTATCCACGAATATAGTCTTTTTTTTTTTGTTTTTTTTTTGTTTTTTTTCTTTTTTGCAGGGCAATGGGGGTTAAGTGACTTGCCCAGGGTCACACAGCCAGTAAGTGTCAAGTGTCTGAGGCCGGATTTGAACTCAGGAACTCCTGAATCCAGGGCCAGTGCTTTATCCACTGCGCCACCTAGCCGCTCCCTCAGGAATATAGTCTTTAAAGACTCTTCCATATGCCCTTCTCCAAGGGAGACTTTGATTCATGGGGAGCAGGAGTTTGGGGCCACAAGCCTAGCCACTATAATCTCCTCAGAGAGGAAATAAGGGGCTAGAATTATCTCCAACCCTCTAAACAACCTAGAGTAAATAATATTTACATGTAATCTACTCCTGATCATTGTCTTTTAAAAAAATTTTTTTTATTTAGTGAGGCAATGGGGGTTAAGTGACTTGCCCAGGGTCACACAGCTAGTGTTAACTGTCTGAGGCCGGATTTGAACTCAGGTACTCCTGACTCCAGGGCAGATGCTCCATCTACTGCACCACTTAGCTGCCCCGATGATTGTCTTTTTTTTTTTTTTTTTTTGGTGAGGCAATTGGGGTTAAGTGACTTGCCCAGGGTCACACAGCTAGTAAGTGTTTAGTGTCTGAGGCCGGATTTGAACCCCAGGTACTCCTGACTCGAGGGCTGGTGCTCTATCCACTGCGCCACCTAGCTGCCCCCTGATCATTGTCTTTTAATAGGGAAGGAATTCCAGAAGCTATATCCCAAGGCTTGACTCTTCCCACCAAATGCCATTTACACAAAGATCATTCATTACACATAGTGACTAGTGAATTACACCTTCCTCCCACCTTTTAAAAAATTTACAAGCCAATTGCAAAAAGAAATTAGAGAAATTATACAGATTGGAATATACAAGATAGTGTGCTTTTGGGAGCAAGATCTCCCAACTGAACCAAGAGGGTGAATCCCCAATCTTATCCAAGGGGAAACTACCCCAAATCTCTTATGTGGTAAGCTGGAAATAGGGACATGACTGAAGTGTTGGCTTTTTTACATGTTGTCTTTTTTCTGGAATTTTTCTCTCCCTCTAGGGACCTCTCTCTGAGGAGAACCTGGAACTTAATGTGTCTCTTTTTGAAGAGCAAGGATCTCTTCTCTCTCAAGCCTTTGCTATCTCTGTACCACATGCAAGTGCAGAGTGTAGAGTAGTTGTCTTGACTTGTGGATGAATTGGATTTAAGTGAGGCAGAATTGTACAAAGATATTGGCCTCACTGCCCCGGAGTCATCAAAGTTCAGTCTCAAGACAGAAGTCAAAATGACTGGCAGAGTAATTGTTTTCTCTAGCAATGAGGAGATAGGCAGAAGCTAGGCTTGAGCCCTGAGTTACATTGAATTTTTTTTTTTAATTTAAAGAAGTTTCAAATTTCTCTTCCTTGGTGGTCTTTCAGGTAGAGGTGGGATGACCACTTTCATCTCATACCACTTTCCATTTGCAGCTTTTCTTGGTTTTAACTCCATGGAAGAAAATAGGTAGCTTCCATTTGTCTGTTGCCTTTCCCCATTAGATTGTAAGCTCCTTGAAGGCAGAGATAGTCTTTCTTTGTAATCACAGTGTTTAGCACAGGACCTGGCCAATAATAGGCTGTGATTCTGTGTTGAGTTTGATATATTTTTAAAAACTTTTAAAAACTCCTCTACCTAATGGGGATTTTGTGGCTTCATATGGGCTTTTCCCTTTGTATTTAGAAATATTCATATTTGTTTGGATTTGTCTAGTTCAGTATAACAAGAATTGAAAATTAATAATTGTTTTTCTTGTCATGTCTCCTTTTTTCAATCTAATCTCCATACAACTGCCAAAATGATTTACCTAAAACTCAGGTCTGGCCATGTCGGTCTTCCACTCATTAAATTTTAGTAGTTCCCTGTTGACTTTAGGATCAAGTTTTGTTTCATATTTGTAATTCTCTTTCATAACTTCTATTTCTGTATGTTTTATAATGTGTATGTTCTATAGCACATTATATAATTTCTTAATAAGTAAATACGTTTATGTGTATGTTCAAACATTTTTTACTGATTGGGTGGACATTCATTAGTTTCTAGACCACTGCTCTCTAGGATCTGGGGATATTTTATAGCTATCTTTCACACATAAAATTTTTATGATGTATTCTATGCTTTGATGGTTTTGGAAGTAGCACTTAAAGGTCTTCTGGGGCATTTTAAAACAAGGTGTAAGTAGGTACTCTTACTATTTCTATTCTTAGCTAGAAAAAAAGCAGGAAAAGAAAAAAAATGCTATGTGATTTTGAATACTAGAAATAGACAAAGTTGGAAATAATACTTTTACCTTTGAGCCTGTATTTTGTTCCCCAGAAAAGAAGTGTTTGAAATTTGTTACTAATTATATCCCTAATCTTAGCTGGCAATTAAATACATGATTTTCTTTCCAGCTGATGCCTTCCCAGCCAGCCACAGCTAAAAATGAAGCTCTTATATTTATTTGAATGACCATTTAAAACTAAAAAGTCACAAAGTCACCACTATTAAAAAATGACTAGTGTAAGCTCCTCTAAGTGTGAATAGAATTTATTTTATATACTGATGACGGAAATGGAATTTTTGCTAAGAAATGCCAAAGGTGTAGGTGTTTAAGTGCTTTGTATCACAGGATCAGTGAATGACCGACCTGGAAGGGATCTCAGAGACCATCTAGTTCAATCCACTCATTTTACATGTGAGGAGACCCCATTGTCACACAGGTATTATGTGTCATCGGTAGAACTTGAGCCTATGTCCTTTGACTCCTGAGCCAGTCATCTTTTCAGTGGTTTTGGTAAGATTTGACTTAAGTAGCGATTCTGACTTGGGTCTGTGAAGAGCTTGCTACTTTTCATACTGTGTCTTCCTGGTTAGGAGGAAAAGGTGAATTGGAGGAAATGAGGCTAATGGGGCAGGAAGAACTGTTATATGGTCCATGGCATAGGTAACCTGTTGCCCAGGCAGAGAGAGGCATTGAGGTATCAGCATTTATCTGATGGTCAAATCACTAACAGCTTTTCACCATTCCCTAGATTATAGTGTTGTGCTGATAAGAAACACAGGAAAGAGGTTCAGGCAAACTTGGCATCTTGCTGTTCCTCACCTACAACACTCCACTTCCTATCTTGGTACTTTTATCCTGGCTGTCCCCTGATTTGGAAACATTTCTTTCCCCCCTGACTTTTAGGATCCCTTGTTTCCTTCAAAAGTGCCACCTTCTGTTTGAAGCTATTTCTGGTCACTTGAGATGCTGGTATCTTTTCAGATAGGGTAACCATGTAACAGAATCAGAATTTTAGAGATAAAATGGACCTCATCAACCCACTTAGAGCCATTCATGAAAGGAATCCTCACTACAACATACCTGACAGCATACTTTCTGCATGAAGACTTCTAAGGAGGGGAAACCCACTGCCTCTTGAAGTATCCTGTTCTGCTTTTGGATGGCACTTACTGTTAGGAAATTTCACCTGATATAATGCCTTCAATTGGCCTCTTTGCCACTTTTACCTGTAATCCCTAAGTTCTGCCCTCTAGGGACAAAGAGAACAAGTTGTATCTTTTCATTGCTTGACTGCCCTTGAAATACTTGAAGGCACTTCTCATGTTTTCCAGGCTCAACAAGGCCAGATTCTTTAGCAGAGCCTCATATGACATGGACCGTTATCATTCTGGTTGCCCTTCTAGGAATACTTTGTAGCTTATCGGTATTGTTCTTAAGCTTAATGCCTAGAACTGAATAATTATTTTTATGCTTCTTCACTGAGGTTCTTTGGTGGTTGTTTTGGTATCTTCCTTTCTTCTTATATGCCTAATTGATATTTCAGATGGCAAATTTGGAGCCTACATGCAAGTTCATATCCAGAATGATGGGCCTGTGACTATAGAACTGGAGTCTCCAGCGGCTGCTGCTGCAGATCCCAAGCAGGTAAATCTTGTAAGACTTACAGTCTGGAGAAAGAAGAATGATTGTTTAGTTCTGAAGTATCCATTACTCCCTTCCTGCATGTAGGCCTTTTCAGATCATTACGTGTTACCATTCTTTATTTTATGTAATATCTTTCTCCCTAAGAATCTGAATCACTTTCTTACATGCTATCTCCACAAGCAAGGTGTTTTTCGCCCTTTTTCCCCCTTTTGGATTGTATTCCTCGCAGCTGAATCAGGGAATGCTCCTGGAAGATGGTAATTCTAACCTTATTAGTGTTATGATTTTTTTTTTCATTCCCTGGCAGAGTGCTGTGGAGCTCTTGGGACACTGGGGGGCAGTAAAGTAACATTGCAGCCCCTACTCTTGTGCTTACAGTTTAGAGAGTCAAAGTTCGTTACCCTCCAACAGATTGTGTCCCAGGGACAGTGGGAACGTGGAATTTGAGCGTCTTCCTTAATTCATTGATTTCAGAAGAAATATCTGGCCTGGATTTATTGACAACTGTGACTTTCAAGAAAAAGGGAGAGGGAAACCTAAGACAATATCTACTTTACTCTTAGAAACAGAAAGCTATTTTAAAGCTATTAATATATTATTTTGATAGCTTTGGAGGTAGATAAGCAGGTGGAGAAGACAAAGAAAAGTTCCTTTTTCTCCTAGTAGTATAGACTTAATTCTCTTAAAAATCTTCATGATCTCTGGAGGAAAGTATTGTTTAGATTTAATGTGTGGTGAAGGACCTGAATTCTTTTGGGAAATTCTTTTTGTTAAGACAGAAGTGCACAAAGAAATGGCCATCAACCAGGCAGAATTTGTGAGAGTTTGAATTAGAATTGGTGTTTCAAGTGTTTTCTCCCCTTAGCTGAAGAAACTTTTATTGATGATTGTCTGTGCTGGGTAGAGTAGGTCCTCAAAAAATGTTTGTTGAATTACTATTTCCACTTGTGTGTATGGTAATTTCAAACTGTAAGATTCCTTCACGCATTCTTTCCTCTTTTTCCTATAATAAACCTTTGGCTATCAAAACCTTTAAAAGAGTAGTGCTTTTTGCCAGTAGAAGTGCCCTTGATTCTGTGAAAAGTCTTTAGTAATTATTATTATTAAAGGATACTTATTTCAAAGGCAATGATATCTATATTTCCTTTTTTTGTTTGTGTCACCTTTAAGAAACTGATATGCTATATGTGAAAGGATTTCAGAAGACTATAAAATACTAAACAAATATAAGGATACATCATTATTATTCCTGTACCAAATATGAACCTTTCTACCCCCCACCTCCACCCCTAGTACATTTAGGTCCCTCTGTTACAAAAAAAATATTGGATTAAATGAGAGAAATTGTGGTGTAGTGGATGAAGTTCTGGTCTTGGAATCTAGAAGAATAGACCTGGGGTTCCCACCTCTAATGCTTTCTTGTAACTGTGAGAAAGATACAACTTTTCTGAGCCATAGGCAGCTCTCTAAGACTACAGATTATAGTAATAAAATAAAAGGAAAGGGAAGACTATACTTAGTTACTTATAGAATTGGAGAGATTCATTCTGAATATACTTGTAATCCCTTAATTTCCCTTTCTTCTTGCTTCTAGGCTGGACCTAATTTTTTTTCTTATTTTTTAGCTTGAGCTATTTTTCTGTTTTCTGTATATTAAAAAAAAAGAATGCAAAAGAACATTTGCTGAGTAAGTAAATGTATTTTTTCTGAATAGTTTTTTCTGAAATAATGAAAAGAAGACAATATATCTTTGAATATTCAGATTGCTATCATAGTGAAAAAATGAGAGACCTTTTTTGTTGATTCTGGGGAACCCTGTTAACTCCTTGGGGCAAAGCAGGAATCTGCTTTAATTGTAATAAATCAGATCACTACTCATGTCTTGTAGAGTCATGTCTTTTGGTTAACATTTTAAAAAAGTCTTTTAGAAGTTTCTACTGAAGTCTTCTACTAGTCAAATTTATGATTATCCTTATATCATTTGGACTTTGGACTGTTAAACCAGTGAAAACTGAATTAATGAAATCCTGCAACTTGAAACTTGTATGAGTCTGTTTTGTTTATTTGTTTATTTTTATTTTTGTGGGGCAATGAGGATTAAGTGACTTGCCCAGGGTCACACAGCTAGTGTCAAGTGTCTGAGGCCGGATTTGAACTCAGGTCCTCCTGAATCCAGGGCTGGTGCTTTATCTGCTGCGCCATCTAGCTGCCCCATGTTTTGTTTATTTTTATAACTTATAGTGGTGACTATCGTGAAAACATTCCTTCTTTGTTCTTACATGGTAGTACTACGATTGGCTTGTTGTAAAGCCATGCAGTACTGAGGTTACCTCTAGGATTCCATTTCTTCACAAATGAAAATGTTATGGGGAGAAAAAACAAAAACAAAGATTTTCTAATTAGGACTGTCCCAAAGGGGCTTCCTGGAGAAGTGGTGGGTTTCCTCTCCCTGGAGGTCTTCGGGCACAAGGTTAAGACAACTGTTTGTTGGTTTATGTTATAGTAAGGATTCCTTTTGTTAATGTTTTGGGCTAGATGGTCACCAAGATCCTTTCTAACTCTATTCTGTGATTCTGTGGGTTTTGTCATAAAGAGTAGAAAGCCAGCTTCTGCAGTTTGTCTTGGGGCTTTTCAAAAGATAAAGCATGAATTTATTTTTATTTTTTGTTTTAGTATTGTTTCTGCATCACATTTATTTCTTTAAACTTTTTTTATTCTGAAATTAACAATTATCATAAAAATGAGTATTTTCACATATACAGAACCAAAAAAGAGAATTTGTAAAACCACATATCTTTATTATGAACAACTTGTTAATGCCACAGTTTCAACGCCTTCTTGCTTCTCTGTCTTTCTGAATCTCCTTCAGTTCTCTTCTGTACTTTCCTTTGTGACATATACAAAGTTCAAGATACATAGTTTTTGGGTAGTTAATCATTTTATTAATCATGCTAACAATAATTAATAAAAGGGGCCAGTGGCCCTCTTGAATGCTAGAAAACCCTTCATGGAACTTACTCAGTGTTTATATGCCTATGGAAGAATGAGTATTCCTGAGGGTGGCAGCCAGCTCTTATTGGTTAACAATTAATGAAGAATGGGGGTGGCTAGGTGGAGCAGTGGATAAAGCACTGGCCCTGGATTCAGGAGTTCCTGAGTTCAAATCTGGCCTCAGACACTTAACACTTACTAGCTGTGTGACCCTGGGCAAGTCACTTAACCCCATTGCCCCGTAAAACAAAACAAAACAAAACAAAACAATTAATGAAGAATGAATATTATAATGAGAGGTGGACATATTCTAATGATGGGCTTCAGGACTTGACTGATCCCTTAGTCTTGGAAAAAGAGACTTATCTCTCTAGGGCAGGCTCAGGTGATGCATGTCTGCTCAGACTTCATTGAGTGGAACACAGTGGGCCGGAATTCACCTCAGATTAAATTCTTGGTAAGGCTTTATAATTGGGTGGGGTTTCCCACCCAAGATCTGAAAGGCATGTACCTGGGAGATTTGGATAATCTCATCTATCAGTTATACCCTTCAGAGACTGAACAGCCTTCAGACTTCTGAAAAAATCCTGGTTCTAATTCAGTAATTGATTATTAATATGAGAGAAATAATGATTTCTCTCATTTAAAAAAATGCTTAATAGAGCCCTGGCCCTGGATTCAGCAGGACATGAGTTCAAATCCAGCCTCAGACACTTGATACTTACTAGCTGTGTGACCCTGGGCAAGTCACTTAACCCTCATTGCCCCACAAAAACAAAACAAAAAACAAAACAACAAAAAAATGCTTAGTGACCCTTCAAAGAAAAGTGCAAATTGGTCTCAGGCCTAAAATAAATTCCTGGAAGAGCCTAAAAAGGACTTTGAAAATCGAATTAGAGAAGTTGAGGAAAGATTGGAAGTGATGTAGGAGAACCATAAAAAGGAATACAAAATAATAATATAAAAATACAAAAAATTACTGAGGAAAATAACTCCCTAAAAAACAGATTTAGCCAAATGGAAAAGGAATTACAAAAAGTCAATGAAGAAAATAATTCTTTAAAAATTAAAATTGAACTAATGGGAAGCTAGTGACTCTATAAGATATCAAGATGCAGTAAAACAAAATCAGAAAAACAAAAAAATTGAAGAAAATGTAAAATTTCTCATTGAAAAAACAACTGACCTAGAGAAAAGATCCAGGAGAGATAATATAAGAATTGTTGGACTATCTGAAAAAACCCTGGACAATATCTTTCAAGAAATTATCAAGGAAAATTGCCCTGAAATATTAGAACTAGAGGGCATAATAGAAATTGAAAGAATCCCCTGATCACCACCTGAAAGAGATCCCAAAATGAAAACTGCTCAGAACATCATAGCCAAATTTCAGAACTCACAGATAAAAGATAAAGAATTGCAAGCAACCAAAAAGAAACAATTCAAATACTGTGGAGCTACAGTCAGAATTACAAAGGATTTGGCAGCCTCCACATTAAAGAATCACAGGGCTTGGAATATAATATACCAGAAGGCAAAGGAGTTACGTTTACAACCAAGAATTACATACCCAGCAAAACTGCATATAATCTTTCTGGGGAAAAAATGGATATTTAATGAAATAGAGGAATTTCAAGAATTTTTGATTAAAAGGCCAGAGTTGAATGGGAAATTTGACTTCCAAATACAAGGTTGAAGTGAAACATAAAAAGGCAAAAAAGAAACAAGAAAGAAAAACTGTAAAAAATTTAATATTTGTAAGTCTTAAAAACTGTAATATGAGAATGATTAGAAAGAATATATGTAGGGGCAGCTAGGTGGCGCAGTGGATAGAGCACTGGCCCTGGAGTCAGGAGTACCTGAGTTCAAATCCAGCCTCAGACACTTGACACTTACTAGCTGTGTGACGCTGGGCAAGTCACTTAACTCCCATTGCCTCACTTTAAAAAAAAATGTGAATGGGAAGGAACAGCTAGGTGGCACAGTGTTTAAAGCACTGGCCTTGGATTCAGGAGGACCTGAGTTCAAATCCAGTCCCAGACACTTGACATTTACTAACTGTGTGACCCTGGGCAAGTCACTTAACCCTCATTGCTCCTCCCACTGAAACCAAATAAATAAATAAATAAATAATTAGGAAATGTGAATGGGATGAAATCACCCATTAAACAGAAGTGGATAACAGAATGGATTAAAACCCCAAATCCTACAATATGTTTACAAGAAACATTCAAAGCAGAGTGATACACGTAGAGTAAATGTAAAGGTCTGGAACAAAATCTATTATGCTTCAGCTGAAGCAAAGAAAGCAGGGGTAGCAATAATAATTTCAGACAAAGGAAAAGCAAAAATAGATCTAGTTAAAAGAGATAAAGAAGGAAATTATATCTTCCTGAAAGGTATCGTAGACAATGAAGTCATATCAATACTTAACATATATGCACCAAATGGTATAGCATCTAAATTTTTGAAGGAGAAGTTGAATGAGTTATAGGAGGAAATAGATAATAAAACTATCCTAGTGGGGGACCTTAACATTCCCCTTTCAGAACTGGATAAATCTAACTGAAAAATAAATAAGAAAGAAGTTATGGAAATGAATAAAATTCTTGAAAAATTAGATATGATAGATCTCTGGGGAAAATTGAATGGGAATAGAAAAGAATATACCTTCTCAGCAGTACATGGGACTTACACAAAAATTGACCATATATTAGGGCCTAAAAATCTAACAACCAGATGCAGAAGAACAGAAATAATAAACACATCCTTTTCAGATCATAATTCAATAAAATTACATTCAATAATGCGCAATTGAAAATGAGATTAAAAACCAATTGGAAATTAAATAATCTGATCCTAAAAAACAAGTGGGTCAAAGAACAAATTGAAACAATTGATGATTTCATTAAAGGAAATGACAATGATGAAACAACATATCAAAATTTATGGGATGCAGCAAAAGTAGTTCTTAGGGGAAAATTTATATCCTTAACCATTTACATCACTAAAATAGAGAAAAAGCAGATCAATGATTTGGGCATACTACTAAAAAACTAGAAAATGAACAAATTAAAAATCCCCAACTAAACAACAAATTAGAAATCCTGAAAAGCAAAGGAGAGATTAATAAAATTGAAAGTAAGAAAACCATTGAATTAATAAATAAAACTAGAAGTTGGTTTTATGAAAAAACCAATAAAATAGATAAACCATTTATTAATTTGATCAAAAAAAGAAAAGAAATCCAAATTGCTAGTATAAAAAATGAAAGGGGTGAAATCACCACCAATGAAGAGGAAATGAAGACAATTATTAGGCATTATTTTGCCCAATTATATGCCAGCAAATTTGAAAATATAAATGAAATGGATGAATATCGACAAAAATATAAATTACTCAGACTAGCAGAAGAAGAAATAAAATATTTAAATAACCCAATTTTAGAAAAAGAAATTGATCAAGTCATCAATGAATTTCCTAAGAAAAAAATCTTCAGGACCAGATGGATTCACAAGTGAATTCTACCACACATTTAAAGAATAATTAATCCCAATACTATATAAATTATTTGAAAAAATAAGTGAAGAAAGAGTCCTACCAAACTCCTTTTATGGGACAAATATAATGCTGATATCTAAACCAGGAAAAGCCAAAACAGAGGAAGAAAATTTCACTAATTAATATTGATGCAAAAAATTTAAATAAAATGCTAGCAAATAGATTACAGCAATATATCACAAAGATCATACACTATGACCAGGTGGGATTTATACCAGGAATGCAGGGCTGCTTCAATATGAGGAAAATTCCAGCATAATTGACCATATCAATAACAAAAGCAACAGAAATCATATGATTATCTCAATAGATGTAGAAAAGGTCTTTGACAAAATACAGCACCCATTCCTATTAAAAACACTAGAGAACATAGGAATAAAAGCTTACCATAAAATGATAAGTACTATTTATCTAAGATCATCAGCAAGCATTATCTGTAATAGGGTAAACCTAAAAGCCTTTCCAGTACAATTAGGGGTGAAGCAAGGATGTCCATTATCACCTCTTTTATTTAATACTGCATTAGAAATGTTAGCTATAGCAGTAAGAGAAGAAAAATAAATTAAAGGAATTAGAATAGGTAATGAGGAAACAAAACTATAACTCTTTGCAGATGATATGATATTAAACTTAGAAAATCCTAGAGAATCAACTAAAAAGCTACTTGAAATTATGAACAATTTTAGCAGAGTTTCAGGATACAAAATAAATCCACATAAATCATCAGCATTTCTACATATTACTAATAAAGTTCAGTAACAATAGATAGAAAGAGAAATTCCATTTAAAATAACTATGGCCAATATAAAATACTTGGGAGTCTACTTCCCAAGACAAACACAGCAACTATATGATCAGAACTACAAAATATTTTTCACAAAAATAAAGTCAGATCTAAATAATTGGAAAAATATTAATTGCTCATGGGTAGGCAGAGTCAACATAGTAAAAATGACAATCCTACCTAAGTTTATTTATTTAGTGCTATGCCAATCAAACTATCAAAAATATTTTATAGAGTTAGAAAAAATAATAATAAAATTCATCTGGAAAAAGAAAAGTTCAAGGATATCATGGGAATCAATGAAAAAAAAATACAAAAGAAGTTGGTCTAGCAGTACCAGGTCTCAAACTGTACAATAAAGCAGTAATTATTAAAACAATCTGATAATGGCTAAGAAGTAGAGAGGTAGATCAGTGAAATAGAATAGACAGAAACAACACTATAGTAAATATCTATAGTAATCTACTATATGATAAACCCAAAGATCCAAGCTTTTGGAACAAAAACTCATTATTTAACAAAAACAGCTGGGAAAACTGGAAAACAGTATGGCAGACAACATCTCACACCATATACTAAAATAAGGTCAAAATGGGTACATGATTTACAAATAAAGAATGATATCATAAGAAAATTAAAGGAGTATGGAATTGTCTGTCAGATTTATGGACAGGGGAAGAATTTAGGACCAAAGAAGATATAGAGAATAACATTAAATATAAAATAGATAATTTTGATTATATAAAATTAAAAAGCTTTCCCAAAACAAAACTAATATAACCAAGATTACAAGGCAAATAGAACACTGGGAAGGAATTTTTGAAACAAATATCTCTGATAAAGGCCTCATTTCTCAAATATATAAAGAACTGTGTCAAAAATTTAAAAATACAAGTCATTCCCCAATTGATAAATGGTCAAAGGATTTGAACTGGCAGTTTTCAGACAAAGAAATCAAAGTTATCAATAATCATAAAAATGCTGTAGATCATTATCGATCAGAGAAATGCAAATTAAAACAACTCTGAGATGGCACCTAACACCTATTAGAATGGTAAATATAACAAGAATGGAAAATATCGGTTGTCGAAGGGATTGTGGGAAAACTGGGACGCTAATCCATTGTTGGTGGAGTTGTGAAAAGATTCAACCAATCTGGAGAGCAATTTGGAATTATGCCCAAAGGGCTATAGAATTGTGCATACCCTTTCATTCAGCAATACCATTACTTGGTTTATATCCCAAAGACATCCCCAAAAAGAGAAAAAGACCTATTTGTACAGAAATATTTATAGCAGCTCTTTTTGTGTTGTCTAAAAATTGGAAACCAAAGGAATGCCCATCAATTGGGGAATGGCCAAACAAACTGTGGTATATGATGTTAATGGAATATTACTGTGCAGTGAAAAATGACAAACAGGATGACTTAAAAAATGCTTGGAAAGACGTATGAAATGATGTATTGGGAAGTGAGTAGAACTGTACACAGAGACAGCAATATTGTTCGATGAACTGTGAATGACTTGACTATTCTCAACAATACAATAATCCAAGACAATCCCAAAAGGATATTGATGAAACATACTATCCATCTCCAAAGAAAGAATTGATATTGATGGAACAGACAAGCATGGTATTTTTCACATTCTTTCATTAAGTGACAAATATGGAAATGTTTTGCATGATCATGTATGTATAACCCATATCAGATTGTTTGCCCCCTAGGGAAGGTGGGGAGAGGAGGGAGGGAAGGAGGGATAGAGATTGGAACAGAAAAATATAAATAAAAATGTTTAACCTGAAAAAAACCCCAAACTGTAGCAAAAGAATAAATTTACACATTGTTCATGTTCAAAAACTTATGTCTCTGTCCCCATCAAAATTGAGATTTTATGTCTGTTGCAATAGATAGATGTAAGAGTTCAGTAGTTCACATAGATAGTCCATTTAAAGTTTTTTTTTTTTAATATATCCCTTACTAAGCGTAGTTTCCAAGGCTAAAGTTAAAGACAGTTCAGGAATATAAAAACAAATTTTAAAAAAGAGGACTAAAAGGAGAAAATTCCCTGGGGTCCTACCAGCTCTCTGCCAAATCCCTAAAAACTATTTACATATTCTTGCCCAAGGTCCCAGACCAGTTCTCACAGATGCAAAGTTAACCCAAACTTCCCCAGGCCTGTCCCACAACTTTCTAACAGCATAGTAAGTGGGAGTATATGAGGGGTTAACTCACTCCTCCATTTTCAACACTATCCTAGCTTACAATAGTCCCCCACCTTTCTGTTGGGTGGTGGATAGAATGCTTCATCATTTACTGGAATTGTGCTTGGACATTGTATCAATCAAAGTTCTTATGTCTTTGAAAGTTATTTTTCTTTACGTTGTTGTAGTTATTACCTTGCTGCTGTCTGCATCAGTTTATATTTTCCCAAGTTTCTTTAAATCTATTTCTTTTTTGTTTCTTATGGAAAAATAACATTTCATTATATTTATATGCCAAAATTTTTTCAGTCACTCCCCATTTCATTACTAATTCCTTTAGTTTCCAGGTCTTTATTATGACAAGTATAACTATAAGTATTTGTGTTATATTTGGATCCTTTTCCTTTCTCTTTGATCTATTTGTTGATGTGTGCTTAGTGTAGAGTGCTTGAGATAAGGTTAATGTTCACTAATCAGAGACCTTTATCACAGGGTTATCTTCTTTGTTCTTTACTACTACCAGAGTTTCTGTGAAAGTTTTTGTATATCTGGGATAGTTTTTTTCTTTGATTTGTGTGAGACCTCTGGGCAAAGGACATGGAAATTTCCATTTTTAAAAAAGAATTGTTAAACCAATGAACAATTCTAAGTATATTTCTGTGCCTATCTTTTTTATTCATGTCTTTTATTTTTTACATTGTCATAGTTTCCCCAGTATCCTTCTCCCTTTCCCTTCCAGAGAGCCATCCCATAAAAAGCATTTTTAAAGACAAAAAAAGAAAAAGATGAGGGAAAAAATTAGCATAACTTATCAATAAGAAAAACCTCTGAAAATATGTGAAGTGTCCAACATTTGTAGACTTTCCACCTCTGTAAAGGGATCAGGTTTGTTTTTTTATAATTTTTGCAACATTCTTTTTTTGGAGTGTTTGGTTCTTTTTGTTTACAATGTTGTAGTTATTGTGTATATTGTTTCTAGGTTCTGCTTACTTCACTCTGCATCAGTTCATGTAAAATTTCCCATGTTTCCATTTTCATCATATTTATAATTTCTTACACAATAGTAATATTTCATTTCATTCATGTAATTTATTTAACCATTCCCCAAATGATAGGCATATATTTTGTTTCCAATTCTTTTCTAGCATGAAAAATGTTTCCATAAATATTTTGGTATATAGGAGAAATTTTTTATTATCTTTGGCCTCTTTGGACTATAAGCCCAATAATGGAATCACTGGGTCAAGGGGTATAAACTTAAAAAAAAATTTTTTTTTTTTAAGTGAGGCAATTGGGGTTAAGTGACTTGCCCAGGGTCATACAGCTAGTAAGTGTTAAGTGTCTGAGGTCAGATTTGAACTCAGGTCCTCCTGACTCCAGGGCTGGTGCTCTATCCACTGTGCCACCTAGCTGCCCCTATAAACTTTTAAATTATTTTATTTGCACAATTTCAAATTTTGTCTAAAATGGTACTGATTCACAGATCACCAAGAATACACTAGTGTATTTCTTCTATCTTATAGTATATACTAGTATATTCTTCTATCTTACCACATGTTTCTAACTTTGAGTACTCCTATCTTTTCTCATCTTTGCCAATTTGCTCAGTTTAAAGTGAAACCTCAGGGTTGTTTTGATTTGCATTTCTCTTACTATTATTTGGAGCACTGTGGCTATCTTCCCGCAGCTCCTTGAATATTAGTTATTATATTATTTCATCATTTTTTGTTCAAACTCAGAATTCTTGTTTTCTCTTATTAGTGATTTGGAGCCATCTTTTTTTTTTTTTTTTTTTTTTTTTTGGTGAAGCAATTGGGGTTAACTGACCTGCCCAGGGTTACACAGCTAGTAAGTGTCAAGTGTCTGAGGCTGGATTTGAACTCAGGTACTCCTGACTCCAGGGCCGTTGCTCTATCCACTGCGCTACCTAGCTGCCCCCTTTCATATTGTTAATATTTTGTGATAACTTTTTTGAGAATTGTTTGTATCCTTTATCCACTTATCCATTGAAGAATGACTCTTGGTCTTATATGCTTTGTGTTAATTTCCTACATATTTTGGATAATAGACTATTATCTATACAAATATTTCCTCCTACTTCCATGACAGTTATTTTTCTAGATTGATTTTAATTGTACAAACATTTTCATTTATTATGTTACTCAGTGATGGTGAATGATAGAGGAATTCTATTAGCCATTTTAATTTTTGGCATAAAATGCATAAAAAATAACTGAAGAGATTTCTATGTGACAAAATGTACGCTATCTTTTGTGATTGCCTCTATCCTTGTTTGGGTAAGAACCCTCCCCATAACCATTATTGTGAAACATATTTGATCTTCTTTACTAATTCTTTTATAGTGTGACCCTTAGTTTCTGGGTTGCTGTTCATTTTGAGATTATTGTGGTATATGGTATAAGATTTTGGTTTAAACCTAATTCCTGTCAAACTGTTTTCCAGTTTTCTTAGAAGTTATTGTCAAAAGGGATAGTGGTCTATAGTTTTGTTTCTTTGTTTTGTTTCTACTTTTAGGTTTTAGATATCAGTACTATAGATTCTCCTCTTCCTATTTTTGCAAATAGTGTATGAAATTTTGGATTTAATTATTCTTTGACTGTTTAATATGCTCCAGTTAGCACTTCATCTGACTGCCTTTTTTCATTTATATTCATTTTTGGCTTGTTCATTTATGACTTGTTCAATTATTTAAATTCTCTCTTCTGTTAATCAGGATATTCTCCAGTTTTGTTAATATTCGCCCTTATGATATACATTGTCAATTTTTGGACATATAATTGAGTAAAATAGTTTCTAATAATTTCCTTAATTCTTTATTTGTTGTGAATTCTTTTTCATTGTTGATGCTGACAATTTGCTTTTTCTCTTTCAGAATAGTTTATAGTTTATCTGTTTTATTTATTTACTTTTTCAAAAGACTAACTCCTGTTTATAAATTCAGTGTTTGATTTTTTCCCCTTCCAGTTTTGTTAATTTCTTCTTTCATTTTTAGGACCAATCTGAGCAGGTCGAGCTGAGTGATGTGGTGTGCACCCACTTCCCTACCATCCCCATTCATATACTCAACAAACTCGAGTGGCTCTCTGTTAACTCGAGGATCAAATATAAATACTGTTTGGGGCTTTATATAATCTAGTATTTTTATTAAAGAATAATAGGAATTTAATTAGCTGAAAAAGTAGTGATATGGTAGCTTTGAACTTCACATTATTTTAAATAAATTTATTATTGAATTACATAGTTTTTTCTCCATGTACTTGTACATTTACACATCAGTGCTGGAGGTGACACAATTTTGAAAGCTTTGAGAGACTGATTTTCAAGATTCCTGAAAGAGTGGGATATATTGATTTATTGAGAAAAATACAGATGATATTGTTACCACATAAAATGACAGAGAGGACATCAGTAACCAATGATGCATATACTTAATGTGTAGTGGATAAACTGCCGGATTTAGGAGTTAGGAAGACTGGGTTTAGATTATGTAACTCCCCAACCCCTGCCAAATCATTTAACCTCTTTTTCATTTTCCTCATCTGTAAAATGGGGATAATAATAAGATCAAGCCCTAAAGCATTATATATGTATATATTAGCTGTTGTAATTTCTATAAAATCATTATGAGAATGATCTATATAATTTCATTTTGATAAACCAAAGTACCTCTGTACAAAACATTGGGTTTGGTGCAGTTATGTGGTGATAAAAGGTATGACTCAGCCTAGCATCTGCCACATCCTAAACATGTCATAGATACTTATTGATTGATGAAGATGTGATAAGGAAATTGGCAAGGTTTTCAATAATTTTCTAATGCAGATCACATCTTTATAGTCATAGAATATAGAGAATAAAATTCCATTGTGTTTGATTACTAAAAAGCATTTGATTCTAGAGGAAAGTATAGTCTCAAAGTTCTCTTTCAACAAGATGCGTGTATTCATATTTTTTACAACATTCCTTGATGTAACCACAGAGATAATTTTTTTTCCAAGTCTTCTTTGATATCAGTGTCAAAGTGAGGCATAAAAGAGGAAACCGCTTGCTTCCTGAAGATTTTTGTCACTGCTATGGAGATGATACTTTAGAAGAATCCAAGAGAAAGATTCCCTATGGATAATGAATCACACAATCCAAAGGTTAGAAAGGACCTCAGAGGACACCTTGTCCAACCATATTTGACCAAGAATTGATCTTATAGCATCCCTTACTAGGGCTAAAAGACACCAGTGTAGTGCAGTCCACTACCTCTTTATGTAGGCTCTTCCATTTTTGACAGCTTTAATTTTTAGGTTTTCTTTCCATTAGGGTGAAATTGATCCCTGCAATTTCCACAGATTGCTCTTCTCTTCACTGGGACCTAGCAAAGTAAATCGAATCTTTCTTCCAGGCAGTGGTCCTCTAACTACTTCAGTACTGTTCTTATATCTACTTCCTCTCATCCCCCTTATGTTTTCTCCTCTCCAGGTAGAATATCCTCTCTTCCTTCATATTAGAAACATGGTTTGTGTTCTGTATTCTTCTCACCATCCTTATTCTCTTCAGGAGGCACTGAAACTTGTCTCTCTTTTTTTCCTAGTATATGGTGCTCAAGACTGAATACAAGATTTCTCATGTGATGTGATTGGGTATTGTATAATGGTAGTGTCACTTTTTATTCCTGAAGGTCATGCCTCTTTTAATGTAGGAGATTATATTAGCTTTTTTCTTTTTTTTTTTAAGTGAGGCAATTGGGGTTAAGTGACTTGCCCAGGGTCACACAGCTATTAAGTGTTAAGTGTCTGAGGCCGGATTTGAACTCAGGTCCTCCTGACTCCAGGGCCGGTGCTCTATCCACTGTGCCACCTAGCCGCCCCTATATTAGCTTTTTTGACTGTTGACTCATATCAAGGTTCACTGTTGCTCCCTGGTCTTTTTCAGGTGATCATCTGTGTCCCCCTCATCTTATGAAATTGATTTCTCTGTCTAATGATGATAGCTAACATTTATTTATCATTTGTTGTTTGCCAGTCTCTGTTATCTCATTTTATCTTCACAACAACTCTGTGAGGAAGATGCCATTATTATTCCTGTTGTACAGATGAAGAAACTGAAGCAAACAAAGATTAAGTGACTGACCCAGGGTTGCACAGCTTATAAGTATCTGAGGTCAGAATTGAACTCAGGACCTGGGGCTCTAGCCATTGTGCTATTAGCTGCCCAACTTTTCCTCCAGAGTTGGATGCGATATTTTTATCAAAAGCACATCAACTGCATATATAGTATTACTAGACTAGGCCAGATCTCTCAAATTCAGATTTCCTTTTGATTTATCAAACTGACCAGGAGTGGGTGATGAGTTTCTTTTGGGGGGGCATTCCTCAGCTGTAGTTGTCACTATTTAAATGGGATACCACTTGCTTAAATGCTGTCCTGCCTGGCAGATGTTGTAAGTAGACCCTGTGACTACTGTTCTAAAATGGAATGAAGAATTAGTAGTTCCTTCTTGGAATTTTGAACTGGACACTTTCTAGAGAGAGGTAATAGCTAGACATACAATGGTTTTAGCCAGTGAATAGCCTTTATTTTAAAATTTAAATGTTCTGAAAGACTAGTAGGGGTTTTCAAAGTTGCTGAGGAGGTGACCAAAAAGGAACCAATTTATATGTAAGAATTTTAATTTGTTTCTATTTATGTAGTTGTCTAGAGTTAGTACACTATTGCTTTAACAAGAAATGTTCCTAGGTTCCTGTGCTATTCATTTATTGTTTTTCACTTTACTAATTCAATAGCCTATGTTACTGAAATTGCAAAAACTCAAAAGAATTTAATTCATACTTTAGGAATTACTATTGATAAATTAATACTATGTTGCTTCTCCTTTGCCCTTTCATTATAAGATATTTGCTTACTTAAAAACCTATTTTAGATGTAATTTGAGATTTGTGCCCAGGGGAACATTTTTATTTTCCAACCTCAATTGTTGCACACAACAAAATGCCTCTCCATTTTAAATTGTCTTTCATTTCAAAGCAATAAAGAGTGTTCATTTAGCTTCTAAGGTGGAGTAGAATTTTTTGGGGGGATAGGGAGGTAGGTGTTGGGATTTGTTTTAAATTCTTGACATTATATCCTTGACCTGAAGAAGACTTAGCAGTAGCACTTTTATTTCATGGAAAACTTGGTAAAGTTTGTTTTCCTAATATGATTTTAGTACTTGATATAGCTAATTATTTAGTTCTATTGATATGTGGGTTAAGTAGGTGTTTTGAGTTAGTATTTTTCAGCTTGTTCCTCAGGACCATCATAGTTTTCAGCAGACTCATAAAAATCTAATGACAGAAGTATGTATCTGTTACATACCTATCTAACTGATACTTGAAGATAGCTTATGCTACCCATGCACAGATAAGGGAGAGTAACCTGATAATAACTGGCTAATAACAAGGAAGATTTGCAGACTTCAGAGGAAATTTAGTCCAGTCCATGGCTGCTTGAAAATCCCCTTTTCCACATATCACCATCAAGTCTTTGCTTGGAGTTCCTTGAGAAGGAATCCTTTACTTCCCAGGGCAGCCTGTTTCACTGTTGTGTGTCTGTAACTATGATCACAGGATCGCAGACTGGGAGCAAGCGATCTCCAGATACAGGCACCTTTTTCAGTTCCTTCATTTTACAGCTGAGGAACCTGAAGCCCAGGAAAGGTCAGCAAATTGCTTTAGGGTTACACAGGGACTGTTAGAGTCAGGATTTGAACCTGGGCCCTGATTGCAGAGTTGATGCAGTTCCCACTTTACCACCATGCTCCAAGGTGTTAGAAAGATTTTCTTGACATTAAACTTAAATACCCCTCTTTGCAACTTTAAATAAATTAAAATGGATGAAAAAGGTTTTATTAAGTGTTGTGTGTACCAAACACTTTTCTAAGGTCTGGGGATACAAAGACAAAAAATAAAACTCACCCTACTCTCCATTTAGCCCATACTTTAACTGGAGGAGAGAGTCTTTCAAATTAAGCTTTAAGAATTAGAAATTGAGGGGATGCTCATCAGTTGGGGAATGGGTGAACAAGTATTGGTATGTGAATGTAATGGAATATTATTGTGCTATAAAAATGATGAGCAGGCAGATTGCAGAAAAACCTGGAAAGACTTAAGTGGACTGATGCTGAGTGAAGTGAGCAGAACCAGGAGAACATTGTACACAGCAATAGCAACATTGTGTGATGATCAGCTGTGATAGACTTAGCAATAAAATGATCTAGAATATTCTAGGTACAGGGGATAGTCTGTAAAAAGTCCCTGAGATGAGCAGAGGAGACTAAAGTGTAAGAACACTGGATAAATAGGGTGTTCTGAAAGGGGCCAGGGTATGGTATAGTAAACAGAAGTTTATATTTAAACCTATAGGTAATAGAAAGTCACTGTAGCTCATTGAGAAGGGAGGGGAGGGGAGGACAGCGGTTGTGGTCAGATTTGTGGTCAGCCAACAAGCACTTACTAAGCACTTGCTGTGGTATCAGGAACCAACAGATTTTATATAGAGGCGAGAGAGACCAGGGAGTTGAGGATAACATCTAGGTTGTGAGCTTTGGTGACTGGGAACTTTAGGAAGATGAATTGGCTGGGAAAGAAATAGGGGAGACTTGTGAGGAGGCTACTGCATTTGTCCTGGAAAGAGCTGATGACCCTAAAATAACGTGTCAGTTATGTGAGTGGAGAGAAGAGGGTGGGGGGCAGCTAGGTGGTGCAGTGGATAGAGCACCAGCCCTGGATTCAGAAGGACCTGAGTTCAAATCTGGCCTCAGACACTTGACACTTACTAGCTGTGTGACCCTGGGCAAGTCACTTAACTCTCACTGTCCCACCCCACCCCCCCCCCCCCAAAAAAAAAAGAGAGAGAGAGAGAAGAGGGTGGATGCAAGAGCTGGTTTGGAAATAGAATTGACAAAACATGGCAAATAGTAGCTATGGGAGTATATGTGAGAAAGTGAAAAGCTGAAGGTGATTCTGAGGTTGTGAACCTGAGTGATTGGGAGGATGCTATCAAATACCTCAACAGAAATAGAGATGTTTGAAGGAAGGATGGATCTTAGGGAGAAAATAATGATCTCTGTTGGACGTGTTGTGTTGAAGATGCAGATGAGATGTTCAGGTGGAGAGATCCAACTGACAGTGCTATGCAACTGGAGTTATTGGAGACGTGATTGTGTGTATGTCTATGTTTGGGAGTTGTCTGTATAGAGATGAGCATTGAACCTATGGGAGCTGATGAGGGCAAAGAGAGATGGTGGTATAACAGAGAGTGCTTGGATCCTGTGCCAACTACTTAATAGCCCTCTGATCTTAGGCAAGTTATTTAATCTTTCTGAGCCTCATAATCTCTGAGGTCTCTTCTGGCTTTAACTCATATGAGGCAGAGCTTCTGAACCTTTCCTGGGTCATGGAACCCTCTGGCAGTCTGGTGAACTATGGACCTTTTCTCAGAATCATGTTTTAAATGCATAAAATAAATGACATAGGATAACAAAGGAAGCCAGTTATATTGAAATAAATTTATCAGAATATTAAAAAAAAAACCCCAAAATCACTGACTCTAGGTTAAGAGCTCCTGCTGTAAAAGAAGGTCCAGTACAGAACTTTGGTGGGACATACATGCATGGGGGTGGAACATGGATGTTGATCAAGCAAAGGGGACTGTCCATTAATGAGCGTTAGCTAAGCATTTTCTAAATGCCAGGCATCTGTGATAAGTGTTGGTGATACACAAATGCCAAAGAAAGAAAAAAGAAGGAAGAAGAAGGAAAAGTTATTGGGGAGGAGAACATAGTGGCATGGAAGCAGGAACACATGGGGCTTGGAAGCTGAGGGAGGAGAGGGCCTCTAGAAGGGAGGGGGCTCAGAAGTTTCCAAAGCTGTGTCGGTCAAGCAAAGTAGAGATTCAGGAAAGTCAATTAGATTTGATTAAGAGAGATCAAGAAGGTGGAATGAGTAGAGAGAAACATCTGCCAGGGGTTGGCTGTACATGAAATAGTACATCTGAATGCTGCTTATCTTACGTCTTTTCCTAAATTTGCAGGGAGCTTTTTAAAAACAAAAAGACTCAAGGAATATATTTCCCAAGTGAGTTTAGTTTGTAGATGTTACTATAGCCACTGCTGGCAATAGACTTTTGAAATTTGAGTACATTCTTGTACTCAATTAATTACACCTATCAATTAACCCATGCCAGAGAAATAAAAAGAAAATATTTTAGGAAAAATATGTTTCATAGAGTTCATGTCTATATCATTTATGCAAAGTAAATAATAGAAGAGAATCTGTGTGCTCAAGAGGCCTTGTAATAATTTCTCTGAGCAGCATTTTTGTTCTCAGTTTAGTCGTTCAATTTCCCCTCAATTTTTTGGTAGGAAGTCAGAAGCATTTAATCTCCCTAATAAACACCTGACTTGTTTACCTATCTTATTTTATTTTTGTCAGTATGAAATACAAAATAACAGTGATTCAGATATGTCCACAGCTTTTTCCATGTGACATCAATTTCTTTTTCTATTTATAATCATGAAAGTAGAGCCCTGAAGCTTGATTTTTTATGTAGCAGAAAGATCTTCTAAGTTTGTGGCTTTTTAATTTCACTTTTCCTCTTCTCTTTTCCATTCAGGGTCATGCTGCCCACATAAAATCCCCAAAGCAATGTAGCAGTGTTCCCAGAGAAGCAGTGTTGTTTAGCAGAAACACAAAAGCAAAATCCTATTACTTATTTCCAAGGTCATTATGCAGTCATCATGAAACCATCAGCATGTAGGGATAATTAATGCATGATTGCCACTAAAAATCAAGAATGTATCTGCCTTTTGTGGTCTATGGATTTATTGAAGTTTAATTGTTACTCATTTACCCACTTTATGTTCTACTAGGAAAAGTCTCTCATGTTTTCTCATTAGTCTCCATGTTCACAGACACTCCTAATAAGCCTGTATGTTTTAAACTAAACTTACAAACTTGGCAATTTTGCTGTTTAATATTTAGGTATGATCACATTTTTGGGTTCAAATGTTATATTCATCATTTGTCCTTTCTTTTCTATTTTTTTTTTACTCAACTCATATAGTAAATTCCTTTTGTATAAATGCAAAATCCCATTCAATAGATTCTTCTTCTTTTTTTTTTTTTTGTGGGGCAATGAGGGTTAAGTGACTTGACCAGGGTCACACAGCTAGTAAGTGTTAACTGTCTGAGGCCGGATTTGAACTCAGGTCCTCCTGAATCCAAGGCCAGTGCTTTATCCACTGTGCCACCTAGCTGCCCCCTCAATAGATTCTTAAATAGATTCTTAAAATGAGTTCTACTTATATTTCCCCAAAGTCATCCATCAGTCCATCAAATGATACTGTAATATCTCTAAAAAGCCAAAATTCTTTTAAAAAAATGTTCAGCTTGAGAGAGAGTGCTGAGAAAATCATCCTGATTTAAAACAACAACAACAACAATGCTGTTACATAGTCAGGAGCTGGCTAGACAATAAAATACCAGGAGGAAAAGTTGACTTCTATTTTTGGTTTCTCCATTTATTATTATTTTTTTCTTACTAGGTCTTTTTTCTTTTCTTTTTTTTTAATTTTTGCAGGGCAGTGGAGGTTAAGTGACTTGCCTAGGGTCACACAGCTAGTTAAGTGTCAAGTCTCTGGGGCTGGATTTGAACTCAGGTCCTCCTGAATCCAAGGCCAGTGCTTTATCCACTGTGCCACCTAGCTGCCCTTTTACTAGGTCTTAATGAGAAGAAAGATAAAGAAGCAACAGAGTTTGAAATAACAAACCTGAAAGAATTACAAATAGTAATTTGTTTTTGTTAGTGTAGCCTAAAGAAAGTGGACTTGGAGTTAGGAGGTCTGCGTTTGAGGCCTTTTCTGCCACTTAGTCATAATGTGATGACACTAGGCCAAATCACTTCATTTCTCTGAGCTTCGGTTTTCTCATAGGTAATATGGGAATGATGATGATTTTTGACATCTACATAGCATTTTATTGTGTTACATTTATATAGCACACCATTAGATTGTAAGAGCCTTGAGCACAGGGATGGTCTTTTCCCTAGTTTTTTTTATACCCCTACCACTTAGCTCTGTGCCTGGCACATGGTAAGCACTCAATAAGGTTAACAAATATTTTACATGTGTAATATGGGTTTGAGAGCTGATATGCATCTTGTTATTTATAATTCAGAAAGTAGGGCATTCTTTCTCAGCCCAGAGAGCAATTTGGACCATTGTGACCTTTGAGCCAAGAGACAGACTTGAGTCATGTTTCAGGGCTTTTAAAACAGGGATTCTTTTTTTTTTTTTTTTGGTGGAATACTGGAATTTTATTAAGAGAAAAATCACTAAGATCAGAAAGAGATGGCTTATGTCTTTCTGGACAGCTGTTGAGTTTCCTTTTTGTTCAGAGACCCCATTCCTGCCACAGATGAGAACCTATGGGGATAAGATTCAAGTTAGTGTGGGATCTTTCCTACTTGACTAATAAGATCCCTCATTGGTCTCCTTCTGGAGACTTCCTTCTCAGTTCTGATTTGAGTTGATGAGCCAGCAGGAGGTAGGTAACGAAGTTCTGCAGTCTCAGAATTGTGAGGCAAGAGCCCCTGCAACTCTTTCATGTGACCAGCACGGGGCGGAGGTCTGAAGTCTCCCTGGAAGATGTTTCTAGATTATTGAGACAATGTAAATAGTGTGTGGAAGTGAGTCTATGACACAGTCAGTCCTGGGGGCTGAGTATAGGGGTCTTACAACACAGGAAACACCCTATGTCTGGCCACGGTCATCCCTCAGAATGAGGATTCCCTCTACAATACATAGACAGTGCTGGGGAGATTGCTAGTCCAACCAAAAATGACTATTTCTTTTTTTTTTTTTTAGTGAGGCAATTGGGGTTAAGTGACTTGCCCAGGGTCACACAGCTAATAAGTGTTAAGTGTCTGAGGCCGGATTTGAACTCAGGTACTCCTGATTCCAGGGCCGGTGCTCTATCCACTTCGCCACCTAGCTGCCCCAAAAATGACTATTTCTAATGAGAGCCACCACAGGATAGATACCACCACCTTAGGAAGGCTAATTTTGTGATGAAAAAAGTATAAAAATTAAAATCTGTTGAATTCCACAGCCTAAGCATCTGCTTCCCCAATTAATTACCTACATATCTGTTGCAGAAGCAGGGGCAATGGCTGGCACCCCACCCATGTACCCTCATTGATGCACCACTCACCAGATCCCAGGTACCCACCAACCTCACAGATGCCCTGGTCTAGGCAGGGCAGGCCGTTCACCACCACAATAGGTCTTCCCATATGCATTTCAGTTTTCCTGGCCTCTCTTTTTCCCCCTCCCCTTGTTTGAAAAGGAAGGTCAGACCCTGAAAGGAAGCAGACTTTGTTTCTCTCTTCCCATGTCAGCACACCTGTTCAGCCTCCCCAGGCACCTAGCACAGCTGCCTTCGGTCCCCTATCAGCTGCCTCCTTATAACCCCACCCCAGGAGGTTCTTCTCCAGAGCTGTATAAGTGGCTAGCACCAGTGGGTGCTGGCCAGGTTGCTGGGGGAAGCTACTGGCTGCACCTCACTGATCTCCAGCAGCTGTGCAGCTACTGGGCCTCCACCCCTTTTCATTTCCTCTTAGGAAAGAAGCGTAAAGCAGGGATTCTTAACCCAAGGTCTGTGAGTTTGTTTTTTTAAAAAAATATTTTGATCACTGTTTTTCAATATAAGTGGTTTCCTTTGAAGTCCTATGCATTTAAAAACATCATTCTGAGAAGTGGTCCATAGGTTTCACCAGGCTGCCAAAGGAGTCCATGACAAAAAAGGTTGATAATCCCTGTTTTAAAGGGATATGATCGTGGGAGGGCAGACTGTAATGAAGGAGAGGGGACTACAGTCTTTGACCTGTCTCCAGGCTTTACCAGGACTTAAGGAACTTCGTTTTAGGGACTTTTAGTGCCCTGTGCCACAGAGGAAACATTTGAAAGGAGACACTGAAAAAAGGGCTGAACTAGAACGGAGAAGATTGTTCTCTGTTGAAAGAGGCCAGCTTGGTTGAAGTGGGTCATCAGGCCTGTAGGCATCTGTGAACAGTTGCCTCAGACTGAAGCTTTTGGTCATACTTATCTTTTCAAGGACTGAAGGAAGTTCTAAAAGATGTTTTCCCTCCAACATCCCTTCTCTGTGCCTGTCATTCACTGGTTTCTTTTACCTAAGACTTTATCCCTGTATCTTGATTTTGCCTCAAATACGTAAAAGCTAAGATTTAGCTAGGAATGGACAACATTTAAATTGGGGCATGACATATATATCACTTTTAGTCTAGGGGCAATTGAACGACTTTTAGGTTTCTGTGATTCCTTTCTGTGCTTTTTTATGACAGTTACAGCTAGGTCCCAATTAGGATGAATATTGAATCCTGTGAAATGAAAAGCTAGCTTGAAGCTTAACATTGAAAAAAACAAACCACAACTTGATCATTGCAATTTGTGCCATCACTTCCTGGCAAATAGAGGGAGAAGAAATAGAAGCAGTGGGGCGGCTAGGTGGTGCAGTGGATAAAGCACCGGCCCTGGATTCAGGAGTTCAAATCCGGCCTCAGACATTTGACACTTACTAGCTGTGTGACCCTGGGCAAGTCACTTAACCCCAATTGCCTCACTTAAAAAAAAAAAAAGAAATAGAAGCAGTGTCAGATTTTATACTCTTGGGCTTAAAGATCACTGCAGATGGAGACTGCAGCCATGAAATTAAAAGATGCTTCCTCCTTGGAAGGAAAGCTATGGCAAATCTGAACAGCATAAGCAGAGACATCACCTTGTTGACAAAGCTTCCTATAGTTAAAGCTGTTTTTTCTAGTGGTAATGTATGGCTGTGAGAGTGGGGCTATAAGGAAAGCTGAGTGCCACAGAATTGATGCTTTCCAATTGTGGTACTGGAGAAGACTTTTGAGAGTCCCTTGGACAACAAGGAGATCAAACCAGTCAATACTTAAAAGAAATTAATTCAGGATATTCACTGGAAGGGCAGATACTGAAATTGAAGCTTCAGTACTTTGACCACATAATGAGAAGATAGGACTCATTGGAAAAGACCTTGATTTGGTGAAAGATTGAAGGCAAGAGGAAAACAAAAGATTGAAGGCAAAAGGAAAGGGGGATGGCAGAGGATGAGATGGTTAGTATCGTAGAAAAAATGAACATTAGACAGACTTTGGGAGATAGGGCATGGCATGCTATGGTCCATGGGGTCATGAAGAGTTGGGTTCGACTAAATGAATGAACAACAACAAAGAGGTGATGAGGGCCTTAAGTCAGGTGGTGGTTGTGTAAGTTAAAAAGTGATAGATGTGATTGATATTATGTAGGTAGAATGAACAAAACCAGGCAATTGATTGGGGAGGGTAAGGGAGAATGAAAGTTAAGGATGACCCCCAGGTTGTGAACCTGGGTAACTAAAAAGATGTTACCTTTGATAGAAATAGGGAAGGTGGAGGGGCAGCTAGGTGGTGCAGTGGACAGAGCACTGGCCTTGGAGTCAGGAGGAACTGAGTTCAAATCCAGCCTCAGGCACTTGACACTAGCTGTGTAACCCTGGGTAAGTCACTTAACCTCAATTGCCTCACCCAATGAAAGAAAATAAGTCAGAAAGAACGAACTAGGGAAGGTAGGAATAAAGGTGTGGGTTTGGGAAAAAGATAATGAGTTCCGTTTTGGTGGCTCTGCTCATTTTGAGATATTTATGAGATGTCCACATGGAGGCGACTACCAGAGTTAGTTCTCTTTCACTGGAGCTCTTCAAGTGGAGACCATATGAATACTTGTCAGGAGCAATGCAAAAGAGATTCCTGCACAAAAGTAGGCTAGAACATATGACACCTAGAGTCCTTTCAAACTCTGAGGTTCTGTAATTCTGTTTAGTTCTCTGTCACTGGAGCTCTTCAAGTGGAGACCATATGAATACTTGTCAGGAGCAATGCAAAAGAGATTCCTGCACAAAAGTAGGCTAGAACACATGACACCTAGAGTCCTTTCAAACTCTGAGGTTCTGTAATTCTGTTTGAAGTATTGTGGATTCAAATAGTCCTAACCCATTGAATAACAGTCATAAGATTTGAAGGGACTTCCAACCACTTCATTTTATGGCTATAGAAACTGAGGTCGAGGGAGTTAAATGACTTGCACAGCACCACACATCTAGTCACAGATTGAGGACAGATCCTAATTGGTTTCCCTACTGTAAGTCTTCCACAACTCCTGTACATCCTATGCACTACTGCCTGAGTAATTTTTGTTTAGCTCAGCTCTGACCATGTGGCTCCCCTACTCAACTTATTCCAGTGACTTCCTGTTGCTTCTAGGATAGTGTATGTGCTCCTCTGTTTAGCTTTTAAAGCCCTATACAACCTGGCTCCAATCTATCTTTCTAGCCTTTTTGGACATTACTTCCTCCCCCCCACCCCCCACTCTGTGATTTAGCCAAACTGGGCTTCTCCTTGTTCCTCACAAATGGCCCTTTATCTCCTTTATCTTTAACCTTATGATAGAGTTTGTTTCTTTGTTTCTTTCCTTCCTTCTTTCTTTTTTCTTCCTTCCTTCCTTCCTTCCTTTCTTTAAGATGCAGCTAAGGCACCATTTTCTGCCTGAAGTCTTTCTGCTAGTGCTCTCTCTCTTCCCTAGATGATCTTGTATTCATATATTGTATTCATATGCGTTTGTATTTTTTTCACTCCATGTGTGTACATACACATTTGCATGTGCATGTGGCACATTTTAGGTGCTTAATAAATACTTAGTTGAGTGATTGATTGATAGAACTCAGCTCTTCTAAGCCTACATCATGTGCTTTTACCACTGTACCACAGTGCTTGTCCACTACAAGTCTGCTGTTATGGAAAGGAAAGAGAGGGAAGAGTAGTGTATTACTCACCTGCCTATTGTTATTCTCTTAGCTTCCAGTAAAAGATCCACACTGATAATGTTTTAGACTCATTTTTACAGAAAGCAAAAGGAATTGCAAATGTCCAAAGAAAGATACATGAACCTTAGTAATGAACCTTTTGTGAAAGCTTATGTAATTTGTTATCTGTAATCTAGAATGGAAAGAAAGCTGGTTTTTAAAAACAACAACAAAAATCAAACCTATACTGTTATTTTCTTCTAATATTTACATTTTGTTATCTTACAAAATAATTACCAAACTAAAGTGAACTACTTCATCATAATTCTACATAGCTGTGAGCCAGATGGTATTGTGAAGTTTTAATCTGGCTAGCCTACTTCTTTTCCCTGCCCAAAGAGGGGCTATTTTCTCCATCAGTTAGGGGTATTATTGCCAGAAACAATTTGTTACTCATTAAACTGTAATCTCTAAACCTCAAAGACCCATAGAGACAGCCATCTAAGACACCTGAATAGATTGTCAATGATGCCAAAGATTTCACATTTCTGGAAAGGACAAGAAAAACAGAATTATCATAAATATCTGGAAGCCTCTAAATCAACATCGAATTGTTATGTTTTGTTTTAAAATAATTCTATCTTAACCTTTAAATTCTCAGACTACATGGTAGTTTAGCTACTATTTTTGGAGAGTGGTAGTTGTGATGATGGTGATAACAGACCTGTGATTTCATCTGTGAAGCTAATTCACAATGTAGAAGCCCCTATCACTGATATAGACCAGTAACTCATTTGTAATTTTTATAGTCTTAGAGAATTTCCATGAGCACTGAGATGTTAAATAACTTGTCTATAGTCTGAGAGCTCATATGTCATCAACAACAACAAGCAAGCATTTATTAAGTGGCCACTATGTACCAGGCCCCACACTAATGTTTGGCAGGCAAAAGACAGTCCCTGCTCAAGGAGCTTATATAGTTGGTAATTTAGTAGACAACATGCAGACCACTATGTCTGTGCAAGACATAGACTAGATAAACTGGAGATACTCAACAGAGGGAAGGCACTAGAATTAATGGGAATTGAAAAGGGCTTTTCACAGAAGGTGGGACTTTAGCTGAGAGTTGAAGGAAGATAGGAAAACCAGGAGGTAGAGATAAGGAGGAAGGGCATTCCAGCTATGGGAGATAGCCAACAAAAAGTTTTAGAATTGGGAGATGTATTGTGTAAGGAATAGCAGGAAGGTAGTGTCACTGAATTGAACACTGTCAGGAAAGGGGAGCATGAAGTAAGTAGTAAGACAACTGAAAAGATAGGAGGGGGCTAAGTTATGAAGGGCTTTAAAAGAGAAACAGGATTTTATATTAAATCCTGAAGGTAATAGGGAGCCACTGGAGTTTACTGAGTAGGGGGGTAGCATGGTCAGAGGTGTGCTTGAAGGAAGATCACTTTGGTAGATAATTGGATGATAGATTGGAGTGGGAAGAAACTTGAAGCAGGGAAACCAACCAGAATGATAGACTAGGCTTGGAATGATAAGGACCTGTACCAGGGTAGTGGTAGTTCTGAGAAGAAAAAGGGGTATTTTGGAGAGATGTTGTCAAGGTAGAATTGATAGGACTTGATAATAGATTGGATATGGTGGTGAGGGAAAGTGGGGACTTGTAGATGATACCTCAGTTGTGGCAAGTCTGGATGACTGGGGAATGGTAGTAATGTTCAGCAATAGGGAAGTTAGTAGGGGAAGAGGGTATTTGGGAAAAAAGATAATGCATTCTGTTGTTGTTTAAGATGTCTACAGGACATCCAGTTTAAGATGTCCAGTAGGCAGTTGGAGTTCTAAGAATGGAGGTTAGGGTTGGAGAAGTAGATCTGAGAATCATCATCATCAAGTTAATAATTGAATCCGTGGATGTGGATGAGATCAAGGGAAATAGTGTAAAGATGAGAAGAGGGCCCAGCATAGGACTCGTGTCAGACAGTACTTGCCAGAAAGTTTTCTTGACTCCAAGGCAGACCTAGACCTCTTATTCACTGCACCATGTTGCCTTTTTTCCTATGTAACAGAAACTGACAATTACATTGCACAAACAAGCTTTGACGGCGTAAATAAGTGGTTTATATAGGGAATCAACATATAGGATAATGTTAATTGGTAATTATGTTTTCAAAGTGTATGGAGACTGAACATTCCAGTTAAGTCAGAGGCTATTCTTAAGTTTATCATATTCTGATATGTGAATTTGGAGAAATGATTTTTCCTTGAACTTTCTCAATTTAAAATAGAAAGGTATAGATAGACATCACTGGAAACTAGTGGTATCAAACTCAAATAGAAATGGAGCCACTAAGCTGTACATAAGGATGCTTGTGGGCTGCATGTTGACTTAGAAAACCACATATTAACATTATCTGTGTTCTTTTGTACTTTTATTTATTTTGTTAAATATTTACCAATTTCATTTTAATCTATTTTGAGATGTACTTTATTGTTTTGCCAGCCAGGCTGTGTGTTTGACACCTTTGCTATAAACTATTACCATTGCTACTTAATAAGCACTAGTTTTCTGTAATTTTTTGCAATCCCCACATTAATTGTGCCCTATATCTACTTTCACTTGATTCAGCTGATTCTATTTCATTGTTACTTTTCTTAGCTTAGTAGATGATTTGTAATATGTTTATCCAAGATAATTTTGGACATTTTAACGAGGTTATAAGGAATTCCTTAATGTGCTTTGTGCTCTGAAATAATATTTGATAATTGATGAATGTTGTTATCATGATAATATTATTTTTGTATGGCTTCTTATAATTTACAAAAGGCTTTCTGCATAGCAACCCTTTTCCTTTATTTCTACTATACCAAGGATACTTAGAGTAGAATTATAGCTAGTAGATATCTGGCTTCAAATCCTTTCTCTATCACTTATTGTGTGTGGTCTACTACAGGCAAGTCATATTGCCTTTTTGAGCTTTAGTTTCCTCATGTATAAAGTGATGATAATGATACTTATAGTGTTTACTAAAGGTACAGTTTTCAGACCCCCTATAGACATTATTTTAATTCTTGATATTGTAAATATGAAATCTTTGTGCAATGACCAATAAATACTTGATTAGCATGTTTACTGAGTGAAACCAGAAGACAAAAGGAAATTTTAGCTAAGTGTAAGAATGGTCTGTTTAAGATGTTGAAACCAAAAAATGGGAAGTAGATAAAAGAACAGACATTTCTTAGGCAGTTTAATTGATTATTTAACCTAGGGAGAAAGGAGCTTAGAAATCACCTCTAGCAGCACTTGATCTCCTTCCCTAGAGGAAAGGTATAATAGTAAATGGAATCACCAGTTTATATATAACCTCATTTGCAAAATTTCATGGAAAACAATGGTATAAGATTTTGAAATGTATCATCTGATAAAACATTGAGAAACCGTATACTATATATTATATATTAAATTATGTATGTAATGTAATAATGAAAAATTTATAGAATGCTTTAAAAAAGGCAAAATAATTCTGAGGGGATTTTGGGATGAAGCTGGGAGAATAGTACATAGATAAAGAAAAAAAAAGATTTGTCAAGAAATTTTTTTATATAACGTATTGTGTAATTGAATTACAGTGGAACTACCAAAGTGACTTATACCATCATAGCCCCTAACATGCTATGTGAAGAAGTAGAAATGACATAAAAGAAAACAAAGCTAGGAAGAACAACTGGGGTAGAGCAAATATGCACATACAATGACTCATGCTGGAGGCAGGACAGTTTTGAAGTCATTGATAGGTCAATTTCTAAGGTATCTGGAAAAGGGAAGGATACAAAAGACACAACAATTATTCAACCTTACCATATAACAAAGTATTAATAATTATCAAACCTACTTTACCAGGTTTACAGTATCTTTATGAGAGTACTCTACACATGCATCAAATGCATCCTTAATTAAGGTGTTAGAAGGATAGGCTTTTGCAAATGCTACTGTATAACAAGCCATATCTTAGTTTTTCATAGTTTACTGAAAGGTGTAAAGAATCCAGAATCCCACTGTGCTTATTAGCTGTTGATTATAAAAAAGCATTTGATTAGACAGAAGAAAACACTCTGAAGAAGCTTGCCATCTAACCTGGTGGTGGTTGTTATTGTTTGTCCTTTGTTTTTGAGAGTACCAGTGACATTGTGGGTGATGTCTTGACTTGAGCATGATTTGGATTTAAGTGAGGCAGAGTTGCATGAAGTTGTCAGCCTCACTCTCTCTGCCTGAGTCATTGAAGTCCGGTGGCAGGACAAAAGTCAAGATGATTGGTGATGGCTTGGGATGGGGTGGATGCCTGACACGTGCCTTAGCCACCTTCATGGCCAGTGGAACAAACTGTCCTCATACACCCATTTTTTTTTGGGAAAGTCATTACATGCTTGGGGTAGACATAACCTTAACTCACTGACAAGTTTGAGGCTTTTTGATTACTCTCAACCTGGTTTAGTCCTTCTGCTGAGATGGTTTTGCTGGGGTATGTCTACTGTGCATGCTACACTTCTTGGAGCCACAGGTGAGAGTTGGCTAAAGGTGGGGACACCAAGGTGGATGGATGTAAACCCTCACACCAAAGGTGCTAGTCCTCCTTGAATATTCCATACGTCTCTCCAAACTGGTATCTCCCACGTATATGTTAAAATTGTGTAAGATTCCTTCAAAGATGTAACTGGATACTCTTATTTGAGCTTGTGATAAGAAATAAAATAAGGCATAAAACAAGGAAACAACTTACCAGAGGTGTTTGCCACCATGGTAGAGAATGCCTCACAGAGTCCAAATGGATGAGGGATTCTCTAGCTCATGAACCTCCAGTTTGTAAATGACATGTATTTTTCTCTGAGCCCCAAGTAAAAAGCTAGCATCCTAAACGACAGTTCCTAACTATCCAGACAAGAAATACCAAGCAATGAAAAGTTCCTGTTGTCCAGGTTATACTGTATAGTTCTAAGGGCAACCTATAGAGCTCATTTATCGGTATATTGGCCTTGGATAGACACTGAAGATAGATAATGGGTTGACCCCAAAATTGAACAAGGACAAGTGAATAGGCAGAATTTCCTTTGGAAAACTGTACAGTTTGTAACCTTGAATTAGAACCTCTGGGATGTTATGACATTCATTTGTAGTTAATCAGGCACATATGTCAATTTCCTGGAGTGCCACTCTAATTCTTGGCCATTTTGAGCTGTCTTTCTTTTTAAGGATACAATCTCATATGATTTTTGGGTAGCCTGAAACATATCCCATTTCTGGAAATCACTTGGGAACAGGATAAGTACATCATTTTAAAACTTGTTCTGTATGACTTCATTGCAGCCTAGCATGTTTCTCTAAGAGTTAGCAGGTGGAATAATGCAGCAAGGAAGCAGTTATAAGTTCTCACTTCCTTGGTTTTTAACTTTGATTATCAGACTGTTTTAGAGAATATTAATACCATTAGTCCTGGGCCTATAGATGTTTTTACCCATTTGCCTGGGCCATTTATGTATGGTGTGGCATTTTTCTGAATTAAGAGGGGTGATCACTTCAAAAAAAAGGAAATTATGTCGTATAGGGGTAGGGTTTCACATTTCAAAAGTCTAATTTATACCTTTCTATATTTCTTTGTGTTTTTAGCACATCTGGAACATGATTTCAATATTAGCATTACAGCTAAATATCAGAACAACACCTACAAACATCTTGTCACATGCTATTATTTTTCCTGGAGGATTTTAATTAAAAACTTTTTTTGTTGTATTTTTTTTCCCAATAAACAACTATTTATTTTTTCTCTCTCCCTCCTGCCCCTTTATGGGGAAAAAAAAGAGAAAAAGACAGTTCTTTCTTTGTAGCAAATATTCATCATCAAGCAAAATAAACACTCACATTGGTTGTATTAAAAAATGTGTTTCTCAGTCTGCATATTTAGTCCATCACCTCTTAGTTGGGGAATGGGTTAGGGAATTCTTCATCTAGTTCTTAAGTATTTCAAAGTTGTTAATTTTTATAAAGTTGTAGTTAATGTATCAAATATTTTTCTGATTCTATTTACTTCCCTTTGTAACATTTCATACAAGTCTTTCCAGTTTTCTCTGAAATTGTTCCTGTTTTCATTTAGTATTCCATTAAATTAATATGCCACAGTTTGTTCAGCCATTCTCCAATTGATAGGCATCCTCTTGGGGGGCCCTTTTTTTTTTTAAGAGCCAAATTACTATTGGCACTTTTCAAGCACAAATGGATTATGTTTCAGCTGGGTTTTGATCTAGGCACATCAGTCAGTTAACACAGTCAGTGTCTGGGGCCATAATCTTGGGAAGCAGCCCCTGTGGAAATGTAACTGCTCCTGCAGGTGCTATAGTTGTATCTATTTAAGACCCCAAAAAGACAAATTCTTGTCACTGAAGTTCTTGGTTCTGTCAAATAGTTCAGCCTCAGAAACTTATATAATTTTATTTTAAAGAAGAGCTATTACCATCAGCTTTGTTATGACACTCTAAGTATCTTTCCATTTAATTTACCTCTGAAGCCTTTCTTATGTGTCATTTCTCCCATTAGAATGCAAGCTCTTTGAGAGCAGGGACTAGTTTACTTTTCTGTTTGTATTCTTAGTGCCTAATACAGTATTTTGTACATTTTGTACATTCTGTTTGTATTCTTAGTGCTTAATAAATGCTTCATTTGTACATATATTTATTGTGCACCTACTGTGTGAAGTAGGTTATTGTATATGCCCAAGTATCTACCATCCCTTCAAATTCTTACACTATGTTTCTTCTCCATCTTTTCTCCATTTCTCAGCTAAACTCCCAGAAAAGCACATATACACATTTATAAGCATATATGTATATACATACACAAATTCTTCATATGTATATATGAACACATGCATACATATACATGCATTCATACATATATGTGTGTATGTATGTATGTATATGCACACATACATATGTGTATGAAATAAATTAGAGGTAATCTCAGAAGTAAGACCCTAAGATTATGTAGAATTGGGAAAGTCTTCTTGCAGAAGGTGGGATTTTACCTGACATTTGAAGAAATCCTGAGAAGTCAGAAGGTAGAGATAAGGAGGAAAAAAGATCAGGGGATGGGAGACAGCCAGAGAAAAAGTGGAATCAGAAAATGGAGCTTCTTGTTGGCACAAGTAAAATTCAATAAAAGTAGACTGAGGCAAGTATTTTACAAGCAGGGTAACAGTTTATTAAAAGGGTGCAAACCTGCCAATAGAGTGGGTCTAGTGACTGCTTCAGTTAGCCAAAAGACTGTTAAACTAAGATGCAGCTCCTTTTTATAAACATAGAACAAAGGATGGAACAGGGTAGGTAAAGAAATAATATAACCGGTTGTAGGATTGGCAGCATTACAGGGGTGAGGAAACACGATTGGTTGGAAATTGGGAATGAGAGGCTAATAACAGTCCCCTCCTTCCCTTCTATGACTAAGAAAAGTCCACCTGCAAGGTTAAAGATAGTGGACCAGACTTTTTTGGATAGCAAACAGACATGCTTAAAGGATAGCTTGGTGGTGTGAAGATAGACGGCCTGGTGGCCACCTGCCTCCCTCAAGGATAGCAGATTTCCTTAAGGCAAGAATAGAACAGTGATTAGCAGGAGAGCTTAATTGCTAAATTTAACTCATTCCAAGGTAGCAGAATTTCTGAATTAAGTTCAGAGACAAAGAACTATGACATAAGCAGTTACAGGAAAATTACAGAATGAAGTAAAACTTAAAATTCAAAATCAGTTTTTGCTTTTCTTGGTGTTTAAAGAACGGTAAGGAGGCTAGTGTCATTGGATCACAGATTATGTTAGTGAAGTGTTAGGGGGCAGGGGCAAAGGAGAGGACAGAGTTATGAGAAAACCTGAAAGAGTATTTTCTGGAGACCTGTCAAACTCAACATGTCCAAAACAGCTCATTTTCCTTCCCCTCAAACTTACCTGTCTTCCACACTTTATTTCTGTCAAAAAGTCCCACCATTCTCCTAGTCATACAGGTTCATTACTTTAACATTATCCTTAACTCCTCCCTGAGTTTCCAAACCTTGATATTTCTTCCTCTACTACATTTTTTACATACAACCCCTTCAGCCTACAGGTAACACCTTAGACCTTAGTTCAGGCTCTAATCATTTCTTGCATAAATCATTGCAACCTTTTCCTAATTGGTCTACTTGAAGAGATTTGAATCTCCTCAATAGAATTGCCAAAGTAACTTCCTTAAGCATAAATCTGACCATGTGACTCTCCTAAATCAACACCGATGGCTTCTTATTACAGAATAAATATTATATGAACAAATACAAATATGTAGAAAGTAGTTATTTAATCTGTTTTGGGAGGTATGAGGCACGACTAGGTGAGAGGATTAGGAAAGGTTTCATGCAGCAGATAGTAATTGAGCTGTGTCTTGAAGGAAGAGAGGGAACTCTGAGGTGGACATAAGGAAGGAATGTTTTCTGAGCCCATGGGACAGCCAGTGTAAAGGTATGGAGATGGCCAATGGAAAAGTTTGGCTGAATGATAGAGTGCAAGAGAGGAGGTGTTGTACAATGAGGCTGGAAGGTTAAGATGGTGCTGGGTTGGGAAGGGGTTTAAGAACAAACTAAACAGAGGAGTCTGAATTGAGAAAGTGCCTTGTAAAAAAGGTTAGCTTGCCACAATTCAAGAAGAGTTGAATTCAAGTTCGACCTCTGAGACCTAGGCATGTCACCTGGGTCTCAGAGCTCCAGGAAGTTCTTAAGACTCTAAGTTGTTGAGCTGGTGCTGACCTGCATTGATAGGAGTTTCCTCAACAGGAATTTCTTCTACTAATGAAATCACAATCTTTCTTCTACTCTTCCATATAAATTATGAGTGTCTTCCTATTTTTTATAATGTAACCAATTTTATTTTATGTGATGTTATTTGTTGCTTACTGTCTCCAGCACCTCCTAGTTCTTTTCTCAAAGAAAATTTTCATGATACAAATTATGAAACAAATTATGAATTATAGCACAGTACAAGCCATTTTCTCATTCCTTCCTCCTGGACCATGATTTTTAATATATTTTTCATCATCTTCACTTATAGATATTGCATTTTTATATTTTTCATATAAAATATACTTACAAACTGAAAAACAAAAAGCCTGAAGAATATTTTTCATGCTCATTGGTAATTTTATTCAGTTTGAAATATAAAGGCATACTTCAGAGTAATTTTAGTTACTAATTTCTGTGCTACTGATGGTGTCAGTGTAGCCTGAAATTAGGAGGATAGACTGAGATCCAGGAAGACTCCTTTTGTGGGAAGACTCGCCGAACATGACCCCCATCTGTCCTTTTTGTTGTTTACATTAAATCCCCCCTCCCCAAATTAATCTAGAGTTGGTGTAGTAGGACTTGAGATGAAATAAGGAATTGAAGATCCAACTTTCTTCTGATAGCATTACACCTTTGCTTTTCCTGCTGGGTGCAGTTTGTCCCATGAGAAAGGTGGCAAAGGGCTGGGTATCTTCCATCTGCCCCAAAGCAACAATTTCCATCTGTGCCAGCACAAGACAACTTCTGCCTCTTGCTGTCTGCCCAGCTCCCAACCAGGATGTGGAGAACCTCTGGTGCAAATAGGAGCAAACTTCTCATTGGCCTCAGGCCTTTCATGTCTTGTTGCTCTTGTTCCTTGAGACAGGAAGAAGAAAGTTGAAGGGAATTGGAACCTCTTTCTCCTGTTGTGAAGGTTTGACTTTCATCTCCTTCTGTAACCCTTTTCTGCTTAATCTACACCCAGTGCAGGGAAGAGGAGCAGTGATCATCTGACTGTGAAACTCCAGTCTCATACTGCACTTGCCTCCAACCAAATCTCTGACCTCATTTGGGAAGTGGAGAGTCCTCCTCTACTTAGTGATGAACATTCTCATATACAGTCATATTCTTAACATCGTAATGGTTCTGAACTCTCGTAGATCACCATTCAGACCCCATTTCCTACCCTCTACCTCCTGATTCCTTATTCTCATCCCCTTCAACCCTCCCACCCCAGAGTTTCAGCTAAATACCATCCAGCTCTTCCACTGTGCCTTCTGGGATGCTTGTTTGATAGGTAGCAAACTTTCCTTCATTTTAAATCTTTTCCTCTCCCACTCCTTCCATCTGAAACATGGTTCTCCACTAAAAACACTAGGAAGAATAGGAATAAATGGACTTCAGTTTAACATGGTAAGTATTACCTATAAAAACCCCAAATCACCATTTTATGTATTGTAGATATTTTTTCTTTGATTTTTTCTTTAACCCACAAATTCTTTAGAATTGTTTTTATATTCTCCAGTTAGTTTTTAATCCTTTCTTCTGTTGTCTTTTCCTGAATGTAATTTTAAAAAACATTTTGTTCAGTAAAGGATTTTAAAATATTTCCAGTTTTTGGCATTTTCTGTGAGGTTTTTATGTTGTAATAAATGTCCAGTTTTGTTAATAGGCTATTTACATCTGAGAAATAGGTATCCTTCTGTTTGCCTGTTGTTTAATTTATTTCTATACCAAACTCTGTTTTTATTTCTTTTCTATCCTCCTTTGATTGGTTGAGATGAAAGTATGGTTCAAGTAAATGCCTGTTCCTTTCACTCCTCACTACTTATTTGTAGTCTTCTACTCGTGCATCCAGGATTTGTGACATATTAAATTTCACTCCCCTTCCTTTCCCAGCATATTTTCCCCTCCCTTTCTTCTAAGATCAAAACATAGCAAAACCATTCCTAGCCTTTGTATCTTATTAAATTTTCTTTATTATTCTTGATATCACAATGTTCTGATAGGACATTCTCTTCTCTTCCTATTAGAATGGAAACATTTCATCCTTTTTCCAATCTGTTTACCTTTTTATGTTTCTCTTGATTCCTGTGTTTGCATTTCATTTTTCTTGGTCAGCTGTTGTTTTTTCATCAGGAATGCTTGAAAGTTCTTTTACTTTTTTTTTCCCCTGGAGAATTATACTCAGTTGTACTGACTAAGCTATTCTTGATTATGCCATACCTTTTACCTTTGTAATAATTTTCTAAGCTCTCTTTTCCTTTATGGTCCCAGCAGCCAAATCTTAGGTGAGCCTATCTATGGCTTCTGTGTGCTTGGATTCGCTATTTCTGGATGCTTCTTTGACCTTAATGTTTTGGTTTTTGGCTGTGATGTTCCACAAAAGGTTTCTTTCAGAAGGTGGCTGCTGTATTCTTTTTATTTTCACTTTTCCCTATAGTTCAAATAGGTCTGGACAATTTTCTTTCATGATTTCTTGAAATATGATATGGAGACTCTTTTTTGGGTCGGGGGTTGTAGGGGGCAGTTCATGGCTTTCAGGAAATCCAGTGGTTCCTAGGTTATTTTCTTCCTTGCCCTGTTTTCTATAGAGGTCAGTTGTTTTTGATATGAAGTATTTTATATTTTCTTCATTTCTTTTAGTCTTTTGACTTTCTTTCAATATTTCTTGTTGACTTATAATTAACTCATTTGTAGTACATTTTGATTTTTAATGAGTCTGTTACTTGTATTTATTATCAAGTTAATTAATTATCCTGGATTTCTTTTATATGTCCTTTTCCAAACTATATGTATTTCTTATTGACAGGGATATAGCAGATGATAGTACTGACTAAGCTTTCGCTTTTTATTTTGAAATGTAAGGGCTATAATATCCTGTTTCTCTTTTTTAGTGACAACTAATAGCTTGTAATAGGCACAACCTGTTACCTAAACAATTAGTTGTTGCTTTAGATATAATGTTGGATAATTTGTGAAGTTAATATTTTTCTTGTCCCACTGATTAGCTATGATTGAGATATATTTTTAGGCATATATTTATATATCCTCAAGCGAAAGCTTTGCACTTTCCACATTAACATTAAAGGAAGTTTTGTGGTTTAGCACAGGACCTTGCACTGTTTTTTAGGCTCTAGATGAAGAATAGCACTCTTACAATGCTAGTGCCTAGGACAAAATGTGCCTTTGTACTTTTAGAAATAGTACATTGTTAGTTTTGGTGAAAATGTAAAAACCAGTAATTGAACGCCTTCATAAATTTATTTTGTGTAAAAATATTGTGAGCAAATAACTGTAGCGGTCATGGATATGTTCCTTGGAAGGCTATTTTAAAGTTGGAAATGTGCTTTTAATTTTCTTAAGTGTAGCATTTACCCATTTTCTCAGTTTACAAATCAAAACTAGACTTAACTGCTAATGGTTTAAGAAAATCAGAGTGTATACTTTTTCTTCCTGGCATGTTCTTATGGTTTAGATTTGAAATTAGAATATACAGTTTGGCTTACAGCATGTGCAAAAGACAAGAACATTGTGGTATCACAACTCTGTTGGCTGTCTATTTACTACTCATCTGTACTGCTTATGCCAAGGCAGCCCTATTTTTAAAAGTAGCAAGCTGTACTTGTGAAACATGTGGGTAGGCCATGCACAGTGACAGTGTACCATTTTCTAAAATACAATATGTTAATAACCATATGTGACTATTACTTTTTTTTTCAGGATATATTTAGCTTATCATTCATAATGTCTAAACTGTTTTTCTCTACTCTCACATCGAAACTGAAAAAATTTTTTTCTTGTGTTATCCTTGCTAGTTTCCTGTGGTCATTTACATTTTATGGAGTAATGACTTTAATAAAAAAGTGTTGTTGGATTTGTGTTTGTGTATGTGGGAGAGAAGAGCCTCATTGACCACCTTTGAAATAATACACTTTCCCGAAAGGGAAGAAAAATTCCTCCTTCCTTGTTTTAAGATTCTTCACTGAAAATGAGGATATGCTTAAGTCATATGGGGAGTCATTCCCCTAAAATCTGTCCTCTCCACAAAGACTAATTATGGAAATTGCCAGTGCTACTTTAAAGTAATATAGGAATCAGCTCTGGTGCTAAGAGGAGGTAGTTCTTGCAGCTTTGTGAAGGGGCTATCAGGTTGCACTTAGTGGCCCCTTTTCTCATCCTTGATTCTCTGGAGACTTCATATCCAGGAATGTACAGGTAAGGAAACTAGCATGTGGGAAGCAAAGTGTGCTTTCCATACATTAGCTCTTGGGTCTGGGGATGAATTATTTTCACAGAATCATAAAGGAACTTGAGAAATCATCTAATCTGACCTCTTTATTTTATAGAAGATGAAAACATCTGAGAAATTAAATGAATGACAGAGTTTGGACTGGAACCTGGATCTCATGACTCTTAGGGCAGTACTCTTTTTACTTAGCCATGCTATCTCTTTTAATTCTTCCTAATTCCTTATACCAGAATGTCTCAAAGTATGTTCTATGGAACACAGGATATTCTTAAAGCAGTGCAAGAGATTTCGTAAAAGAAAGAGCTATCATGTGAAACAAGCTCATACATCAAACAGAGTTGGCCTTTCCTTCATTTATTGCTCTCCTTCATTGTGTTGTGCTGATGGAGAGAATAGTAACAATAATAACAATAAAAATAATCCAACAGAATTACATAAATTGTGTTAAATGTGAAATATAAAGCTTGTGTACCATTTACATAATCAGTGACAAAGTGGCTATATCAAGGCAGGTGACAGAAACTAGAACTTCTGTGTATAATTGGAAAGTGGTGAGTCTGGATAAGATCTATAATTATTGGCTCAAACACCTGTGCAGACTTGATCCTGTCTTTCCTAACAGAAGGTATCACATTTATAACAAAAAAACAAGAATACCAGTGATCTCTAAATATAGATGAATTATATGTTTATGTACTTCATACAAAGCATTTATAGATTTTGTCTATAAACAAATCTATAAACACTTAAAGGAAATGGTTGGATTAGGAATGGAAAGGCTATGCTGGGGGTATAAAGAAAAATTTATTATTGATTTGGTCATTACTGAGGAAGCCACCTGAAAATGTCCTAGCATTTACACAGCATTGATTGATTACCAGGAAGCCTTTGATTGTGTTCCCGTACTTGTGGTTTAATCATATTGTAACGATTGGAATGATGCCACCTGCTGGAGACTTACTGTAGGAAAGCTCCGCCATGAGGAGAAGGCGCCTGAGGGCAAGACATGTGGCTTTTCTTTGGCATCTGGAAGTGATGTTTGCATGTGGGAGGAAGAAGAGGTGAGTGTCTCTGTCTCTCTCTCTGTCTCTCTCTGTCTGTCTCTCTCTGTCTCTCTCAGCTCCCTTTTTCTTTCTCTTCACCAAAGTCAAACAGCCCAGGTGAAAGGAAGAGGTAGAGGAGAGAGAGGGCACTTGGTGCTTTTCCAGCAGGTCTTGCTGCTGACCAGCTCTCTCAGATCAGTTCTGTAATTTTGTCAGTATGTTTCATCCCTCCAAAAACACTTGGAATCCCTTTACCATTTAGTAAATGATCTTTGGACGTTTTGTGTGGCCAATCTGGTCATTAGCCTCTGTTAACTCGGTTTTCCCCCAGACAGCACTGGACCCCAAATTGAAGTCTTTCTGACTTTGTAGGATCTGTATTCCACTAACATAACCTTCAAGAACACAGGATCACCTACACCCCATAATGAAGGATTGGAACAGGATTCTAATGGTATTATTTGTAAATGGCTACATAAAATTCTACTTATTTTAATATTAAATTTTTTTTTTGGTTAACCCCAAAACAATGACTGTATAAAAACACAAGAAAGGCTAAATTCCCCTGCTTGTTGGTTAGATGGAAATGGTTAACTCATATTGACACATGAGTTATGTACATATCGACAGGAAGGCCATTTTTAGCATTTGTTTAAGAAGATGATGAAACATGTTTGAGGTTGGAAAGGATAAGTTACCTTGGGCACGGGATAATGGGTAAACAAAGGAGATGTATGGTAGCAAAGTAAGGAGGAACTTTTAAAGGTTTAAAAGGTTTAAAGGTTCATGCAATTTTCTCACCCCTGCTTAGTGACATTATGAAAACAGAAACTATTCATAAATGGACACCTATGCCACTCAATACTTGGAATAATCCAACCAACTGACAAGAATTTATTATATTTCTTCTCTAATACATGGCAGGTTACTTAGGATGCAACCAGAGACAAAGCAGATTTTAGAGAGAAAGGAGAGCAAGTTGAGGTACCAAGGATAGGGACAACATTTTTAAGGAATTACACATCCGCAGAAATACTTTTAAAATAAGCACTTTATTGTGTAATAATAAATACCGATATTGGGTACATTGTCACTGGTTTTATTGACTATAACTACAAGTGTTTTACCTCCTGGTAAGAGCTTCTGAAATTGCTAACATCCAAGAGTGGAATCAAAAGGACTGTGATGTGTGCTATTGCATGAACTTGGCCAGCATGATGTCAGCAAAAATGCTTTAAACAGATGACTGAATCATTCACATTTGTTTATGGACATGGGGTGATTTATGATGACAATTAAGGACCAGGTTATTGCCACCAAGGATTATCTTTGAGGAGGTCCAACTTAATGGTCAGTGTATATTATGCAGGAAGATGCCTAGAACATCATTGCAGATACCCAGACTGATAACCTACAAAAAACCTAGAAAGATATGGTGGCTAGAATTATAATCAGAAGCTTGCAATCTTTCGTGGACCAGTAGACAGCAAATGCTCATAAATACAGACTCCAAAATATCTTTGAGAACTTCACCAATAAACTGTATTGATATTGGACATGAAGTAGAACACTATCAGAGACGAAACTATTGAAACTGAACCATAAAAACGAAATCGCAAATAACTCTGTGAGGTATGGTTTACATTTTTGTTCAATCATTTTCAGTTGTGTCCTGCTCCTCTTGACCCCATTTTAGAGTTTCTTGGTAGAGATACTGAAGTGCTTTGCCATTTCCTTCTTCAGCTCATTTTACAGATGAGAATTAAATGACTTGCCTAGGGTCACATAGCTCGCAAGTGTCTGAGGCCACATTTGAACTCAGGAAGGAAGAGTCTTCTTGACTATAAGCCTGGCATTCTATCCATTGTGCCACCTAGGTGCCCCATAGTTTGCATTAGTCAGTGAAATTGGTCATGGGACAGAAAAGTTGGCTTTTTATTGATCTAGAGTGAGTCACTGAATATACCCAATAATAATCCATAGCATATTGATTACATAGTATGGAGTCTGTGTAAACAATAAGTGCCCATTTATCATCTTAGTTTATTTGACTGTAAAAATGAAATAGATTATAGTTTTGCAGATGTTACAAAGGCAAATAAAACAGTGGATTTAGAAATAAAACTTGAATTTTTAAAAATGGAAATGTGATTGATAGTAAGTAAAAAAAATCAAAATTGTAAAGCAATATATAAGGTCATTGTCTCTAATATTGTTCTCAAAAATAACATGTATTAGTAGAAAGCTTTTCCTCCTTTTTATAATTTTTGATATTTCCTATATTCATAACCAGTTTTAATAAAATGTATCAATTTCTAATGTAATTCATCCCAAAATGGGATTTTAAAATACTAGTTTTGTTATTTCAGTGTTTTAAAAAATATTATTCAAAGTAAAGGTTTCCATCACAGCAGAAAATTGGAGAACTACCTTTACATGTTATGAAGAGTATATTTATTAGTTAATGATATCCTGTTCTCTCATTCCTCTGCCTCTCTTATTGGGAGAATCAGGCTTACTTTCTGTGTCTTTTGATTTTAAATAGTGATAGAAATGACTAACTCCAGGTACTGGATTTTGTTACTGTAAAATATTTGCATGTTGTTAATAGGTCACCAAACTGTATATAATTTAGGCCCTTTCTTAACTTTTTCTTTTCCCTCCTTATTCCATTTCCATGAATTCTTATTTTTAAAAAAACCCTGATTTAAAAAAAAGGAAAAAAAATTAGTTATAAAACCTCCAGACATTCACTTTGTAAGTTCTTTAAGAAAAGGCAAGATATAAGATTTGGTTATCTGATCTTTAAGTATCTGTTTTCAGTGTGTATTAAATAGCCCCCTGGGCAGCTTTCATTTTTCAAATCATGTTGAACAGATACAGCTGCCTTACATAACTCAATTTTGGCCTAAGGAGGCTTTACTTAGTAATTGAAATTAACTTTCTTTCTCTGGATCTGATCACAGTTTTCTTTATTGTGTAGGTTGTGAATGGTGATAGCAGAACAGTGAATGCATAGAAATTGTACTCTCTTGTTAGTAATGAAATTTCTGTGTTTATTTTAGGTTGTCCTTTTTCCATGATCTCATTTTCCTTTGAGTGAAACATTTTACTCTATCTTACTTACCTAACCCTGCTAGTGTAATTGTTGATCTCTTTGAAAAAGTTCTTGGTAGTGCTGGGCAATGCTAATTCCAATTCTAACCCAGTTTGAAAAATAAATTTCATAAAAACTAGGTAAAAACAATTTCTTTAAGTAGCTCATATTTTTTAAAAAAATGTTTGAGTCCATTAAGCTCTGGAAGTTGTGATGTATCATTTCACATAATATGTATAGTGTTTATAGAACTAAAATAAGAAATAGGATGCTCTTTAGCACTATTCATTTAATAATTCATTTATTTACTATTTTTTGAGCACACCCACTAGGTTCAGAAACTTTGTGAGAAAAGCTGAAGAATGCTAATTGCTATTGTTTCTGGGTGTGTATTCCTTGAATTTTTTAAAAGTAGCTAGGTCCAACAGATTATTAATTTAGAATGCTCTTTCAGATGTTCAATTTTAAGAGATTTTTATTGGGTAGAGGTATAATAGAGAGAATGTACTGGACACTTTAACTGTTCCTTTATTTTTTCTTTGAGGTCAAATTGCAGCATAGAAGACTTCCAATCGGTGAAAGTAAAAAGGGATACTGGCTTTAGAGTCAGCATCCCTGGGATGGAATCACAGAAACATAGAAGAGGAAAGGGATGGTCAACAGTTTTGAAAGCTGCAGAAAGTTTTAGGAGGATGAAAACTGAGAAAAGGCCATATGACTGAGCAGTTAAGAGATCATTGCTAACTTTTTAGGAGAATGTAATTTCAGTAGAGTGATAAGTTTGGGAGCCAGATTGCAAAGGGCTGAGGAATGTGTGCATAGTGAGGAAGTGGTTTTATTACCTCTGTTACTAATTTTTTTTTTTTTGGGTGAGGCAATTGGGGTTAAGTGACTTGCCCAGGGTCACACAGCTAGTGTTAAGTGTCTGAGGCCTGATTTGAACTCAGGTCCTCCTGACTCCAGGGCCGGTGCTCTATCCACTGCGCCACCTAGCTGCCCCCAGCCCGTTACTATTAATGAATGACCTTTCTGGGTTTCAGTTTCTTTTCTATAAAATGGGACGGGGGAGGGTTGGACTAGATAATAAGGCCTCTTCCAGATCAAAATAATATTATAGGGGCCTTATTTTGGAAGTTCCCTTCCAAAACTCTGTAACATAGCTACCACCTGGAATCGCCTTTTCATTTTCAACCTGAACACCACAATGTTTCCTGAAGATTTGGTGAACCTAGTTGGGAATATAGAGGCTATGCAATCAGGTTTTGCTTGAAAGTACAACATTAATTTGTTCTGGGTGTTGTTTTTTTTTAAAAAAAGAAGCTCATGTGGGGCAGCTAGGTGGCGCAGTGGATAGAGCACTGGCCCTGAAGTCAGGAGGACCTGAGTTCAAATCCGGCCTCAGACACTTAACACTTACTAGCCGTGTGACCCTGGGCTAGTCACTTAACCCCAATTGCCTCACCAAAAAAAGAAAAAAAAAGAAGCTCATGTGTTATACTCTTTATTTGATATTTGACATACTTGTGTTTGTATTTTCTTTTTTTTAATAATTAGTAAGAGTTTTATCCCGAGGTTTGAATCTATAAATCTTGATTTGTTTTGTGGAGAACTTCAGTTTTAATCCTTTAATGAAGACCTAATATATGGAAATTCAAACTTACAAAGCAAATCATTTAGCAGGTATAATTGTTTGTATGATAAAAAGATCTTTTAGTAAAGAAATATTTCATCATTAGATTTGCTAAGATAACAACCTCCCTTATTACAAAATTTCCCTTAAAAAAGGATTTAATTTATCAAAATTAAGTTTGTACATGACTTTTCAAGCACACCTTTCTTCTTTCAGTTAAGGTACCCATTAGGTCGGTAGTTTCACTGATATTTAGTCTTATTCTAGTCATTAATGGCTTGACTTGATTTATATCATGAAGGCTCTTAAAACACTTAGGTCTTCTTTGGCTCTTTTTTCCCTCTTTCCTCCTTGCATAAAAGCTCTAGGAACTTTCATCCTTCTCTTGTCAAATGTTTCCAGTGTATTCTGTTAGTACACCAGGATTTGGGATTGAGGGTGGTTCAGTGCCCTTCCTTGGGACTTAATTTTCTATTATGTAAAATGAGGGGATTGGAATGGATAATTTCACATGACCTTTTCCAGCTTTGAATCTACTATTCTTTGCCCTTCTAAGTTCCGTATTAGCAAACATTGTATCCCTGAAGGCAGCTCGCTATGGTGGAGAAAGTATTAGCAAACATTGTATCCCTGAAGGCAGCTCGCTATGGTGGAGAAAGTGCTGGAGTTGGAGGCTGAAGCCCAATTCTGCTCTGTGAGTTACTAGTAATGTGACCAGTTTTAGGTTTTGCTTGGTTTGGTTTCAAAGGTCACCTGATACAGCTCCTTCTTAATCTTGAACACCTTCCTCTAAGGAAAGAAGTAGGATCATAATATCATAAATTTGAACTAGAAAGGAATTTAGGGAGCATAGAGTCCACATCCCTCATTTTATTGCAAAAGAAACTGACACTCAAAGAGGTTAATTGATTCCCATGATTGCATAACTAGTGTCTGAAGCAGGATTTGCATGTAGGTCAGCTAGTCTATTAGTTCTGCACTGGGTCTCCTCTCCTCTTGGCTGCCTCAAGTAGGGCTCTCTTGACCCAGTTTACAAGTACAGAAATTAAGGAAAAGAACTTGTGCCTTCTCTGTTAATTTAGTAAATAAGTGAGGTTGTGCATAGCAGAACTTTATATGGTTCCAACCCTGTACCTGGTACATTAAATCTCATTGACTTTTAAGGAGGGCCACTTCTCTCTAGCTCAAACTGATTCTTTCTCATGGGGTGTCAGTCAGAAAGAAGATAGTTGAAATCCTGTATCTACTGAATGTTAAGCCTTTGTCTCTGAGGATTCTGTTCCCTTTTCTGTGCTTCTACTATGTGGTAATATGCATGACATTTTACTTTGTGGTAGTGGTAGTTGTTTCTAAACTATAGCTTTCAAAAAAAGCCTTGTCCTATTGAAGAGACAGTGACAGCAAAGTCTCCTTTTCTCATGTAATTTAACCAATTTTCTTTATTTAAAATGTTAATGTGTACTCAAGGTTTCCAACATTGTAAATAAACATTTCCTTATTTGAATAGGTTGATGTATTGTTTCTTTCAACTATCTTATCTCTCTTCTAACTGGATGTGTTCTTATAGTCAAAGAGCAGATTTCTTACTTGGTTGGAGATAGGAAGGCACATACAAAGGAAGGTCTCCAGTTTGTTGTTTCATGAAATTCTGATATTTTCTCCTTAGGATGTTCATTGTTGTTCTATGTCCCCAATAGCTTTTAAAGTGTTTTGTTTTGTTTGGGGAAGCCTATGTTTAATTTTCATTTGTAGTCTAATTTTTCACATGTTATAGCCCTCTCTTAAACTATACCACCTTTTAAAAAAGTTGATCTACCAAGGGAAAGAACACTGTATTCAGAGTCTGATGACTCAGGTTCAAAACCTGATACTGGGGGTTAATGACAGTGTGACTTTGGGCAACTGTTTGAGCCTTAGTTTTCTTATTTTTAAAATAAGGAAGATGAACTAGATGACCTCAGTATTTTTTCCATTTGTGGAACATTGTACTTTTACAATGAACTTAGTCTATGATGCTTTGAACTTTTATTTTTGTATTTAATTTGTTTTAGATTCCTTTATGGAGAGGCAGCATGGGCTAGTAGATACAGAGCTGGCCTCAGAGCAGAAGACCTGGGTTTAAGTCTCGTCTCTAATATATACTGGCTATGTGACTCTGGACAAATTACCTAAACTTTGAGTTTACTGAGTTTGACTATTCTCTGAGACCAAAAGTTGGAGAGAATGTGTTGACCTGCATTAGTAGAAGGAATTTCCTTTTTTTGGAGTTTTCCACTCCTGTCCCTATCTTTCTTTAAACAGAAGTGGAAGATTGTTTTGTTTCTTCATATTAAAAAAACCCTTTTAAAAAAAAATCATGACAGGAACCAAAAAGGACATTCATTAACATTTCCAGTTCTGGTAAATGAAATATAGAGTTGAAGGAAAGAAGTGATTTGGAATCAAGGGAAAGGAGAAAGAAAAAATGATTTTTTAAAATGTTCTGACTTTGAAGGGGACAGGGGAAGAAAGAAGCTGATATTTCTTTAAGTAGCCCAAGGCAGCTCAGGCAGCAAAAGAAAATGGTTTCTGGGAGAATTTGGCTGTGCTGTAGAGCTTTTGATCACTTAAGATCCCTTACTTCTCTTAGTAGGTGTGAAAAAATTTTCAGTAAATGGATATGGAAATGAAACTTGGCTCTGGTGGTTTGGAAGGCCAAAGGATTCAGTATATTTTTGCTTTTTAAGAAAAAGCAGGCTGCTTGTTGTTTCCTTGAAGTGGGCCTATCCCTGCCAGATGATACTGCTTTTCATTAAGGAAGCAATTGTACAGCTAAGATTACCTTTTGTATTTTGTTCTTAGCAGCTGGTTTCCATCAAATCAATGCCTGCATCTTATCAGCAGCAGGTGTTCCATGAAATAGCAGGGATTTAGGAGTTCAAAGATTCTTCTTTCCTTCCTAGAGGAGAAACTAGAGCATTCTATCAGGGTCCAAAGTTACCTTTACTGAGGAGGCATGGTGTCATTTGCTCATGTACATGAAGGCTGGAGAATCCTGAATGCAAGTAGACATATCTAGTTAATGTGGTTCTGTTACACTGATTTCTGCATTATTATCAGAGTTTAATCAAATCTAAGAGGTTGAAAGGATTGTAAGACTTAGATTTAGAGGTGGAAGGGGAACTTATGAGGCCCTCTTTCCAGTAACTGAGCCTGACTCAGTAATTTAGATAAAAAATTGGAATAAAATGAGAAACTTTTAATCTCTGTAATAGTTAACGAAAGGAAATTTACTTAGCTTTTAGTAGGGAAAACATGTTAGAATAGGGAAAGGATGTTCATATGTGAAAAAGCATTGATGCAGTTTAGCACAGCTTTCCAATCTTGTTTATGATATTGGAAAACTCAGGGAGGCATTCCAGTCCCTTATTTCCTGTTTATTTTGGCTTCCTCATTGTCTATCCAGGCAACCAGGAAGGCACGTCATTCACCTGAACCAATTAAATCTCAAGGACAGTTTCAAATAAATATCCTAACTTTCTTGGGGGAGGGGGATATATATTGTTCCCACCACATCACTGATTTTCTAGATAGGGAAACTGAGGCCCAGAGACACTAAATGACTTGCTCAAATCACATAGGTAGTAAGTGGAAGAGCCAGGATTTGAACCCAGATTTTACTCCAAATTCATTATTCTTTCTTTTTAACCATATTGTCTCTCCGTGTACCTTATATGATATCCAGGCTAACTTAATTAGATATAATTCCTTGCTTTCACCTCTCCCCCCCTTCCCATCTTATGAGTTTTCCTATCTTTGGCTTCTTTCCCACCAGTTACAAATTTTTCCATGCTTCCTCCAATTATTTTTAAAAATATTATTATTATTAAATCATAAAAGTATTTTATTATTTTCTAGTTATATATAAAGATAGCTTTCAATATTTGTTTTCATAAGATTTTTAGTTCCAAATTTTTTTCCCTCCTTCCTTTCCCTCCCCTTTCCCCAAGACAACAAGCAATCTGATATGGGTTATATATGTACAGTCACATTAAACATATTTCTGCATTAGTCATGTTGTGAAAGAAGAATCAACAAAAGGGAAAAGCCTCAAAAAAGAAAAATAAAAAAGAAAAGTAGAAACAGTATGGTTCAATCTGCATTCAGATTCCATAGTTCTTAATTATTTTTTTTTTCCAATGGAAAAAAAAATCTATTTTCTTTCCCTCCTAATCCCATCTATTATTGGAGGGGGTGAAGGGATCCCTTGTAACAAATAGCCGTAGTTAAACAAAACAAAATGTCTTATTCTGTACTTGGAGTCCATCACTGTTCTGTCATAAGGTGGGTAGCATGCTTTGTCTTCTGCCCTCTGTAAATATGGTTTGTTGGTGCACTGATCAGAATTCTTGTATTTCAGAATTGTTGTCTTTACAATATTGTTGCTATAATATAAATTATTCTGGTTCTGGTTACTTTACTCAGCAGCAGTTCATACAAGTGTGATGAATGAAAAACTGTGAGACAGAATCTCTGGGTAATTAATAATCAATTTATTAATTAGGCTAATTAATAATTAGCAAATTGATGGTCATTGGTTTGAGCCTGAAAGCTTTAAATGTTTTTTGAAAGGGAATGCCCCTAACAAGTGAAAATCATCCCTGATTTGTGGACATTTAATGAGGAGTTGGGCTAGAAGTCTTCACCTCCTCCTGCTGAGAACATGGCTTGATCATGAAACTCGGCCAGTGCCAACAATCTGAACAGGGGAATCTATCTCCATCCAGACCACTTGGTTGGTTCATGAGTTGGGACACTCTAAACTCTAATGGAGGGGTACAAGGACAGGGCTCCTTTTCCCAGGATAATATCTAGTCTAGGCTGGATTCTGTTTACAAACAAAAGTAAGAGGGAGCAGTTAGGTGGTGCAGTGGATAAAGCATGGACCCTGGATTCAGGAGGACCTGAGTTCAAATTTGGCCTCAGGCACTTGACACTTACTATCTGTGTGACCCTGTGCAAGTCACTTAACCCTCATAGCCCCTTAAAAAAACAACCAACCAACCAAAAATCCAAACAAAAGTAAGGTCCCTTAGTTGGGTAGGGTCTAAGAGCCCGAGGTTGAAGCATGTACCTTGAGGGTTGGACAATCTCATCAATCAGTTGTTCTTCAGAGACTGACTTTTTATAAGGGCTAGACCTTAAATGAGGAAATAAAGGAGAAAAGCCTGGATCCCAAATTAATAATTGGTTATTAATATAATCATAAAATAATTTCTCTCACAAGAGTTTCCAGGTTTCTATGAAACAACACCTATTTGTGTCTTTACATTTGTGTTGTCCTTACCTGGAATGGTTTTCCTCACTTCTGCTTCTTAGACTCCTTGGTCTCCTTTTAGACTCATTTCAAGTCCTACCTCCTTTAATAAGGCCGTTCATGGTTCTCCATTTTTGTATCTTCCACTTTCAAGTTACCTCCAATGAGGTGAAACAAAGACAGGAACTGCTTTTGTTTTTTCTTTCTTATCCCCAGGGCTTGACTATTGATTAAACATATGCCCACATTTCCAGTCTCAGTACTAAAAATCCCCTTCCCCTGCAGCCTTTCTCACCCATCTCCCGTCTCATCTTTTTTTATGCTAAACTCCTTGAAAAAGTTTTTATCTGATTTTTTTTCTCAGTATGTACTTTTCTCAAGCATCATGTAGGCTCCTGCCCCTTCTCACCCATCTCCCATCTCATCTTTTTTTTATGCTGAACTCCTTGAAAAAGTTTTTATCTGATTTTTTTTTTCTCAGTATGTACTTTCCTCAAGCATCATGTAGGCTCCTGCCCCTACTATTCAACTGAAACTCTCCCTTCAGAGCACCATTGAATTCTGAATTCCATCTCTGCATAATGTGACATTTCCTCTTGGATTCTCTCTTTTCTTTTGGCTTTAGACATACCACATTCTACTGGTTTTCTTCCTACCTTTTCTAACCACTTCTCTGTCTTCCTTACCCTTTGATGTGTTCCCCAAGGGTCTGTCCTTGATCCTTTTCTCTCTTTTTAGGCTCTCCCTTGGCAGTCTTATTCACTCTGGCAGCTTCAAGTCAACAAGAATTTATTCAGCTACCACTTCTGGACAGATAGCATGTCCCTAGCTTTGACCTTTCTTCTGAGTTTGGCCCGCTATTTTCAGCAGCTTATAGGACATATTCCGATTATCTGATGAACATCATAAACTCATCATGTCTCTAACCAGGTTTATCTTTATTTTCCCCCAGGCTTATCTTTAGTCTAAACATTGTCTTTCTAATTATTTCATAATTTTTGTTAGTGGCAAAACCACTTTTTTATCTCTCATGTTCAAAATTTTGGGGTTATTTTTGAATACTTTTGAATTTGAGGCCTGTCAGTTTCATCTCTGCAGCATCTCTTGAATATATTCCCTTCTCTCCTCTGACACTGCCACCACCATGGTGCAAGCCCTCATCATCTAGACTGTTTCAGTGACCTGCTGGTGAGTCTGCCTGCCTGCCTGAGGTCTCTCCCTATTCCAATCCATCTTCCATTCAGCCACTAAAGTGATTTTCCTAAAGTACAGGTCTGATCATGCCACTTTCCCTTCTTCAATAAACTCTGGGGGCTTCCTGTTACCTCCAGAAGCAAATACTAAATCCTCTGTCATTCAAAGCCTTTCATAACCTAGCCTGCTCCTACCTTACATCTTATTTCTTGATAGATACTCTTTTTGATCCAGTGACACTGGTCTCTTGGCTGTTCCACAAACAAATGCTCAGCTCTGGGCATTTTCTATGGCTATCTCCCATGCTGTGAATGCTCAGCCTTCTCCACTTAGACTTCCCTGGCTTCCTTTAAGTCCCAACTAAAATCCCACCTTCTATAGGAAGTGTTCTCCGTCCTCTCTTAATTCCAGTGCCTTTCCTTGATTATTTCCTATTTATCCTACATATAGATAGCTTGATATATATATGTATATATAATATACACATACCAGTACGTGTGTGTGTGTGTGTGTGTGTGTGTATTTGTTTGCATGTTGTTTCCCCTATGAGAGTGTAAGCTTCTTGAGAGCAACTGTCTTTTTTTCTGCAGGGCAATGAGGGTTAAGTGACTTGCCCAGGGTCACACAGCTAGTAAGTGTCAAGTGTCTGAGGTCAGATTTGAACTCGGGTCTTCCTGAATCCAGGACTGGTGCTTTAAACACTGTGTCACCTAGCTGCCTCCAAGAGCAACTATCTTTTGCTTCTTTTTGTATACTCAGTGCTGAGCACAGTGCCTGGCACATAGTAGGTACTTAATAAATGTTTATTGATTGATTTATTGCTTTGTCTTATATAGACTGCTGCTACTCATCTATGTTAATTAATTCATCATACTTTTTTTTGGAGGTGTTTTAATTCAATGGGCATGATTGAACACCCCATTGAGATATGGATGAGAAAACTTGTTTTTTCCATTGCCCTAGACAATGCCTTTCTCCCTTTTTTTGGAATTCACTTTGATCTTTGAATTCTGTAGGATTTTCCACTGGTAAGAATAGGAGAAAAGGATAAGAGAAAAAAAGAACTGTCATCTTATATTTCATCCTTTGTGGAGTGGAACTATCTGTGATATCCTTTCTGTATTCATTTTCCAGAAGAATTTTTGGTTCGTTTTCTTTATAGTTATTGTTTTATTCTCTTATCTCTTTGTTTATTTAGTGATAAAGTTATTGAAGAAATTTTAAAAGTTGGAACAATAAAATAGAATTTGAGCCTGTACAAAGGATTTTATTTGATTTTCTTACTGAATGAACACAAACTTGGATTAATGGCCTCTTTCTGATTATTTCTCAAGGTCTTTTCCTGATCAACTAGAAAAACTTGATTTTTTTTTTCTTTTTGGCTGATTGGACCCTGTACTACTTTGAAAGCACAGATTTCATAATAGAAAACGTACAGCCAAAACAAATTGGCTAACTTATTCTTGTACTATTTATTACATAAGGTATTAAAAACAACACCAAATGGTCATCTGTTTTACTTTTAGTAGACTCTGTCATCACTTTAATTGCTTGTTAGAACAGATGTTTCAGAAGGAATATTTTGGCCTAACTTAATTTTCTTGCTTCATTTCTGATGACTTATGGGTGCGTGTGCGTGTGCGTGTGTGTGTGCGTGTGCGTGTGCGTGTGCGTGTAAGTTATGGGACCAGACAACCTAATGAGCTTTTCTTGACTTGATCATCATGTAGAATGAGTTTCCTAAGATGTATATATGATAGTATTAGAGGGATTCTAGCTATCATGCTGAAAAGGACCTTAAAGGTGAGCTGGTAGTTGAACCCCCTAATTTTATATATTAGGGCAATCGAAGCCCAGAGAGGTTAAATCACTTGCTCAAGGCCAAATTGCTAGGAAGTGAGGCATCTAGATTTTGAAGCTACATTCTTTGACTCCAGATCCAGCCAGCTTTTCAACTTCAAATCCATCTAGAGTCCAGAAGCACCTTATTTTACTGATGAAGAAACTGAGGCGTAGACCGATAAAGCAATTTGCTCAAAGCTCCACAGGTAGTAATTAGAAGAATCTAGATTTATATCCAGCTCCCTTAACTACTGTGCTCTCCCATAACTGCTGCATATAATATTTGTTAAAATTCTAATACAGAAACCTTCACAGATAATAGGACTCTACCATGAATAGAAATATGGACGTGGGCTCAAAAGATAGGTTATGTCTGAGGAGCTAAGCAGACTCCTTCCATACACAAATAATGAACCTGTTTAGAAGAAATTTGGAAAACATTTAATATTAAGAAAATTGACAACTTTGAAAAGTAGCTAAAGTGGTAGAAAATGCCTTATTCAGTTATTGTTTGATTAACTTTCCAAACAGATATGGCCAGAAGCAACACTGTATCAAAATATAAATTTGTTCATAAAATCCATAAAAAAAGATTATGGATCATTATGAGCAGTACAGACTCCTTAAGTAGAGAGAAGTGGAGGGCAAAACAGGTGTGTGGTTTTTTTTTTTTTTGGTGGGACAATAAGGGTTAAGTGACTTGTCCAAGGTCACACAGCTAGTAAGTGTCAAGTGTCTGAGGCTGGATTTGAACTCAGGTCCTCCTGAATCCAAGGCCAGCGCTTTATCCACTGTGCCACCTAGCTGCCCTGTAAAATAGTTTTAAAGAAAAATTTTCAAGAAGTTTAACTGAACCATATTATTGCCTACCTAGCACTGGTCCTGACACATTGTGGGCACTTGATGCTTGGGGAAGCTAGGTGCTGCAGTGGATAGAGTGCTGGGCCTAGAGTCAGGAAGACTCATCTCCCTGAGTTCAAATCTGACCTCATACACTTACTAGCTGTGTGACCCTGGGCAAGTCATTTGACCCAGTTTACCTTAGTTTCCTCATCTGCAAAATGAGCTGGAGAAGGAAATGGCAAACCATTCCAGTATTTTTGTCAAGAAAACCCAAATGGGGTCATGAAGAGTTGTACAACTGAACAACAACAATTAATGCTTGTTGATTTGAGCCAAGTACTTTAAAGATGAAAACGGGACAACAAATGGAAGTATGTCAAAAATTAAGAGCCACACTTGGACTTTTTCCATCACAGTCCCATATGTATTTATAGGGGTGGCACAAATGGCACCAATAAGAACGAAGACAGGAAAAGAAGCTCGATTGGACCAATATTATATCCAAAAAATCCATGGTGGAGTTGACATATTGAAAAGCCACTGTATGATCATTTCCTAAGGTAGTTGAAGGAAGGGAAAGATAATATAAATACAGAATAAAATCTCAGATCTTTAGTGGAGCCATTGATATGTGAATTAAGGGCATCCTCTGTTAGGGTGTTAGTAGGAAAAAAGGTAAACTTTCCAAGTGACTTTATACAGTATACTGTATCTTTGCCACTTCATAGATGAGTGTGAGAGAGAATACAAGATCCCACTGGTTTTGAAAAAAAAAATCACTTGATATAGTAGAGCAAAATGCTTAAGGGTGCTTTTCCAACAAAGTATTTGCCATCTGTGCCAAGATTCCTTAAAAGCTGTGGGAACAGAAATAGAGATGTATAACCCACCAAAAGGGTTTGCCACTGTAATAGAATAGACTTAATACAGAATTAAAATTGAACATGGATTACCTGTGGACTGTGATGTTCTCCACATGTTTCTTTTTACAGATGAAATTGTACTGGTTGGGGCAGCTAGGTGGCGCAATGGATAGAGCACTGGCCCTGGAGTCAGGAGGACCTGAGTTCAAATTTGGTCTCAGACCCTTGATACGTACTAGTTGTGTGACCCTGGGCAAGTCACTTAACCCCAATTGCCTCACCAAAAAACCCCCCCCAAAACAAACAAACAAAAAAAACCCAAACTGAAATTGTACTGGTTGTATTAATAAACCATAGAGCTTTCTGAAAGAAATCTTATAGTATTCAAAAAAATTTTGCTTTGACCATCTTATATAGACCAAGTAGATAAAGAATATTGCCCAGATTGTGTCATTCATTTAGATGAATAAAGTGTTTATTAAGTACCAAATATGTTCTATGAGAGGTGGAGGGTGGAGACAAGTTGGATGGCCAGAGTATAAGCAGCATGGTGAGGAGATAGATGGCTGGGAAATGACGTACAGATTGAGTTTCTAGGAAGATAAAGTGAAAGCTTACCTATCAAAATCAGGCTGCCAAAGGGTGGAGTTCAAGGTTGTGGTAAAGGGGAAATGAGGATAATAGCTGGAGTGGAGGCAGCATTGTGAGGGGATGGCTATTGTCCATCGGTATGTACCTGTCTCAATATGTCTGGGACAGTCAATACAAGTGGAAAATAATTTGCACCTAAAAATCAAAGAGAAGGACAAGTGGGCGAAATTGACTTTAGTAAATGATGGAAGTTTTTTTTTTTAATGAACCCAATCTTTTGTATCTGTTTGTATCCCTCATTTAGCACAGTGTTTGACCCACTTTTGTATTTTAGTCAGTTAATCATATTTGACTCTTCAATGACCCATTTTGGGGTTTTAATGGCAAAGATACCATTTGCCATTTATATTTGCCATTGCCAAAGTTTGCCATTTCCTTCTCCAGCTCATTTTACAGAAGAGGAAGTGAAGCAAATAGGGTTAAAAGACCTGCCCAGAGCCATACAACTAGTTAGTTTCTTTGGCCAGATTTGAACTTGGGCCCCCTTGACACATAGTAGGCACTTATTGTTTATTGGCTGACTGACTTCTCAGAAAGCTTTTTTTGGGGGGGGGGTGAGGCAATTGGGGTTAAGTGACTTGCCCAGGGTCACACAGCTAGTAAGTGTTAAGTGTCTGAGGCCAGATTTGAACTCAGATCCTCCTGACTCTAAGGCCGGTGCTCTATCCACTGCGCCACCTAGCTTCCCTAGAAACCCATATTTTTTAATGCTATTTAAACTGAATATCCAAACAAGCAATTTAGAACCAGACCTTCAAATTGTTCTACAAAGTCTTAAACCAAGTTTTTTTTTAAAAAAGCACATTTAGTTACATTGCTCTTAATCAAAATATTGAGAAACTTTAATAAATGAAATATTAAAATATTGTGCATTTCATCTTTATCTCATTCTTTTAACTTTTATTTTGTATATATTTTTATAGCAGGAATTCTTTTCATCTCTAGAACCCATCAACTTTCCCTCCAAACCTACCCATTCTTCTGAGCTTCTCAATATTTTTGTTGGGTACCAATATCTTTCTAGTTGCCCACGTTCTCCACCTTTGTATTATTTTTGATTGCTCCCCGACACATCCAATGATTTGCCAGATCTTTTCCTTTCTTCGTCCGCCACATTTCTCTCATTTGTCCTCTTCTCTCCTTACCCAGAAAGTGTACTTTCCTTTAATTCAGGCCTTATCACCTCTCACTTGAAGTACAGTGGTAGCCTCCTCATTGGTCTCCTTGTCTCGTCTCTCCCCTATATATATCTATATATATCTTACACTCATGTCCAAAGTAATTTTCCTAAAGATGTTCTGAGCATGTCATTTCCCTAGTCAAACTCCAGCAGTTCTATATTATCTTGAGATCAAATGTTATTTTATTTTTATCTCCTTTTTAAAAATTCATATATTTGTGTAAGTTTTACTATATAGATAAGTATTAGCACAGCAGTGCTATAAATATGTACACACACACACACACACATACACACATATATAATGTGTTCTTTGATAAAGGCCTCATTTCTCAATTATATAGAAAGCTGAGTCAAATTTATAAAAATACAAGTCATTCCCCAATTGATAAGTGGTCAAAGGATTTGAACAGACAGTTTTTAGACAAAGAAAGCAAAGCTATCTATAATCACATGAAAAAATGTTCTAGATATCACTATTGATCAGAGAAATGCAAACTAAGACAACTCTGAGGCATCATCTCACAGAGTGGCAAATATAACAAAAAGGGAAAATATTGGCTATTGGAGGAGATGTGGGAAAACTGGGATGCTAATCCACTGTTGGTAGAGTTGAAAAAAGATCCAGCCATTTTGGAAATATGCCCAAAGGGCTATAGAACTGTGCATACCCTTTGATCCAGCTATACCACTGCTAGGTTTATATCCCAAAGACATCCCAAAGAAGAGAAAGAGACCTATTTGTACAAAAATATTTATAGCAGCTCTTTTTTGTGGGGGCTAAGGATTGGAATGCCCATCAACTGGGGAATAGCTAAACAAGCTGTGATATATGATGGTGATGGAATATTATTGTGCTATAAGAAATGACAGCAGGATGATTTCAGAAAGGCCCGGAAAGATTTGTATGAACTGATGTATAGTGAAATGAGCAGAACCAAGAGAACATTGTGCACAGACAGACAGCAATATTATTTGATGAAGAACTGTGAATGACAACTTTTCTCAGCAATACAATTATCCAACACAAGGACTAATGATGAAAGTTTATCTACCTCCAAAGAAAACAGATATTAATTGAACAAACTGAAGCATGTTATTTTTCACTTTCTTTTATTTTTTTGTTTTATTCAAGTTTTCATGTACAAAATGACTAATATGGTACTATTTTACATAATTTCATATGTATACCCCCCTCAAGAAGTAAATACACCAATATTAGGAGTATTTACTAAAAATTTTTTTATTACCAGGGGTGTATAGTAAAAAAAACTTTGGAGACCATGTAACTTTCATCCCCTACCTTCCCTTTCTACAACGTGTTTAAATGTTTCTAGTTTAAAAATTAGAAAACATTTAGAAAATTTCCAAGTTTATAAGTCCCAAATTCAAAATATCCTTGATTTATTCATTTTCTATCTTGAATGACCAGAATTGACAAAACACTGAAATATCTTGATGTTCTATCCCAGAATCATGGACTTAAAGTCGACAGCTTAGTATAGAAGTTATCTACCCTTCCATCTCAAATTATTGAGGTAAAATCCTTATAATCTCTACAATTTTCTGTCAAGATAAGGTAAATTCTTAAAACACTGTAACAGTTCATATCAGTAGCACTTCTTCCTTCATTGTGGTGATTTCTGCTCAATTTTCCAGTAGAATTACCAATTAAATGCTATAAATATGTATGGAAAATTCTGTCTATTAAAATATTATCAGCGGTAACAATTTTATTTTACTTGGAAGCCTAGGTTACCTTATGTATAGTGTTTGTTTGTAGTCTTATAAAACCAGAATATACCCAAAACATTATTAAAAGTTTATGATAAAAAATTTTCAAAAAAGGATCGAGAGAATGGAAAGGATGTAGTATAAATTTCAAAGTGCTTAAAGCAGTGTAATTGCTGGTTAACCCAAATGATTAAAAAATATGTCTAGAGTAACAAAAGTTTGACATTTTCACTTTGAGAGTACTTCATGAGCAAATATCAGAATACTTGAGTCTAAACAAATATAAAAGAAATACTATAATAAGAGAGATCACAGGTAAACAAATATAAAAGAAATACTATACTAGAGGACAGTTTAATTACATATTGGAGGTTTTATGACTAATTCTGAACGACACACTGTCTGTATCTTCTGATATTTAGAATAGTTTGTGTTTTTCTGATTTTGCCTAAAGTCCAAAATATGGGTTATTGATATTTTTTGAACTAAAATATGAGAAATGTGTAGCAATAATTTTGACACACCTGAATTTAATCTTAGGAGAGTTGGGAAAGGAGACCAAGCAGGTAGAAGAAGAGTTTTATTTAAATGCATTTCCATGTCTCAGGCAGTAGTATATAATTTTAATGTGATAAATGGTTAGGGCCATTAAGAGTTAGTTAGCTGGGGCAGCTGGGTGGTGCAGTGGATAGAGCACCGGCCCTGAATTCAGGAGGACCTGAGTTCAAATCCGGCCTCAGACACTTTACACACTCACTAGCTGTGTGACCCTGGGCAAGTCACTTAACCCCAATTACCTCACCAAAAAACAAACAAACAAAAAAACAAAAAGAGTTAGTAAGCTGTCTCTTATTAGAAATAAAGCAGACAGAATTTGAGAGGTATGAATTTTCCCCATGATGAGGACTAGATACTGATTTTTTTTTTTTTTGGCTAAAGCAACTTATTAAACCATCTCTAGGTAAGGAGGAATTGCTCTCTCCTTCTGTAAAGGGAGTACCCTTTCTGAGGAAATAAAAGATCGTTAAAATATTGCATCATTATGAAGCATGGTGGGTATATCCTCTGCTCTCATCCCACCCCTGTGCTTCGTCATGGCATGAAGTCGACTTTAGATTCTGGAGGGCCTCAGAGGCATAATAGAATTTGGCTGGACTTACCAACTAGAAAGGCTTGGTGTGTGGATTTGGTGAATTCAGTTAATTTTGGAGAATTTCATTACATGAGTTTGGCTGCAATGTGATATATTTATATTGTAGTAATCATGAAGTCTTTTTGTTTACTAAGGCAGTGAGAGGTTGATGTTGTGTCTGTGGAAGTGGTATTACAATGAGGCCACAGATTTTTTAAAATTTTGAATTAAGAAATATGTAGTTTCATATGTGGTAATCTATAATTAATAGCACTGATAGGTCCTGTATGTTTTATAGGTCTATCTGGTTAGCTCAGCAAAAATGCCATATTACCTACTTCTTTCCATCTCTCCCCTCCTCTTTCCCTATTCCAGGAGCCTGGATTTCTCTATTTTGTCTAGGCTAGAAGTGCTGTGGACATTCATTGCTGAATGGCACAGAACCTTTGACTTGTTCCATTTTCTACTTAGGTTGGTCACCCCTCTTTAGGCAACCTGGTAGTGCCTTGCCCTGGGGGTGGGGGCTCATCATATTGGTGCCAGACTTAGTGAAGACACCTGATTTACCTTTAGCCAGAACTCCCAAGGTCATGAGGTCCAAGGTGCCTCATCCTCTACAGCAGCAACTAGGGTCCTGTAAAGGATACAGCTCAAATGATGCAGTTGAAGGCCATCATTTTATTTAGCCAATATAATACTTGAGATTTTATATATATAGGCTTTGAGGTTGCTGCTGATGGGAGTTGCTGTTTCTCTCTAACTCGTATCTTTCCTTGTGTCTCCTTCCTTGTGCTTCTCCCTGTGTTCCTATAAGGCCTTCCTTTTTGTGAGGTGAAATTCTCCAGTAATAAAACCTGTGCTTGAGGCATTCAGCAATCTTCTTTAACTCCTCAAACTGCTGAATAAACTTAAAGATCTGGATGGAAGTGGTTATTAGGTTCTGTCTCATGTCTAATGCTAATAGAAAAGTTTAGTCGTGTTCTTCCTAACTACTGAAAGGGTTTAACCCTATCATACTTGATATATAGATTTCTCTACATATGATGATAGCAGGTGCTATTTTAAAGCTAAATCAGCATTTCAAATCATCTCAAAATGATTAATTGTCTTTTTATTTTGCCTAAGTCCAGTTGTCTTGACAACAGTTGCTATGGAAATAGTATCTTATGGGTAAGGTCATTGGGTCATCATTATGAAAAGTATGTATTAAGCACCTTTCTATTCATGGTTTTCTATTAGGTTCTTCATAAAGCTAATTAGCTTTTATAATCGGATACCATGCCTGCCTCTAATATCTTGTTGGCTAAGAACCACATATTCTCTTTCTTATCTGGTAGTGATGTCAGTTTTATGTGAGCTGTCTTGTACTTTCCCTCTTCATCTTTCCCAAAGGGGCTTTGTACCCACATGGTTTTTTTTTTTTAATGGGAAGGTGGTTATATAATAGTGTACTATCTTGTTTAATAAGGAATATATACAACTAGCGGTAATTCCTCTCAAGGAAGAGGAAAGAGATAAAAAAGCCCAAAACAAAATCCTCCAAAACTTAAAAAAAAATTCAACAACCAAAGCAAACATATAACTGTCTTTTGTATGATCTTCCTTAAATGGGGGGATAGGATATTACTAAGTAGGGGTCAGTTGTAGGAAGTGAATTTCAGTCAGTTTGGGATTGACTAATGATTAAAGAATGATACTGTCTTTGAGATACTTAGTGACTTACTGATTTTGTTGATATTTTAGTAGATCAAAACCTAAATCATAATGTTCTTCTATTTTTTCTTTCCTTAGCAATTACCCCAGAAAGGCCAAAACCATTACTGACAATAATGCATAATCAATTGGTTTCCCAATTTTGTAACCCCTTTTTCATTGGAGCAGCTAGATGGTGCAATGGATAGAGCACAGAACTTAGAGTCAGGATAATGAATTCAAATTTGGCTTCAGATATTTACTAGCTGTATGATCCTGAGCAAGACACTTTAAAACTGTTTACTTCAGTTTCCTCATTTGTAAAATGAGCTGGAGAAGGAAATGGCAGATTGCCTCTAGTATCTTTGCCAAGAAAATCCCAAAATGGGTCACAGAGAGTCAGATATAACTGAAAATGACTAAATAACTATAGTACGTAACTGCATAAGTTACTTAAGTGAGTGATTAAGGGAGTATTGAAGGAATTTTCTTCTAGGGTACTATTAAAGTCATGGACTATACTCATGTCATTTTCTCAGAAATAAGGATACAAGGTTTTTCTATTTTGGTAGTATGTCTAGCAACTAGAGATACTGTCAGCACTCTTAAGCAGGTAATCACATTCCACTTAAAACCTGGCTCATAGACAAGGATACAGATTATTTTTGAGCATTATTATGCAAAAAAATCAGTGCAATGAGACCTTTCAAAGACATATTTTACAACAAGGTTTCATCAACCAGAGGTTTCATTAATTGCCTAGATTGCACTTATCAATCAAGTTTACTGCATAGGAATTTTATGTGATCCATAAATAGTATACTTATTTTATTAGGGAAGTGTGACATACTTCAGGTTTAGAGTTTAGAAATGAAGCATCAGTTCCTAGAAAGATAACAGAAGTACATTAAAGCTCTAGCTAAAACATTGGTTTAGCTAAAGTTAATGAAAGAGATTATGCCAGGAGATACTTTATTAATGTAGCATTTAAAAAAACAGCAACATAGTTTAGTGTAGCCATGTTATAATACGGCAACACACATGGATTTTAGTATAACTAGAATGGTATTTGTTATTACCCAGCCATGTCAGTAATGGAAAATATCAAACTTGGCTAAGGCCAGGTTTGAAAAGCCACACAAACGTTGTTTTAGGGGGCACGGTGAATTGGTCTCTGCCAATTGTTTATTTCAAAAGAAGCCATTTACGTTTCATAAGCACTCATTAAAAATGCTAAAACTGTAGGATTTCAATATTCAGGAGCAGTGGCAAATTCACTAAAACTGTGATTTGTAGGGGAGTGCTCTTTTGTCTGGGTCCTTCAGATACATCCTTCCCTGGCCTGTCACTGATGATGGAAAATTCTCACAATAGAAATTCATTTCTGTTCCCACTGTCTTGGAGTGCCTTCCTCCCCATATTCTTCAATCTTCAGGTTCTTTTCCTTCTTTAAGCCTTCCTAGAATTTTTCTCATGAGCCCATTGTCATGTGGGACTTATAGTCAGATGATTTAGACTGCAATCCTGCCTCTTAAATTTAGTCTGTCTATGCTTCAGTTTTCTTTTTTGCAGGGTGGGGTGTGTGTGTGTGTGTGTGTATGAATGACCTACTCACATTGTTCATGTCTACGGTCAAATGAGATAATATATGTATAGTGCTTTGCATCCTTTAATGATCTACATAAATAATATCTCTTGCTTTATAATTAGTTTAGATGCTAGACAACTAGCTGGTGTAGTGCATAGAGTAATGTTTTTTCATTTAAGAAGACCTGAATTTGAATCCTGCCTCAGATGCTTCAGACCCTGGGAAACGGAATTAGCCTCTCACAGCCTCGGTTTCTTTACCTGTAAATAGGGATGATAGTAGCACCTACATCAAAAGGTTATTGTGAAGCTCAAAGGAGATTAAGTATTTCAAGGACTCTTCAAAGCTGAAAACACTATATAAAAGTTCACTATTTGTCATTTCCCCGGTAGAGTGTACATGTACTCTTGGGGCCAGAGACTGTCTTGTTTTTCAACCTTTCTTATATCCTTAGGGTATATATATTAAGACTTTAAAAACATTTTTTTTTTTGAGGCAATCAGGGCTAGGTGACTTGCCCAGGGTCATACAGCAAATAGTTGAACTCAGGTCCTCTTGACTCCAAGGCCAGTGCTTTATCCATTGAACCACCTAGCTTCCCCTAATAAAACATTTAATAAATATATGTTGAATTCTTTTGGGCTATTAAGGAATTGTCCCATTAATAATAATAAATCACACTACATAGAATTTTAAGCTAAATAGGTAAAGAGTTATAAAACAGTTTCTATGTAACAGGTATGCACCATGCCAAGTGATAGGAATATAAATATAAGCAAAAGAAACCTGTCCTTACCTTCAAGGAGGTTCTAGTGTAATGGGAGAAGACATATAAAGTAGAACTGTACTATAAAATGGGGAAATATAATGTAAAAGGGGAACTCCTTCTTCCTCACCCACCCCTTCATTGGAATAAAGGAAAAGAAAAAACCAAACCCCTTGTAACAAATATATAGTCAAGCAAAAGAAATTCCTCATTGGTTTTGTATGAAAATGTATGTCTCCTTCTGCATCTTAAGTTTGTCACTTTCCTACCAAGAAATGGATACAAAAGTTTATCAGTGCTCTAGAATCTTGGGTCATTGAATTGTCCAAAGTTCTTAAGGCTTTAAAATAGTTTTTTCTTTGTAATCTTGTTACTGTAATGATGGGAAATTTGTCTCCTGGTTGTATTCACTTCATCCTGCATTTATATATATATATGTGTGTGTGTGTGTGTGTGTGTGTGTGTGTGTGTATGTATATATAATTCACATACACATATATAAATCTTCCCAGGTTTCTCTGAAGCTGTCCATTCCATCATTTCTTACAGTACAGTATAACATTCGTATATGAGGAATTTGTTTAGCAGTTCCTCAATAGATGGGCATTACCTTTAGTTTCCAGTTCTTTGCTACTTAAAAAGAGCACCTATAAATATTTTTTAGTTATGGATTGGTTTTCTTTTTTATTTCTTTGGGTTATAGGACTAGTAGAAGTATGCTGAATTAAAGGGTATGCACAGTTTAGCAGCTCTTGGGACATAATTCCAAATTGCTTTCCACAGTGGCTGGATCAGCTTATAATTTTATGTCATCAAAAGTGCTTTATCTTCTGAGATCCGCTCTTATTAAGTCATAAAAAAGGCATTTCATCTTTGATCCTCTAATTTATTTATGATGATAATCTTTATATTTAAGTCATAGATTCATTTAGTTTACTCTAGTATTTGGTGTAAGATATTGATTACAAACCTAATTTCTGCCAGTCTGCTTTTGAGTTTTCCCAGCAGTTTTTGTCAAATAGTATACCTTACTGTAGTATCTGGGATCTTTGGATTTATTTAATCACTAAACTTGTAGGTTCATTTGCTTCTGTATGTTGTATACCTAATCGATTTCCCCGATTAACCTCTTTCTGGTGGTATGGTAGACCACTGGGTTTGGAGTCAAAGAGACTTGAGCTCAAAATCCATCCTCAGACACTTAATATTGTCTGACCCTGGGCAAATCACTTAACCTCTGTTTGCCTTAGTTCCTAAACTATAATATAGGCATGATACTAACACCTACCTCTCAGGGTTTGTTGTGAGGATCTAATGAGATAGATAATTATGCAAAAAAGCACTTTGCAGAGTGTCTGGGCATATAGTAGGTACTACGTAATGCTTATTCCATACCTTTTCCTTCCATGCTTCCCTGCCCCCTAAGTGGTACAAAATCATTTTTTATGCTTATTGCTTTGTGGAATAGTTTGAGATATAGTGCTGCCAACTCCCCCTTTTTCCATTAAAAACTATTCTCTTGAGATTCTTACCCTTTTGATTGAATTTCGTTATTATTCCCAACTCTATAAAATAATTCCTTAGCAAGTTTGATTTATATGGCACTAAATAAATAAATTAATTTAGGTATATATTTTCCTTTTTATTTTATTGCTTTAACATACCATGAGCAATAAATATTTCCCCAGTTATTTGTGCTTTTGTTTTTGCTCAGTTATTTAAAGTTGTATATGACTCTTTGTGGCCCATTTGGGTTTTTCTTGGTAAAGATACTGGAGTGGTTTGCCATTTCCTTCTTCAGTGGATTAACACAAATAGAAGTTAAGTGACTTATCCCTGGGTACACACAGCTAGTTAGTGTCTAAGCCAGATGTGAACTTGGGTCCTTCAGATTCCAGACCCAGTGCTCCATCTAATAAAGTCACCTACCTGCCTCCTCTAATTATTTAGGTCTTTATCTCTGTAAAGAGTGTTTTGTATTATTTTCATATGGTTCCCATGTGTGTCTTCATGATAATAATGATAATAACATTAATAATAGCTAGCATTATATAATGCTTTTTATGGTTTGTGTAATGCTTTATAAATACCATTTCTTATCTCTAGGAAGTAAGTGCTGTTATTATTCCCAGTTTTGATTATCTCAAATGAAAAAGGGGTGTATAAATGAGTTGAAAAGTACACAAACATGGAAAAAAAGGTGAGAAGAAAGGGGTATCCTATAAGAACATTTACCTCCAGATTCATATTTTCAGCTGTCTACTGACAACTAAAACTGGATGTACAGTAGACATTATAAACTCAACATATCCAAAACTGGACTCATTATCTTCCCCCAAAGTCCTTTTCTTTTCCCTAATTTTCTTATTACTGATGAGGATACCACCATGCTCCTATTCACCTAGCTTAAACACTAGGTGTCATCTTCAAGTCCTCACTTTCTTTTACCATCACCCCTTTTACCCACCTAGCCAATCAGGTGCCAAGTCCTATAGTTTTCTACCTTCACAACATCTCTCCTATAAGATCTCCTTCTCTACACAGACACTACCCCACCACTCTATTGCTGGTTCACATCCTTATTTGCCTGGACTACTTCCTCCGTTTCTACCAGTATAGTCACCAACCCTTCCTTTTCCTTTCTTCTAAGATCATCAAAACAGTTCAAACCACCCACAGACCTCTGCCTGCCCTATTTAACTTTGTCTAGGATTCTTGAAGATTTATGGCTTTGAGCATATTCTTTATTATTAACATATTCTTTGTCACAGAATCCTTTCTAATTGTTCAAATATATGTACCTTTCTATTTTTTTCTTTCTCTCTTGGGTTCTGTTTCAAAATGTGTATTTGGTTTGGGGTCCTCTCCCCTACCTTCCATCAGGAAGGCTTGAAAATTATCTATTTCACCCTATGTAAATAAAATCTGTATGTCAACAAATCTCATTGTTTCTATAGTCACAACATCTCTCACATACTTAACTCTTCTTTCTCCATTCACGCTACCACCACCCTTTAACAGGCCCATTGTCGTCATCTCTTACCTGGACTATTGCCTTAGCCTCTGTTATTTTTCTAAAGCTCAGTCTGTATATAACCCTGCTCATTAAAGTGTAGTGACTCATAATTATCTCTACAATCAAAATTCAATCCTTGTTTGTCATTTAAAACATTTATCACATGTCAACTCTTTATTCACATCTATATTCCATCCATTCCTACTCTCTACCATCTAGCCAAACTGGCCTTCTTGCTGTTTTTATATGTAAATCAATACAACTAAAATATCCACATGTGAACTATAAATCAAGATTACTATTCATTAAGGAGAACCATGTAAAGAAAGATTGATATAGAAAACTTTGAGTTGAAATCAGATAATTCACTTATGCTTGGTTTGCTTTATGTATGGTCAATACCTACATACAGAAGAACAGGACTCTTTGAAAGCTGTTATGCTTTACTGACTGTTATGTCCTATATGTGTTTATATTGTATATTTTCCAGTAAAAAATCATCATAAAATTTCATCTGCTTGTCTAGCATATTGTTCAAATTAACTGAATAATTAATTACTAACAAACACATGTTAGCAAATCTGACCATCTTGAGGACATACACAGGGATTTCCAAAAAATAATTGAAGCCCATTAAATTATGTTCACAGAACCAGAAAGTTCTTGTATTGCTAATAAATAAGATTAAAAAAAATTTAAATTCCCTTTTACTTTATTGTAATTTTTTATGTTGTAGATATTTTATAATGCATATCATGTATGTACATACATATAATTTATAAATAAATATACACATAATGGAGAGGGTCAACTTTTTTTTTTTTAATTAATCAAGGTGTGTGATCAAAAAAGTTTGGAGACTACTACTGTAGAGAACCAGACTATGACTAATGACTTTCTACTCATGACATATAATGTCAAATTTCTGTCCAAAATTTGTTGTTGTTGTTGTTTTTTTTTTTTGGCGTGTGCGTGTGTGTTTTTGCTGGGCAGGTGAGGGTTAAGTGACTTGCCCAGGGTCACACAGCTAGTAAGTGTCAAGGTCTGAGGCCAGATTTGAACTCAGGTCCTCCTGAATCCAGGCTGGTGCTTTATCCTCTGTCCAAAATTTGAATGGGCTCTTTCATGAGGTGGTAAATTCCTCAAGAGGATACCTGTCAGGATAAATTTATAGGACTGGGTGGGTTGAAGTTGGTGACCTCCTATGGTCCTTTCTAATGAAAAGCACTCTAATTCTATGAATGATGACTCTTAAGTATTCCCTCACTCCAAAAGGTTAAATTATGCCCAGTATTCCCTGGAGAGACACACACACACACACACACACACACACACCACCACACGCACAACACAACACACATTTTGCTTTGTTGTGTAGGGTAAACATTTAATATATTTAGAAAGATGTTTTTTTAAAATGGGAAAAATTAAAACATTAAAATACATCATAATTTGGAATCCTACTCCCCTATTCCTAATAACTGAATGTCACTATACATTAATTTAGTGATTGTTCTTCATTGTGAACGTTAAATAATACTTTTTCTTCATTGCTCATATGTAATTATCATTTGTATTACAGTATTTACTTGTGAATATGCTTGCTTGAATAATGGATATGATTAGAAAGACATTCTCTCAGATTGTTATATTTATAACAGATTTTGGGAGAAAAAACCCTTTAACTTTAATTTTGAAGGTCAGCATAACTAGTAGCAGGTGTAGCTAGCTAGAGATCAGAAAAGGTGATATAATAGGAGATCAAAAATTCAAAACCCTCTGAAAGCTTTATAGATAATTATGAGCATTGAAATTGGAAACATCATGTGCATTTTTAATATTTCTACTAGGAAAGGGATTGCAGCCACTTTAATGTTTAATGCATTGACTGTAATAGGAGGCTGAATTGATCTCCACAGTCCCATTTGTTCCATTACTGGTGAGAAAGAAATTAATTGATTTCTATTTTAGCCCTGTATTTGGGAACTGAACACTTGGAGAGTGCCAGTGGGATTAGAACACTGAAGTAGAATTCACCATTTTTCATATAGATTAATCAACAAACCTTTATTAACTCCCTGCAATGTATATGAAATCTGACTTAGATGAAAGAGGTTGACCATTGTATATGACTATCCATGTAGTTATCAGGAGAAATTAGATTTCTAGCCAATGTTTATTCATTAATAGAACATTTCTACTTTCATTTAAATTTTTTGCCATTCAATTATTTTAAATTTTATGTAACTCTTTTTTTTTCTTTTTTCTCTCACATCCCCCCCCCCCAACCACTCCCTTTTGCTTTTTAAAAAAAAAATAGCATTTACACTAGGAACAGGAAAGGGGAAATGCAATGCTTATGAATCAATTTTATCACTTATAAAATTTTATTCTTTTATTATTATCACTCTTCTTAATAAAGTTGTGAATTCCAATGTTACATGTTTATATTTTTAATATGGTTCCTCTGGAACTAATTGTTCCATTTAATATTTTACCTAGTAAATGAATAGATGGATGAAAGAAAATTTTTTAAATTAAGCACTTACTGTGCTCCAAGCTTTATGCTAAGCTTCAGTGATATAAATGAAAAAGCAAAGATTATTGTTTCCTTCAAGGAGTGTATATCTGATTGGACAGAAAATGCACTTAGGAGACTGGTGGCTAGAAGCTTTAGTGGAAATTTACCAAGATTGACACCATCCTTTCATGAACAATGGCAGAGTTATTTGTTTGTGGTTTCAAAATTTGATCATAGTCTCTGAACTGGAAGGGGACAAGGGTAGAGGTAATATAGGGGGATAGACTCCTGTTTGGTAAGGCACTTAGAAGATGGACATGGAATAGAGAGTGAGGGGATACAAAGATCTGCCTCAAATACTGTGTCAAGCGAGGCAATCAATAATCTGAACACTGGGATTCTCAAGGCAGAAGTTATGAAAACAAAATGGTTGAACCCCTCCCCGCCCCCCCCCCCCCGGCTCTATTTCTTTCCTGTCCCATTTTTATGGATTATTGAAAGTTGGCTGCAGTGTTGCTTAAAAGTAGGCCAATCTAGTACTTGGGTAATAGGATACCCACCATAATATTTAATCATGTTAGTATTACTTACCTTTTTACATCAGTCTGATGGAGAACATGTGGTTGTTAAAATCTGAACACGTTTTAATAAGAAAATATACCCTTAATCAAGCTGTGTAGTATGTTTGTTGATGAATATGGGACACACTAGGTTGATAAAATACCTTATAAAGAATAAACACCTTTAACCTATTTGAATATAATTAATTTTTAATGTATGAGACAACAAAAAGTACATCCATGGTTTCAGTTATGAAGGTATCTTAATAAATAATGAATGAAGCTAGTGAATAGCCGCTTAATTTTTTTCAAGTTCTCTTGTATGACACTATATGTTACTTGATTACAACATAGTCTGTAAGTCCCTAGTTTTTATCTTTCCTTTCAACATTTGGAGTGAGGTTCTTCTATCTTTATTTACTTTTGTAAACTACTATGATTGAACTGCACATAATGATTTTTATTCTAGTTTTTGGGAGATTGTGTGGAGACCATCATTGGACTTCTTTGTAAGTAGCTTTGATTTCTTCCTTTGGAACTGAGTGATTCTGTAGCAGTCCTCTTCTCTGAAAATTCAGTCTTTGGCATTTGAGCAAAGGGCTCAGATTCTCTCATCTCCTCATTTTGTTGTTTTAGAGTTTGATGAAAGGAGCATATTATACAATAACAAAAAAAGATAGTATGGTATTTAAGAAAGACCAGAATTGTAGGACTGACACAGTCTGTCTGCTTTTCCTTTTTTGTGACCCCAAAATAGCCATCTTAGATGGGTGCCAGTGTCTTCTAATGCCAGATTCTGGCATGGGTATCATCTCTATATTAGAAGTAAGGCGTATGAAACTTTGAGGCTCTGTACCTCCAGGAAAGAATAAAGGACAGAGATTGTGTTGGGACATAGGAGAAGATTATGAAACACTAAAAATCTAATGAATTATCTTTCTCCATTTCCATTTCCCCCAGATAAAGTCACTGGAATTTTCTGTTTTAACCCAAAGTTGGCATTTTGAGAAAATGTAATAAGTTTAACATTAACACTGAAGCTTTGGTTTAAAATAATAATATAGAAATGAAAGTGTTGTATGAAGTATGAAATGAGGAGAACCCCAACTCTCAAAGAGATTTATGTCTTTACTCTTAGGAAAGACTTTTCTTTTTTGTCACCCCTTCTCAAGTCCTTACTTGTATTGTTTACCCAGTGAGCAAATAGCAGAACAGAAATTAGAATTCATGGCTGCTCTATTTTTAGCCCGCCTCGTTGTCTGCTGTTGAGGCTGCTTATGGTTTAATTTTGTTCCTTCCCCCTTTTGGCATTTCTTCATGTCAACAGCCAATTTGATTCTGGTTAAATTTGCATTTTTCTCTTTAGGTGACCAAAAAGTGTTAATAATTCAATTAGATTCAAATATTGGCCTTATATAGTTATGTAAGTAATACCATCCTTTTAGTGTTTTATATTTCTTTTCCTGCTGTTTCTTCATTTTGAAACTTCTTTGCAAATGTACCAGGTATTTGAGGACCAAGTGACATTTGATGGATTTACAGTTTAGAAGAGCAAGCATTTCCTTTTACTCCTGAGGAGAGATTTGGACTGTCAGGAGTTTTGAAAAAAGACATTCATTCTTCAAGAAGGTAGGAAATGGAAGCAAGGACATTGCTTAAGGAGCGCAGTAGCCTATAGCAGTGGCAATTGCAGCAGCAAGGAGACACTGGTGTTCTTAGTTTTACCTGGAACATAATGAATGAGCTGAAGTGGCAGCCAAGGGGCAATAGATGAACTTAGAGAGAGGGAGAGAATTGAATTCCACCAGAGAAGGGAGAAAATACAAAGTTAGATGACTGAAAGACTTGGGAGGATTAGCTCTTCCTCTTTCCAGAATGGAGAAGAAGGAGAAGGACGAGATCACACAGTGGTCAGCAAACTACTCTCCATAGTGAAACCATCAGTGTTATAGTAATAATGCCAAAATTTTTGCATTTCGGTTATCTTTTATTCAGCCAAAATACATTTATGCAACGTTTCAGTACAGTGAGGAATGGAAGAAGAAGGGGAAGAGAAATCAGTAACAGCAAGATTAATGCTAGGCAAAGTACTTCATCACCTGTGAAAATATATTGTGATTTTTGAATTGCCCTTTTGGTGATTTATGACATAAGCCTAGAAAATATTCAGTTTGTACAAGTCATCTCTAGTAGTCTTCTTTCTAAACAGGAGCAACTGAATGTATAAATCAAACTCTTTTTCCCTTCCCTTGTTATGATTATTAATTTAATATAGCCTATCATTTATATTCAGATAATTTCTAGAAACACACGAACCAGAAATTGACTTATTTTCTTTTGGGGTTTGTGTGTGTGAACCATTTATGTATATGATTGATTTGTTGATAGTAAGTTATCTTTGTTTTTTATCAGGAAGAGCACAGAGAGTACTGTTCTTTTTGATGTCGCATTATCTTTTTAATGCTATTTTCTATTTTGAAATCACCCCTTTCAGTAAGGAGGAGATTATTGGTGAATCACAGTCGTACTTAGTTTCAACAGTGTGTTTATTACCATTCGACAACAGTGTATTTAGCATGAATCATCCCTATTTGAGATTTATTTATTCTCTCACCTGTTCTGAACTCAGTTCAGAGTATCTTAAAAAATAAAGCATGTTAGTATCTACATCTCATCTTAGGTAATAACCTAATAATAAATGACTATTGGATTCATGTAGAATTGGACTATTGTATCTATATAAGAAATTGAACAATTGTAGTGCCTTTCTTCCCTGATTCTAGCCTGGCTCCTGTAGCATCCTTGAGGAGGTAAATCCTTGTGATCAAGGAACTCACCATTCCCACAGTCAGCAATACCAACCAACCCCCAGCTGCCACCACTGGGTAGGTAAACAAACCCCAAAGTCCCACAAATAGCAGTGACTCCCATACCACTAATCCTGCTACCAGCTTGGTCCCTGTAGACATTGTCCAGAAGAGCAGTTATTGTGGAGGTGCAGGCTGTCAGCAGCTTCCTCAGCAGCTACTTTTACTGAAGACCTGGAGGAGAGTTTTCACTACTAAACTCCACGTCATTATCAAATGGCTTACCATCAAAAGTAGTTTTATAAGTGGAAATGACAGTGAAGAAGAATTACCATCCTCTTTGTGCCTGGCATAGAGTAAGTTCTTGATAAATGCTTAACTGACTGCTTTGTCATTGCACTTTGAGGACCACTGGACCTTCTGTCCAACTTGTGGCTGAAACCTCTTGTGTGTGTTATTTTCCCATATTAGAACATGGATTCCTTGAGAGCAGGAAAAGCCTTGCTTTTCTATTTATATCTTCAGTGTTTTGTAGGGTCTTAGTAAATACTCATTCCATCATCTATGAGGAATCCCTGTTTCATTTGAACTGTCCACTGAATGTCCTCAGACAATGGTAATTACTTTTATTGAGAATAAATCTTGCGTGATGTCTTCCTTGATACTAATAATTACAGTCATTGAACAGAAGTATCTCTTTTGTTAACTTTCAAGGAATCTTGTATGATCTTGTAACTTATATGAGAGATATATTGGAGGAGAGATTTTAGCTGCTGTTTTGCTGCATCCTTGAGATAATAACATTATCAATAAGGCAGGTAATCAGAGAAGTACAGATATTCTGTATTTATGGGCTATGCCTATTTTAGCAGAATTTGCTATAAATAAAATTATGTTAATTATGTTTCTACATTAATTCTGTAAACATTAAGAACTATTGGAAAAAATTTGGCTTTTGAATAGAATGGAATAATAAGATTTTAGCAAGCTTTTTAAAGTCATGTGTATTGAAGGGAAAATAAAATATGGTCATAGCTTTCCTTATTTTGTTTAAGAAATTGTCCCTTTTGTAGCAGAGCAATCTCTAAAGCTTTAGTAATTTGCCTTGGTTAAATTGAATTCAGAGCAGCTAGCCTTAGAGCCAAGAAGACCTGGGTTCAAATTTAGCTTCTGACACACACTGGCTTTGTGATGCTAGGGAGGTCCCTTAACTTTTCAGAGTTCTACCATGATAAGTTACAAAGATGGTGTCAGTTAGAATTGGTAGAGGGAGTTTACTCACCTGGGAGTTCCCTTTGGCAATAAAAGCCAGAAAGAGATCCAGTCCCTATTCCTATCCCTGTAAAGTTCCTACTTGTGTGCCAGACAGTATCCTAGGTTGTGGACATACAAAGGTAAAAAAGAAGCATGCTTTCAAGAAGCTCATTTTCTACTGGGGGAAACAGCATGTACACAAATGAGTAAATACAGAATATAGACAATATAAAGTGATGGGTTGGCCAGGACAGAAACACCTGGGGAGAAGGGAACAGGAATATAAAGAATGGACTTCTGTAGGATGTGGTAGCTGAGCTAAGCCTTGAAGGAAATTAGGAATTTGAAGAGTTGGAGGTAAGAAGGGGAATGTCTTCTAGATTTGGGGAGTGGGGGGTGGGCAGCCTGTGCAAATGCACATGCACAGAATCACAGGATCAGACTTGGAATTGGAAGCCCCTCTAATTTTACAGAAGAGGAAACTGAGGCCCAGAGACATTGTGATTTTCCCAAAGTCTCACCTGTAATTAGTGACAGATCTGTCATTTGAATTCAGGTCCTCTTGCTCAGAACTGAGCAATCTTTCCTCCATTCCAGGCTGCCTTCCTGATAGAAGAATTGTAGGCAGAGAAGAGCAAGAAGGCCGGGTAGTCTATAATGTGGAGTGTGCAAAAAGGAGTCATGTGCAGGAAGCCTGGAAAGTTAGGCTGGACCCTTTCATTGTCAAAGAGAGTTGTATATATTTTATCTAAGTGGAAATAGGGAGGTCCTAAAGCTTCTTGAGCAAGAGAGTGACATGATCGAATGTCTCCCTTGTTATTTGTATTTTCTAAATTCTTTCAAAAGTCTTTATTTAGTAAGAATTTGACAGAGAATCCTTGCAGGAAGATGAAGGGACATAAAACTAAATATTGAGATAGAGACACAATTCTTGCTTGACGATTGAGATTTGCCCAAGTTTTTTGGAAAATACTTTGAATGTTAAATACTAAAAATGGATAAAGCTTGCCCTTGTTGTGTTCATAGCTTAATGACTTTGTGTAATTTAAGATTCTAAATGTGGATTCTAATCTGTTCCCCCAGTTTTGGGGGAAACTGACTAAAATCACTGATAAAACGAGTTTAGGTTTTTAAGGGTTTATTGGAAAATAGAAAGAAAAAAATTGAGAACAGAATTCCAACAGCCTGGCATTCCTATCTTTCCTCAAATTTCCTGTGAAGTCCTGTGCCGCCACCACCATCCAGTCAGGAACCCAAAAAGCCCCAGAGCTCTCCGCCAGGCTCCCTTTCCTCCTTCCTGTGTCCTCCCAGACCATAGGAGGCTCCTCGAGTTGATTGGCTGGTAGCCTTGATAGACAGCCCCCATGAGCAAATGTCATTTCCTGACGCCAAGGAAAAGCCACAATGCCTCTGAGGCATTTTCCTCATGGTGGAGCTTTCCCACAGCAAGTCTCCAGTAGGTGGCATCATTCCAATCATTACAATTTGTATATTTAATTAATGGATCATCGCTTCATTAGAGAAAACACAAAACAACATTTGCTAAACTTGGCAAAGTATACATTATTCCTGGCAGTCAGTGGCCATGGGAATCTGACCTCTCTACATTTTGGCATCAGCTACTAAATCATAGGCTCAGGAATGAGGCACAGGACCTTAAAATTCTGTTATGTTTGAGATTTGTTATTATATAGAGGGAATTTATTATTTCATGAATTCCTTATGTTCAGGATTCAATTTAGTAGACTTCTCAGAAATTAACTATTTTATCCATAAGAGCAATCAGAATTGGTTTTTAGCAATAAGTCCTAGGTCACCTTTTCTTTTGGAAGACTTAAAGATGAGAATCACACAGAGGGTGAAGGAAAGGTGCATGAGGAGTGTGAGAAGGGTACAATGTAGAAACAATGAGGAACTCTGAGGAAGATCGGGAATACAAGATATAAATAAGAAATTATGTGTCAGAAAGAGAAGATGGGCTGGCCATGTGTCAAGAATAATAGATGTCAGGTAGATGGCTAGGAGACAGTGAGAAAGGCCTTGTTGTGAAGACCTCTGTGTCAGACTTGGGATAACATATATAGAATTAATGAGTGGAGGAGACACGGCCATTTTGTGATTTCCATCGCTGGTGGAAATTGCCAAATAGGTGAGATCACAGATATAGTTGAATATTTAAGTATGAGAGGAGTTTATTATATGCCTTTAAAATAAAACCTCAACCTCAACTATACTTGTATTTTATTGAATAATACTCATTCTAAAGCTATGTTCATAAGTCTTGAATATTCCTTGTGTTAAGGGCTAAAATTCTAGCTAAACTGTCTAAAATATCTAATGAGTGGTCGCCAATAAATTATAAGCTTTAGCAAGAGTTAGACTTTTAAGCATTTATTAAGGAGAATAAGAATTTGGTAAATAGAGAGAAAGGCCTAGATTCCTATCTATTAAAGGGAGAGCACATTTCTAGCTCCGCTCTCCACCAGAGTCCAAAGGAAAGAGAGTGAGACTGAGCGCCAGTCTCTTCCTTCCTCCTCCCACTAGTCTGCGTCACTTCCTGACGCCAAAGAAAAGACTCCTGGTCTTGCCCTCAAAGACCTTCGCTTCATGGGCGGAACTCCTCCACAGCAAGTCTCCAGCAGGTCATTCCAATCGTTACACTTGAGAAATTTTGCCTTTTGTTAGGCCTTGTCAATTCTCTTTGTGTTTTTAATATGTGTATATGCTATTTTACATATATAATATACCAGTGGAGAATAATTCTAATAAGGATAGCTAGTATTTATATAGCCGTTAAGGTTTGCAAAGTGCTTTTCAAATATATTTTATTCTTAAAACAATCCTGTAAAGTTGTTTAATCTTTCTTCCTGATAGACTGCTGGACCTGGAGTCAGGAAGACCTGAGTTCATATCCAGCCTCAGACACTTAATAGTTCTTTGACTCTGATCAAATCATTTAGCCTCTCCCAGCCTCAGTTTCTTTTTCTGTTAAATGGTGATGATAATAATAGCATCTACTTCTCAAGGTTGTTGGAAGGGCAAAATAGATATTTGTAAAGTGCTTTGCACACTCTGAAGTAGCATATAAATACTAGCTAGTCTTTTTCCCATTTTACAAATGAGGAAACTGAAGCATATAGTAGTTAATCGATTTACCCACTTACGTGTTTAATCTCCAAGGTTAGGTCGCATTAGCTGACTGGTAGTGAAGATTCTTTCTTGCTTAGTATGAGCTGCGCAATGCATTTAGTGCATGCCTAGATAAAAGTGAGTTTTAGAAAACCTTGCTAAATGAAGGAGGAAATAGCAAACAAAAGGCCAAAATGCCTGACTGTGAATTGATATGATTAAATATGAAAGATAGGAGGGCAAGAATGCCAACCCAGGGTCACTTGAGGGTTTAAATAGTGCTTTGCATGTTTACTGTGGCTGCCTCCTACTTTGCATAATCTGCTGGTTGATTTGTAAATCTATCAGTATGTAAAATAAAAATAAACACCTATTCAGCATTGACAGTTGACTTCATTTGCAAGTTGATTTTAAGTGTAATTTAGAACTGTTCATTTTTATAGAAGACTAATATTGCAATACCTGAAATACACTTTCATGATCATGCCATCATAACATTAATCTTAGAAATTGGTCTACATTCATTTAAATCTCTTGCATACATAATAAATATATAGCAAGACTTACTTAAATTCCAAAGTATTTTAGGAAATGCATATCATCATGCAGCCTTCAAAGTAGATAGAAGAGGTGGAATGACAAGTGAAAAAGAATCCATGATTCTATTCCCAAAAGCAAGAGGGGAAAGAGTGAGTGGCACCAGGTTTCTGTTCCAAAGTAAGAGATAATTTGGTTTCTTCTTTATAGTTAGTAAATGTTTCACAGTGTAAGATGCTGGCATTAAAAAAAATTATTGATGTTTTGTGTTTTTATGTTTCATTTCCAAATTCCTTTCTCTCTCCCACCTGAGTGCCATACCTTGTAGCCAAAAATGAATGAATGAATGAATAAATAGATGGAAAGGAAAAAGTCAAGATAATCAACCAGTACCCTGAAATCTGATAGTATATGTAATGTTCCACACTCAGGCCCCCACTTTTGCAAAGAAGGGAGGGATGTACATTTTCTAAACCCATCTCCAGAGTCAAGCTGGATTGTTGTGGTTATGCAAGATTATACCTGACCCTATAGGTTTTTTAAGTAAAACTTTTCTGCACTTTGATAGCTAAGATTCTGCAAGAGTCTCTGCATACCAGCTGCCTTTACTTTTTCATTTCCAATTCAATTCTTAGCTTCTTGCAGTTTGACTTGCACCTACAGCTGTTCTTCCCTAGGTCACTAGTGATCTCTTCTTTGAAAAATCCAGGGGCTTTTCTTATCTTCCTGACTTTTTTGTAGATTTTGATATTGTTGACCACCTTATCCTTCTGTACACTGCTACTTGGATTTTCATGGCATTGCTCTGTCATGGTTCTCCTCTTATCTGCTTGATAATTCTTTCCTCAGTCTTCTTTGAGGGTCCATCATTCATATCCTACCCACTGTGCATGGGTATAGCCCAGAAATCTGTCTCCTTTCTGTGTGATCATATTAACTCCTATGAATTTGGCTGTGATTTTAAGGCACCTGACTCCCATATCTACCTGTCCAGTCCTCATCTCTCTCATGAATTCCTATTTCCCATTGCCAAGTCCCTGTTTAACATCTCTCCCTAGATGTTCCCTGGCCTCTGAAACTCACCTTGTCCAAAGCCCACTCATCCCTTTACTTCATTTCTCTAGAGGGCACCACTATTTTCTCTTTGCCTAGGTTTGCATCTTAGGAATCCTCAATTCTTCAATGTTCTTCATCCTTCATATGCAGCCAGTTTTCTTGTGTATTTTTAAAAATATATATATATTTTCAATTAATAAGCATTTAATTTTTCTCTCTCCCCCTGCTCTCCTGTGGAGAGGAAGTAGAACCAGAACTCATTTAACAAATATACATAGTCAAGAAAAACAAGTCCTCATGTTCACCATGTGTGGAGCTGTTTGTTTGCATTCTGTGTCACCTCTGTCAGAAAGGAGGCAATCTTATTAGTCTTCTCAAATCATGATTGGTCATTGTGTGGATCACTGGTCTTAAGTCTTTCAAAGTTTTTTTCCCCTTTCCATTGTTATAAAATTAACTGATCTGGTGTTTCTGTTCACTTCAGTTTGCATCAGTTCATACAAATCTGCCTGGTTTTCTCTGAAACTGTAGCTGTTCCCCAGTTGATAGGTACCTCTTAGTTTTTGTTTTCCATCATTTAACAGAAGCTTAGTTGAACAATTTTGATTACTTATAATTAAAAAGGTGTTGCACAAACAGAATCAATGTAGTGAAGATTAGAAGGTGGCTCAAACAGTGGTTTTAAAAAAGTCTTTAAAGCATGCTAAGCAGCACAGTGGATAGAACACTGCATTTGGAATCAATAAGATTTCACTTGAAATCCTCAGACACCAACCAGTTGTTAGGGCAACTCATTTAACCTCTGCTTCAGTTTCCTTAGCTGAAAAATGGGGATAATAACACTCACTATTTAGGATTAGGAAGAGAAAATGAGGTAACATGTAAAGTAATTTGCAAACTTTAAAGCACTATATAAGTACTAGTTATTGTTGTTGTTGTTGTTATAGCATCTAGATGTTGTAGTGGATAGTGTGCTGGGTCTGGAGTCAGGAGTATCTGAGGTCAAATTAAGTCTCTTGCCAACATTCAGTAGAACTGTGACCAATAACATTTTTAGCTGAGTATTAGCTGGAAAAGACAATCAGCTTAATATTTAAGGTTTTTAAGGTTCCCCTTTCCTCAAGGTTAGCTAAAGAGGATAAAGGCTAATAGTGTTATAGTTAAGGTTAAAATAGATCCTGAAAGTTCACTACTTTTTGTCTTGGGAGCAGGGAAGTGCTATATATTTTTAAAAATAACTTTAGAGATTGCAATTAATTTCTCTACTCCTGGAGATCACACCCCATGTATTCCTATACAAGGTGAGGGTTATTCCAGGAGTTATTTTCTCAGGTTATTTTACTTCTCCTATGAAGTTTATTTGGGAGGGTTGATACTTCTTGATACCTAGGGTAAAAGTTCTTTTGAAACCAAAGCATGTTTTTATCAGGTTTGTTAGAAAATATTTTATTGGGGGCAGCTGGGTGGCCCAGTGGATAATGCACTGACCCTGGATTCAGGAGGACCTGAGTTCAAATTTGGCCTCACACACTTGACACTTACTAGCTGTGTGACCCTGGGCAAGTCACTTAACCCTCATTGCCCTGAAAAAAGAAAAGAAAAGAAAATACTTCATCTTTTCTGTTTTGTCAAAGCCCTTTTCCTATTATTTCAGCTATCAAAGGTATTAAATTAATATGTAAGTGTTTGGACTTAAGATGTAAACTAGTCAGTTGGGGTCTTGTTTACTTTGTAAATAAAAAAATATCTTTTTGGGAAACCTTTTTATGTGACAACATGCTGTCTTTTAAAAGGAATTCTTAGACTTTATAGTGATACAATCCCTCTGTTTCCAAAGAGCTGGATTAATAACTAATCTCTTTTTAAAATAACACAGAAAATGACCCTTTTACTATGTTCTCTGAGGCATATCAGGTGGTTTGTGTTTCTTAGCAGAAAAAACATCTGTGTGAATAATATAATGGAGCCACCTGTAAATCTTCCCCCTGCAATTAGTATAGCCTAGTATTCAAGCTTTAAATGAAAGTGCTGCTTTTATAATTGAGCTCTTTTGGCATCCTGTTGTGCATTTAAAAATTTTTAATTGGGATGTTCCAGCATTTGGCACTGTGTGGCATTTGAGGGTATGCATCATATCCCATCAGGTGTACTACTGCAGAGAGCTGTCTAAAAATAGAAATAAATAACTGTGAACAGGAGAATAAAAAATAGATGTTGGCGGAGAGTGAATCAGCTTTTGTGATGTCACCGAATGTTTTTTCTTTATGTACCTGCCTGTTATTTTTACCCAAGTAATCATCACCCCTGCACCACTGTGCTTTTGCCAAAGTATAGGCTGAACTCAATTTGACTATACATGTGCTCTCAGCTCCCCCCGCTGACTTTAGAGGGATTGCAAGTAAAAATGAGGAGTAAATTGGAATTTCACTGGGCAAAGTATGTAGTAATTGATGGTGCAAAAGGCAAGAATGCCACTTGGCTTCACTGAATTTCTTCTGGCTTAAATAATTCCTGTGCTAAGTATGGATAGTTTTCATCAGGTTAAGTGATGATAATATTGAAACTCTCTTTTTGTTGTTTTAAAATTTTATTTGGTGTATGAATACCTATACTTTTAGATTTTCTTATGTATAGGACTTGATCCTATTAATATACTAAAACTGGTTGCTTTTTATGATTGTATTAAATCCACAGGGTCAGTAGGACAGATAGTAAGTAAACAGTAAAGTATATTGCTACTGAGTTCAGTAGCATCATAATTACTAGTGAAAGAATGAAAATGTCTCTTAAACATGATTAGTTTACTCTGTGCCTGAAAATAGGATCAAGTTAATGCAGTACCAAGCAAAGAAATAGTAAACATATAGGGTGGTATATTGGCTAATATCTTGTAATTAAGACAACCACATAGTTATAAGGAAATAATTTTTTCTATTAAAGGGGCATCTATTCTTACAAACATCATTGAATATCATTATCAGGATGGTGTATGAGTATTCATTTATTAAAGACATTTGAACTCAATCTAATGAGAAAAGCCCATGTTCCATTGAAAAGAAAAATTTGTATATTTAACATTTAAAAATTCATGGGTATGTCTCACCTCTTGGTTTTACACACTTTAAATGGAAGAATTTGACTAAAACTCTCTTTCCAAATGGAAGCCTTTGTTCATTAAAGAGTTTTTATGTTTTTCCCTCCCTTGTTCATTCAGTCAACTTTAACAGATGTTAATGCATACTCCGTACAAGGTAATATGCTATGGGCAGAGGAGAACAAAGACAAAAATCCAACATTCTTTGCTCACAAGTAGTTTATGGACCACTGGCAGGACTGATGAAAAGAGTCACAGAACCCTAATAAGTTACAAGTTAAGTTATTCCACCATTCACCTTTTTCTTTTTATAATTATGCCTTTCTGATATTCTGGAAATAAATGTTCTTACCTGCCAGTTTTCATTTGATTTCATCTCAAGTTCTACTGAGATTTTGTGATTGATCTTTTGGCATTTGTGGTCTTCACTTAAGTATGGAGGCCTGACAAGTTGTTCTTATGGAACCAACATTGACCCTGTTTTTGTTATGTTTCTGTCCAAATTCTATGTAAACGACACCAGTTTTCCAACTCTTCCTATCATGTACAGCAAAACAACTGCAAGGATTTCCCCCCCAAATTAGAACAGTTTTCGATGAAATTGTGTTTTGTTCTTGAGTTCTTGGACAGTACTGTTTCCTTGTGTGATGGGTGAAAGTGGTGGCATTAATCCTTAGCTTTCATGTAATTCTGCTCTCCTATTGATCAGGAAAATGAACAATAAAAACATTTAGGGAAAAATTAATAATGGTATTTGCAAAACAGTTGTCAAAAATGAATGCTATCATGTAGGGTACAGTGACCAAAATAGTATCACGACGGTTTGTATCATGATTTCGAATGCTTATTTATTGTTTAGATTTAGTAAAATGGCAAAAGGGCAATGACATTTCCCCCCTGGGAATCTCACAGAGTTTCACATTAGAAGTCCATTTTGTCTAATAAGCCCATACCACTCAAATATTTATTTATGGTGAGCTGGATCTTCTGAGAAGGAAAGATCTTGTCATGCTTCATAGAAAGATTATGAGACTCCATGGGTGCTACCAGGAGGATGCTAGTAAAGGAACCTCTCACGCATTGAGGGGAGAATAGTGGTAGTTCTTTGGTATTCTCTGCCTATTCTAGTTAAGATTTCAGAAAGCTGTGCATATTTTAGACTGGGGAAAATGTATACTTGCTTTGTTTTAAGTGTAGCTTTCCTTTTTTAGAGGGTTGTGGATAACCTTAGTTTCCCTTATGTCATATGTGTGTTCTGCCTGATATGGTCTTCCACTCCAGTCTACTTATCCAAGTCCTACCCAATGTGACTTCTTTCAAGTCTCTGATAAAGATGAGGAAAAGAACAGGCTCAGGGAGAGCTCCCTGAGACACTCTGCTCATGCCCTCTTTCCTTGTTGACATTAGTCCCTTAATCAGTAGTCATTCAGTCATTTGCAAACTCAACTAATATTATTTTTTCCATCTTGTCTGTAAGAACATTACTAGCTGTCTAACCCTGGGTAAGTCACTGTTTGCCTCAGTTGCCTCATCTGTAAAATGAGCTGGAGAAGGAAATGGGAAACCACTCCAGTATCTTTGCCAAGAAACCCCAAATGGGGTCCAAAAAAAAAAAAGAATATTAAGAAGGAATTTGACATAGGATTTGCTGAAATCCAAGTGTATTTTTCTATTATCTGTTGATCTCATTCCCTTATCTATCTGTGTAGCACTGATATAAATTACATTATATTTTCAGATAACAAAGCTAGGAGGGATAGCTAAGATCTGGATGAGTTAATATTTAAAAATATCTTTATAAGCCAGAATGGAAATTAATAGGGATAAATGTAAAATCCTGTACTTGAATTAAAAAAAAATCAACTTTGCATTGGCCCAGTTCTATAAAGTCCAGTTCAAATCCCATCTTTCAGTTCTGAATTCCTTGTTGATCTTTCCCTTTTCTCAGTTCCTATAGGATTTATGGATGTTCTTGGGTTCTTTGCTGGTATTTGATGTCCTTATCTATTTAAATGGATTGTAATCTTCTTTGGCATTAGGAACTATTTGTATACTTTTTTTGTTGTTTTTCCTCCCATAGCACCTAGTGTAGGTAGACCTTAGTATATATAATCAGTGCCCAATAAAATCAACTAACAAGTTAATTGTTGACATGTGCCAGTGATTTTTTTTTTTGCAAGGCAGTGGGGGTTAAGTGACTTGTCCAGGGTCACACAGCTAGTAAGTGTTTGAGGCTGGGTTTGAACTCAGGTCCTCCTGAATCCAAGGCTGGTGCCTTATCCACTGCGCCACCTAGCTACCCCCTTGCCAGCGATTTTAAAATATACCTGTCTTGCCCATAACTCTCTGCTGACCTCCAATCTCACATCTCCAACTACCTCTCAGACATCTAGAACTGAATGTGGGTGTCTTAAAGTCAGTATACCCAAAATGGAACTCATCTTTCCCCCTAAAGTCTCCCCCTACTTTCCTTCCCTTATTACTTTAGAGGACACTATCCCCTGAGTCCTCCAGGCTTGCAATCTAGGAGTCATCCTGGATTCCTCACCATCTCTTACCCCATACACATCTAATCTACTGCCAAAGCAAGATCTCTTAACTATGCCCCTTCTCTCCTCTGACACTGCCACTATTCTGGTGTGGCCCTCATCTCCTCATACCTTGATTAGTCCAATAGTCTACTGGTGGGTCTGCCTGCCTCAAGTCTCTCATCATGCCAATCCATCCTCTATTCAGCCTAATGCACAGGTCATATCATGTTACTCCGCTACTCAATAAACTCCAATGCCTTTCTATTGCCTCCATGATCAAAATATTTCATTTGGCATTCAAAGCCCTTTATAGTCTAACCCCCTCCTGCCTTTCTAGTTTTCTTACCCCTTATCCCCCGACACATACTCTTCAATCTAGTAACAGTCTTCTCCTAGGGGTTCCACCAACAGGATACTCAGTCTCTCAGCTCTGGGCATTTTTTTTTGGCTATCCCTTATGCCTGGAATGCTCTCCCTTCTCCTTTCTGGCTGCTGACCTCCCTGTCTTCCTGAAATCTAGGCTTCTACAGGAAGCCTTCCCTGAGTCCTTTTAATTCCAGTGCCTTCCCTCTGTTATTTTTTATTTTTGTTCAGTCATTTTGTTATGTCTGACTTTTTGTGACCCCATTTGGTTTTTTTTTATTCCTTTTTTTTGGGGGGGGGGAGATAATAGAATGGTTTGCTCTTTCCTTCTCCAGCTCATTTTACAGATGAGGAAACTGAGGCAAACAGGATTAAGGGACTTGCCCAGGATCATTTACTCACTAGTAAGTGTCTGATACTGGATTTGAACTAAGGTCTTCCTGACTTGTAGGCCCCATGCTTTATACATTGTGCCACCTCACTGTTAATTATCTTGTATGTGGCTTGCTTTGTATATATTTGTTTATATTCATACTCTATTGCAGAGAGTGCAACTCCAGTGGACTAGTCATATAGTGTGAATGCCAAACCTACCTAAGATTGACTGAGTTGTGGAGATTGGCCATCTCTGTGCTTTCTCTACTATATCAAGATGCTGCATGTTTGTGAAAAGTGCCCTTTCACTTAACATGTGCCCTTTGAAACATATCAGGATAGGAGCATGACTTAAGATGTACACTTGAAAGTTAATACTCAACAGCTATGGTAGGTAGGTCTCTTCACCCAAGAATTTCACACCTGTCTGCCTTTTCGGTAGATTAACAGTAGGGTCAATGCACCTGTAGAATTCTCTAGGGCAGATAAGGTGCTGATGCAAGTACATGCTCTGGATTTACAATTTATAAGTTGTTTGTGGTTTTTCTCTGTTCTAGTCATCTAGAAGTTTCCTATAGAGCAGTGAAAATAGGCTAATTAATATTGAACGGTTTTTACCCACAAATGTGTGGCTGTTCTTCTTTTGGTCTAGTCCAGTGTAAGATATATCAAATTCAGATCTTCCCCAAGTGTATGTACAGTTATAATTCTAGCAGAGGATCTGGTAAACTCTCAGGGTTTAAATATTTGCCAGGTCCCCTGGTGATAGAATGACTACTTTAATTTACTGTTTATTTCAGCATCTGCAAAAGGAGCCTTTCAGGTTTTAATTTCCCTGTGGTTCTTAACCACTGGCCTGCCAGTAGAGGTTGCTCGTGAGTTATAAAAGAGGCTTTCAGCCTTTGCTGACAATGAGGGAAAGCTCCCTGTGGAGACTAACCCAGAAGGCTACCACTCCAGAGGTTATTTATTGAAAGGTGCCCTTTGCTTGATTTTTCTTTCAGTTACTCTTTCTTCCTAAGTTCATGCCCTATTGGCATTTTAAAAACGATTTCATGTAGTAGTCTGACTTTTAGGTATGTGCCCACTAATAATAATGCTTTATATTTAGACAGTGGTTTTCGTTCCTTTATCTTGCTTGGACTCATTCAAAATGTTCTCATTAAAATCCTCACAATGATTTCATGAAGGTGTTGAGAGCCATATTTATCTCGATGCTATCTCTCTTCTCCATCTCCACTCTATAGGTGGAATAGCCGGAGAGCAGAATGTGGCACTTCTTTGGAAACAGTACATTGTGTGGTAAAGATCTGAATATGAAGCTCCTAGCAGGGGTACAGCTACTCGTGTGAGAATTGTTTCAGCTACTTGAGTGTTCCTGGCATACAGGGGCCCTTGCCTAAAGAGTCAAGGTTATCCCACAGTTCTGTACTAAGAATTTGAAGAAAGGGTGCAGGATCAAGTCCAAATTACTCAGTCTGATTTTTGAAACCTCAACTTCCCAATCCATTTTTTCCCCTTGTGGCTCACTAATATGCATCCTTTATTTTCTCCTTACAGCACTCCTCCCAGACACCTTGACCTTTCTGCGTATTGTTTCCAGCATGAGAACTGCTCAGGATGTTGCTCTCTTCCCATTGAAATTCGACCTCTTTTTATGGGTTTACCTTAAATTCCACTTCCTTTGTGATTTTTTCCCCTTTATAACTCTCATTTCCTCTGATTCTTCCCTTATTTGTATTTGAACTACTTCTTTTATTGGGTTGGTGGTATAGCAGGAAGAATGGTGTATTTGGAGTGCATCAGAAAACCTAGGTACTCATTCAGGCATTACTCCTTACTTTCATGTTAGCTTGGAAAAAGTATTTCATGTGATCATCACTTATTTTTCTCTTCTCTTCAAATGAGAATAATATTAGTTGAACTCCCTACAGGGAGCAGCTAGGTGGCATGGTGGATAGTGTGGTAAGCCTAGAGTTAGGAAGACTTTTCTTTAATGAGTTCAAATTTGGCCTCAGACTCTTAGTAGCTGTGTGATCCTGGGCAAGTAATTTAACCCTGTTGCCTCAGTTTCCACATCAGTAGAATGAGGTGAAGAAAGATTCCAGTATCTTTGCCAAGAAAACCCCACATAAACTCAGGAAGAATCAGGCATGACTGAAAAATGACTGAACAGCAACAACAAAAAAACCAAACCAAAACTGTTTACAGGGATGATAGAAAGTTCAGGTAAGATGAAATAAGAATGTCTGCAGAAGTTTTTGAAATATAAAGAAATATATAAATGCAAAGTGGTATTATGATTATTACTATACAATTTAGTACTATATTATATTGTCATTTTATTCTCTCATTTAATGTATTTAAATCTTGTATTTCCAAGCAGGATTGAATTCAGTACAGTAAATATTAAGACCACAAATTATTCTAAAGCAGTTACTATCTTATGCTTTCTGTATCTCACACTACGATAGCTTTTGGTATACAGGAGACTTTTTTTTTTTTTTTGGAGGCAACAGCCTGACACCAAAATTTTTTATTGTATTAGGTCACTATAGGGGGTGGGGCCTTGGGCACTTACTTCACAGCTTGCTCATTGGTGCCACTTCCAGTCTTGAGGCTTTATGACATCTGGCAGTTCTGGGGGGCTGGAGAAAGACTCAGTGCGCAATGTCTCAAATACATCATCAGCTCAAAAGGCCAGCCCCACAGTGGCTGGTGCTTGAGGTCTGGCTGTCTGACTTGTGAAGCCACATTCACCCAGGGTCTTACTGTCATCCAGCAGCTGGTTGTCCTTATAGAGCGACTGCTCATCTGGGGGCCTTTTGAGGATACCTTCCACGGTGCGCTTCAGCTCAAACTCGACTCCTTTGCATCTGTGAAGATCATTGCCTTGTGGCACTGGATCATTAGGAACACGTCCATTTTTGTGTCTAGCTTCCCTCCCCCCAATCAACTGCCTGGTGCAATCTCAGTCCGCCCCAGTCCCGAGTGCAGGAGACTTTTGATAATTTTTTCATTGCCTTGAAACAAGAGTTGGGTCATTATAGTAGCTAGAGAACCAATCAAGGCCAGAAGGACTTGGGTTTAAGTCCGACTCTGACACATACGCTAGTCTGTTAACGGATCCTTACTAATTGCTTTGCTAGATCTTCATCCAGGTTACATCAATTAAACCATGGGTATGCTGCAAGGTTCTATCTGGGCCTTCTCCTTTACTCTCTTTAGAGTATCTCACTTCTTGCTTTCTGTACTTCCATTGGTTTGAACAGTTATCATCTCTACACAGGTGATTTCCATATCTATATATCCAGTCCTGTTTTTTTCTCCTGAACCCCCGTCTCAAATTACCAGTTGCCTTTTGGACATCTCAGTTTGAATGTTCTATAATAGTAATAGTAAACTCAGTATATCCAAAAATAGAACTAATTTTCTTTATTTCCAAGTACCTCCTTTTCCCCAGCTTTCCTTTTGCTTTTGAGGCCACTGTCATCCTATCAGTCACCCAGGCTTTCAGCATTCCATTAGGATTATATTGGTATTATATATTATGTTTGTATTATATTAGTAGATTGAGCAGTCTACTAATTTGACAATATTTATCTCCTAGCTATATTCCCTTCCCTCCACTCACATATCTGTCACCCTGATGTAGCTAGCTCCTCATTACCTCACACATGGACTATTGCCGTAATCTGCTGGTGGGTCTCCCTATTATAATCCAGCCTCCATTTAGTTGTCAAAGTGATTTTCCTAAAGCACAGGTCTGACCATCTTCACTCCCTACTTAATAAGCTTCTGTGGCTCCCTATTACCACGAGGAACAAATATAAAATCCTCCCTTGGGCACTTAAAGCCTTTTTTTTTTTTTAACCACCTCTACTCTTCCTTTCTGATCTTCTTGCCCTCGACTCCCCTTTCATGTCCTCAGCAATACAGCTACCCTTACCTGCTGTTTCTTGAACTTGATATTGTAAAGAATTAATTGTTATTTGAGGTTTTTATGCCTCAGCAAGCACTGGCCTGGGGCTCTGCAAACCCCACGGTGCTCCACCCACTGGTTGTAGCCGTTGCCAGGACTCTGGCACCTCACGTCATCACCACTCGTGACACCTACATGGGCCTGGCAAAGTTATAATGATTGGAAGCCTAGTGAGGGCAGTCATGTGACTGTCAGAGCGGCCATCCCATTGGCTTGGACTGTGTGGGGTGTTTTTAAGTTTGGGGGAGGAGAATTGGGCATTCTAGGTGGAAGCTGGAAAGCGACAGGTGTTCTGCTGCATATTTTCAGCTGATTCCTGGGCGGTGGTATTTTTTCAGGTATTATAATTTCCCTTTCCCCATTTTTATTTCTTTTCCCTTGATCCTACTGATCCTGTTTGTGTTTTTTTTTTTAAGTTCGTTCTTATTAAAATAAATCTTGTTCTGTTTTGAGGGAGGCTGCTGGTCTCCTTCCTTGCCCCAATATTGCAGCAAGCTGCTTAACTAGCGCTCCCCAATTAAAAATTGGTTCCCACAATGGTGATAGCATTTTAGCTGAGCATTGACGAATCATGGGCAGAATCATGTCAAGTGTCACTGGGAGAAGAGAAGAACACTCCAAGAACAGAGAAAATGGCAGAGAAGAGAAGAGCTTGGGTCATGTATGAGGAGCAAGGGATCCAAGTATAACCATTACCTCAAGGGCCTGTTGTAGGGGACTCTGTCCTCGTTATTGGAGATTGATATCCTGCACCTGTATGAGGAGTTTCCTCAGTCTCCACAGGTCCCGCTGGCTTCTTGCTTTGAGAAAGAAGATGGGTGATGTCAGCCTCTCTTTGGTGATGCCAAATGTCTGGAAAAGCATTTTGAGTCCAAATTGCCAGTGGTATCAAATGTTAGGTTAAGGAATCAAGGTTTTATTCAATAGATATGGGGGATTTGATCCATCATTCACTCAATAATAAGCATATATTAAAAGTTACCTTGTGGCAGGCACTATGTTAAGTACTGGGGATATAAAGAAAGAAAAAAGAAAACAACCCCTGGCTTCAAGTTCACATTCCTTTTTTTTCTTTTTGTGAGGCAATTGGGGTTAAGTGACTTGCCCAGGGTCACACAGCTAGTAAGTGTTAAGTGTCTGAGGCTGGATTTGAACTCAGGTCCTCCTGAATCCAGGGCCAGTGCTCTATCCACTGCACCATCTAGCTGCCCCCTCAAGTTCACATTCTAATGAGGGCTTAGACAACCTGTAAAAAAACCCACAACAATATGTATTTAATGGGGGTTTGGCACTTTCCTAGACTACCTGATATGGTGAGATGGTGTCTGTCACATGAAAGATGCTGAGAGAATCTGCGTCAGGGAGACTAGAGAATTAGGGCACATGTGGACATTGTGCATTGGCCTCCTGTGTGGTTGGAAGCCACGTTTTCCCCATTTTGGTCATGTAGGCCTGAAAAATGGTACTGGGGTTTTGCTTTTGCATTTGGTCTTTTCTGTGCTATTTATAAGGAATGGGATTTCTGATCCAGCCTGAAAGCCAGGCTGGGTGATGCAGCCTTGGGTCATTGGTGGCATCCTGAGGAGGAAGGCTGCCAATGCCCGCCTGCTCTGGATTTAATCTTGGTGAGACTAATTCTGTGTAGGTGCTGCTAAATCATGCACCTAATCTCCTCCCTCTTCTGCCTAGAGACTGACATGGTAAAGGGTGGTATTTTTCAGGTTGTATAATTTCCCTTTCCCCATTTTATTTCCTTTCCCTTGATCCTCCTGATCCTGTTTGTGGTTTTTTTTTTTTTAAAGTTCATTCTTGTTAAAATAAATCCTGTTCTGTTCTGAGGGAGGCTGCCGGTCTCCTTCCTTGCCCCAATATTGCGGCGAGCCGCTTAGCTAGCGCTCCCCAATTAACAATTGGTCCTACAATATACCATTTATTGAATCTGTGCTTTTTCAGTGGCTGTCCTCCCTACCCGGAATGTTCTCTTTCCTCACATCTACCTCTTGGCTTCCTTCAAAACACTCAGCTCAGTCCCACATCCACATACTCCAGGAAAGCTTTTCTCAATATTGAGACTGCCTTCCACTTACATGGTAAGTGACACAGACACACACAGACACTGACGCACACAGAGTTATTTGCATTTTGACTCCACCTTAGAATGTGAACACGTTGAGGCCTGGCACCATATTTTTAGCTTCTAACACAGTGCCTGGTACATAGTAAGTTCTTAATAAATGCTTGTTGACCAACCAGTTACATTTAAAGAAATAGAAAATTGGCTTCTTCCTTTAAAGAAAAAAAATTCTTGTTCCCATTCCTGCTTTTTCTCTTCTTCCACGATGAAAGAATAGATTAATAAGAATAAACAAGTTTTCAGTTTAATTTTGTAATTACTGGTCACATTTAGGGTCTATAGTTAAGCAAAGATACAATATAATATGGTTAATTTGTACTTCCCCTATTAGTACTTGAATGTAGGCTGTGAACTAGTTTAATATCATCATGTGGTTGTGTGTTTGACATGATGAAGCTGCCCCTTGAGAAGATTTAGGATCTTTCGATGGTGTCTTCATTCTAATATGATTCTCTACCAGTATTTGATTTAGCTAGTCAGCTTTTTTTGAGACTCCTTCAAAGTGAGATTTGTTTAACCATTTCATCTGGATCATCTCTTACAGTGAGCATCTTAAGGAAGGAATAGGCTGGTGCCCCTGCTGCCCCTTCAGTATAACCACACACAAATGCCATGTGAACCATCATCCCTTTTCTTGGGTCTTTTTGTTTGTTTGTTTGTTTTTGCAGGGCAGTGAAAGTTAAGTGACTTGCCCAGGGTCACACAGCTAGTAAATGTCAAGTATCTGAGGTCAGATTTGAATTCAGGTCCTCCTGAATCCAGGGCCAGTGCTTTATCCACTGTGCCATCTAGCTGCTTCTTTCTTGGGTTTTAATATTAGGGGAAGCACAAAAATGGGCATGTGGTTACAATAGTTAAGGGAATTTTATGGGTGGCCTGTGGGTATATTTCCATGAAGTAACTCCCTTTTGATTAAGGTAGTTATTTCAGGGTTTCTTCAAAATGATTCTAGTTTGCTTGGGGAGTTGCTTGTGAATTAGTAATTTGTCTGACCATATAGTCATGGTATCTCAGACCTAGTGAGAATAGTGTTGATTAATAATGGTACTTCATAGTCCACAATACTGTGGAAATTTATATTGATTTGGGGACCCTACCTTTGGGCTGAGATTAGAAAGCCTTGGGCCCTCAGGGTTTTTTCTGTGTGAGGCGCTGGTGTCCCTCCCCCTCCACTTCAGCTGAACCAAAAAGTCCCGTGGGCTTTTCAGGACGTCAGGTCAGAAGGCTTGGGGAAAAAAAAAAGAAAAAAAGCCCCAGCTCCCTCGCCCTGAGAGGATCTATCCCAGGGATCCCGGGCTAGTCCAGGCCGGGCTCTGGTGTAGCCCATGTAGAGGTCCCAGGCATGCAGCCGGGCCCCTGGGTGTGGTTGAGCCTCCCCAGCCGCAGCCCTAGTGCGCCCTGCGGATTAGTTTGGTGTGTGCGGGGGTGCAGGGAGCCCCGAGGTTTGAGTGGAGAGAAGGAAGATATCTATATATCTGTATCTATATCTGTATCTATATCTATATCTATATCCATGTCCATGTCCATATCGGGGAGTTAGACAGTAAGGGGACGCCAGAGGACTAGGGGGACAAAGGGAGGCCGGAAGATTAAGAGGATGGACAGAAGGGGGGCTGCTACAAGGATGCTAAGGAGACTGAGGCTGTGTAAAGAGGTGGGGGGCGGACTGACGGAGCATTCAGACAGAACAGGAGACGGTAGAGGAGCCGGGGAAGGGGGGGGACGCTGGAGCACTAGGAGAACGCTAGAAGAAGGTCCACTGGTACGCAGGAGGAGGCTAGAAAGTTCCAGGTGCGGAGGGTGGAAAGAGACGCTCCAGAAAGCAGTCAGGTTGTACATTTTATTTCCCTGTATTTTTATGTTTAAATTGTATCTCATAAATAAACTCTTCTTTGATTATTTAGTTAAGAGGTTTCTTAATCTTTTGCTTATCAGTTTGGGAGCAGTGTGGAGAAATTTTTAAATGGCCTATATTAATAGCAGTCAGATAGCCAGTGAGTCAAGAGGCCACAGATGAGTCCTCTAGTTAGATTAGTCCCCCCTAGTCAGTTAAAATATTTTTACATTTGAATGGTGACCATGAAGGGATTTATGGCCCAATTATAATTTTTCTAAACTTATAATTTTTCATATAAATCCTATTATATAATTTTTCCAGATTAGACTAGATTAGCTAGGGGTATTTGTTATATACCTAGATGAAAAGAGAATTCACGAATTCAACAAACTTCAAGAATCTTCTATGTGGAAAGGACAAGGAGAAAAATATAGAGAAAAATAAGACATAGTCCCTGTTCTTAAGGAATTTATAGTACAATGGTGGTGGGGGTATGGTGAGCATAAAATGTGTACATAGATACTTATAATACTTATAATAGGAATCATAACCAGAACTAGTAACGAGTATGTATAAGATTAGGTCAGTGTTTCCATCATTCCTCAGATGAGAGGAAGTAGTTCTAAAGTCATATAGCCTTTATGTGACTGATTCGAAGGCTATCCCCAAATAGCTGTTCCCTAGTACAATGTTTGTTATTATTTTAATTAATATTCAAAGCCTGTTATCCATTTTGTAGATTATCTGTATTAAATAGATAAACCATAAAGTGCTTTGGGAAGCTGATGTTCTGATGGCTTTCATTGATGTGGGTATTGCTTCTAGTAATCCAAATTACAGTCTAATCCCAGGAGTCTCTGTCCTCCTGTCCATCTGCTATAAGGGTTGGCACAACCACTGTGATGGTCTTCTGGCATGGCATGAATCCTAACGGAGACTGCAGGCTTGTCTGTCAGTTCACTCTTTCTACATGGCTACTAGTCCCCCAGTCACATCTCGCTCAGAGGATAGCTTTTATGCCACTTTGCCTGCGCATTTCTTCATTGCCAGGATATTGTAGCATACTCAGACCTCCAGTGAGCCTCTCCTTTACCCTTTGGAGCCTGTGAAATGACTTAAAGAGATACAACATTATGGGAAGAAAAATGATGCCAAATAAAAGGGCATGTTTCAGGAAAAAGCTTGGATTCATTAAAAGAACTACAAGATTTTCTAAGTGAAGTTCTTATTCTCTTCCTCTAGTTCATTTCTAGGCCTAATTCATTGTCCATCTACAATGTCTCTCCAAGATATGTTAGAACTATACTGTAAAGTCAGAACAGCTCTATCCTGACTTAGTCAAACTGTCCTTGCTGATGCTCACACAAAGCATTCCCTAGTATGCCTTTTGTGCCTTTTCATTGGCTATCTGTCCTCCATGACTGGAATGCACTCCCTCCTTACTTCTGTCTTCTAAAATCTTTTATTTCTTTCACAACTCTGCTCAAACACCACCTTCCACATACATGAAGATTTTCCTGATCCCCCCAGTTGATAGTAGAAATAAAAATGACCTTATATTTATTTTGTATATGCCTCTGTATATACATGCTGTTTCCCCTGAAAGCTGCTTAAAAGCGGGGACTGTTTCATTTTCCTTCTTGAATTTCCAGCACCTAGCACTGTGCCTTGCACCTAGTAGAGCCTTAATAAAGGCTTATTAATTGATTGAGTAATACTTCTATAAAATAAAGGGTATTTTTTTTCTAATTTTTTAAAATGTGAAAACAATTTCTAGTACTTTTAGTTTGATGAGAGAAATCGAAATTAATGAAATTTTTGTATAATTTGTTGGTGCTCTGACAGTTTTGGATCCAGTAGTCTGCTGGAACAGGTTCCCGCACTGCTACAGGTAAGATGATAAGGAAAAAAGACACAGAGACATAGGACAGGATTGGAAGGGCCCCATGCACTCGGGTGGAGGCAAAAGGCAAGGTTTATTTGGACAGTCTGACATTTTTATACCTGAGGTGAGCAAAAGGAATGTCTTTGTGTGAAGTTCCTGCCAAAAGAGCAGGATGAGGGGATTGGTTCCTAGACTTTGGCCATGTAGGCCTTATCTATGATAAGGAGCATGTCCTTTGAAGTTTCCTTGGCGCCTATGCAAATGCATCATCCTTGGTGCCCAGCAAGTGCATCCGCATCCAGGAAGGATCATTGTGGTTTACAGCTCTCTTGTCAAGGACTAACTAAGAATCAGCACATATTTTCTGGAAGGAGGGTTTCTGTCTGTGAGCTTTGCTCGAACAGTAAAAGGGGGGCTTAGTTAACCCCTAACAGTCCTCCTCTCAAAAGCTATTGTCTGTCTTACCTTTACTTTAATTTAACTTAAGCCCTTTTTGAGGTTATTCACTATCCCCTGATGGGTCCTGAGAACAAGTTTCTCTTGTTTCTCAGATCGTAGATTTAGCAATGACTATTTTGACCCATGGTTCAGTGTTCTGACAGGGTTTTCACTTATAATATTTGTTGACAGGCTCTCAGCCCTCCTTTTCCATTACCTATCCCTAGTTCCATGGAAGGCAATCAATCCCAGACTGAAGAAGGTTTTATTTCTTCAGGCTTCAAGTGTTTTACTTAGATTATATTCCTCTGAGGGTAATGGAGCTGCAGTTTGGATATTCTGTCAGCAAAGGGCATCACTGTGCCACAGTGACATGGTCTAAGCCACAAGGTTGATATTTTCCTTGTGGTTCAAGATGGTGATTCTCTGCTCAAACTGACCCTATGAATTTATGGTCACAGGATTCTAACTTCTTATCCAAAAATGAATATTGAAATCATTAGACTTAAGCTTTAAAAGAAACATACAAGCAAACAATTAAAACATAATTTGTTAGAAATAAACTTTTACAATACTGTAACGATTGGAATGATGCCACCTGCTGGAGAGCTACTGTAGGAAAGCTCCACCATGAGGAGAAGGCATATGAGGGCAAGCCATGTGGTCAGTTCCTTGGCGTCAGGAAGTGACGTTTGCTCCTGGGTACTGTCTGTCAAAGCTACCAGCCAATCAACGTGAGGAGCCTCCCATTTCTGGGAGGAGAACACGAAGTAGGAAGCGGACGCTGGCAGAGGGGTTTGTCCTGACCTCGCCATGGCGGGTTGGATGATGGGGTCTCTTAGAAATAGTTAGATTTTTTACCTTTCTCTCTGATCCTAATGCTCTTTAATAAATACTTAAATATTCTTGCTAAAGCTTATAATTTATTGGTGACCACTCATTAGATATTTTAGACAGCATAGCTAGAATTTTAGCCCTTACAATACAGATGTGTATTTTTCTGACTATTCCTTAATAGTTTATTCTATGGAATGCTAATTTATAACAGACCATAATTTTAACATGGATTTATTCTTTTCCTGAACGGTTTCTTCTTTTAGAGGTAAACTTTAATATAGTATTAAGAACAACTATAGTGACAACTGACATTTTTATAAACTGAGAAGATTTTCAAAGCTCTTTATCTCTGCAATTTTATTTTGTCTTCCTAAACACCCTGTTAAATAGATATTATAGGTATTATTATTATTACTCTTTTTACAGCTGTGATTCAGAAGAGTTGTGATCTTAACATGGTCACAAAACCAGTAAATGTCAGAATTTGAACTCAGGATCTCATGACTCCAAATCCATCCTTTTTATCATGCCAGGGTATTTTTCCTTCTCTTTTCTTCTTCTTCAAGGTGCTTGAGAGATGCTTGGGCCAGCCAAATCCCATCTCTCTTCTGCTTTCTTCTAGCTATGCTTCTTTTGCAAAAGCCCAACTCTCTCTGAAAAACCACACACACATCAGAAATTGTCAGGCTGCAGACAGAGCCGTGCTGATACTTGATAGAAGGGTGTAAACTTTTTCCCAAGCCTTACATCATAGTCTTCTACAAGCCTGCATCATTACTTGGCATGACCCCCTCAGCCTGATACCCCTTCCCAGGGCCCTGTCACTGTGGCACCTCTCTCCTGGGGTCTGCCTCCCCCATAACCTTATAGAGAAATGCGCTGTTACTACAGGGACAGGCTACCTTTTTCATAAGGCAACTACATGTGTGGCTAGACTGTCTTCTCTGTCACCCTACCTATCCAATGTCCTGAATTGAATTTGTCTCCAACATAAGAATTCCTAGTTATAGAACTTCTAGGAATTTTCCATATATGTATGTGTGGGTGTATATATGTATACATGCATATATACACCCATATATATATATATTCAATTCAGGACATCCCTCTTGTCTGTGACAGGCCTTCAGATATTTGAAGACAGCTATCCTGGCTTCTCTTCTCTAGGCAAAACATTCTAAGTCCTTTGAGCAGAACCTGCTGTCCTGTGGGATCTTTCCTGATAAAATGCAAGCTTGTTGAGAGGAGGGATTGCTTCTTTTTTTTTTTTTATCTCTAGTACCTAGGATGGCACCTGACTCAGAGCAGATAATTAAATGCATGTTGGTTTATTAATTGGAATTTATGACACCATATAGTGTTTCCACAATACTTAGAAAAAATATGAAATTTTCTTCCTGAATGTCTTTCACAATGCCCATATATGTTCCATATTTTTCCAGATTATTTAGATGCAGGCCTGATATATCAGAAAGTAGAAACTAGATGACTTCTGGTGGTCCTTTCTAGTCTTATGAATTTCAGCTAGAATGGAAGTCCTGGGATATGACTTTGAAATGTAAAAGTAATTCTCAATATGGTCCATTTTAGGCTAAGTTAAGAAAAAACTAAAAACTCTGATGCCAGATGTACAGTCTCCAACTGTAACCTGGATAACTTTCAGAATATTATGTTCCTTTCTCAGGATACAAACATGATTTCTCCTTTCCCAGGGGAAAAAGAAAACAAGTTTTTTTTTTTTTAAGGTTCAAATGTTTTTGGGACATCAAAGAACTCTTGTGAACCGACATTTGGATGAGTTAGTGAAAAGGAATCAGAAACACATGGATTTCAATTGCCTTAAGACATAAATAAGTTTGAAAATGGGGGGAAGGAGACATTGTCAGAATGTGTTTTGGGGTCTTACTGAATTCAAAATGCTTAAAAAATAGTCTGAAACATTCAGTAAACTCAGTATAGCATGGTTAGCATATTCCTAAGACAGAGCCTGAAGTTTAATATAAAAGACTTTGAGTCTAATTTCATTACACCAGCACTTCAAAAGTCATGTAGACTAAGCCTGGACAGCATACAGTCCAACAACAGACTGAGCATGTGCCGGCAGGGTACCTACATCCTGAATACTCAAATCCAACCTCCACCCCCCCCCAAAAAACCCAAACCAAACAACACCCTTCAAGGGAAAAATGGGTGGTGAAAATAAGCCCAAGTTGGTTGCATAGGATTAAAAATTTTATTGATATAATTGATTGTAAAGCTGTGTGAAATTTTCCAATAAAGTGTATTTTCTTGAATCTCTAATATGGGAGAAGGCAATAAATAATAACATAATCATCCTCCCTTTTGAGCTGGAGAGAGCACACTGTTGCCCTGTTCAGTTTTATAAGGAGAGTTTGCAGTTGTTATAGGAAGAAGTGGATTGCTTCATCTAGAACAGCTAAAGCTACCAGAGTAAAATTGTGCACCCATCTTACCCTATCGACAGGAGCTTGATGGCAGAGGAGTATGGCTAAGGCAGCAGAGCTGCTCAGGGTTACTGCAGCCATCCTTCTTACCAGTTCTTCTTCCCATTCAGGTGGATAACCTGGCAACAGGGTGTGAAATGTTGTACTTGGATAAAAGCATCTTACATAGCCATATCTCCTCTCTACCTCTTACCCCCATATCCCTAGTTCGGACTACCACCTACTTTGCAAGAGCCCCCTATTAGATCTGCCTACCTCCCAAGCAGGTAGGTGGCTTAGGCATACAGTCAGGAAGACTCATCTTCATGAGTTCAAATCTGGCTTCAGCGGGGCGGCTAGGTGGCGCAGTGGATAAGCACCGGCCCTGGATTCAGGAGTACCTGAGTTCAAATCCGGCCTCAGACACTTGACAATTACTAGCTGTGTGACCCAGGGCAAGTCACTTAACCCCCATTGCCCCACCAAAAAACAAAAAACCCCCACAAATCTGGCTTCAGATATTTACTAGCTGAGTGACCCTGGGCAAGTCACTTAACCCTGTTTATCTCACAAAAACCACAAATAAGGTCATAAAGAGTCAGACACGACTGAGAAATGACTGGACAACAAATTCTCTTTTCAATCCACAATCCAGCCTTCCTAAAGGTATCAAAGTAATCATTTTCCTGAAGAGATTTGGTAGTCATAGCTCTCCTAAGAAATCTTTATTGCCAGCTAAGTTCAGGTTCCTTTGCCTTATTCATAGCCTTTTTCAATCTACTGTCAATTTACCTCTCCATCCTTTTGTCATACACTGCCTAACCCATTGGTCATACTTCAGATAAACTGAACTACTTTCTTGCCCCCCTTTAGCCTCCTATGTCTCCTTTTTGCTAATGCTTTTTCTTAGGTCTACAAGGTCCTCCCTTCCTTTCTTAGTTTGTTGAATTCCTGCCCATCCTCTAAAGCTTGTGGTGAGGAAAACTATATGTGGACACCCTATTTCTGTCCCAAGTGTAGGGAGAATGAGCTGGGGTTTGTCATTTATTTGTTACTTAGAAATTAGAGGCTGCTGTACCAGTTTTGGGGCATTAAGCATTTATTAAAGTATATTAAATATTAGTAAGGAAAGCATGCATGGCTCTGAAGGATAGGAAAACCTAGCTAGGAAATAGAAGAGAGAAGAAAGAAAATGGGGAACCCTAGAGGACTGCATCTGCACTCACCAAGTTCCTGGGCTAAAAGAGAGCAAGTGTCTGTGCAAGCTTGCTGTGGGCAGGAACAGAACCCGCCCTTACACATTGTTCAAAGCTGATTGGCTAGCATCACTCAAATCTATTGCTTCCCTGGATTTGAAGGTGGTTTGGTGCAGTTGTGCTGAGGTCAGAGCCAGAGAACAGATCCTCTGGTGGGAACAGGGCTTTCAGGTAGGTGTGGTTTTGAGTGAGGTAACTTCCTGACTCTGGGCTGACCTTAAGAAAGGTCAGGCCCGGCTCTCTCAGCGGGGGGCCCCTGGTGAGTCCCAAAACCCTTATTATTATTTTTTTTCAAAACCCCTATTATTAATAATTTTCTCACAAGCTCAATTCAACTACCACTTCTTACATAAAACTTTTTCCAATGATCATTGTGTCCTGTTAGTAACAACTTAAAATTCTGTTCTTTCCTATTGTTATGAACTTTACAAATATCAACAAACACAAGCATTTCCTCACACACAGAAAAACAGGAAGAAAAGGACTATATAACACATGACACTATAATGTACAGCTTGTTTTTTAAAGCATATATTAATTTTTTTTTTTGGCGGGGCAATGGGGGTTAAGTGACTTGCCCAGGGTCACACAGCCAGTAAGTGTCAAGTGTCTGAGGCCGGATTTGAACTCAGGAACTCCTGAATCCAGGCCCAGTGCTTTATCCACTGCACCACCTAACTGCCCCCCAAAGCATATATTAATTTTAACATGATAGTTCCAATACTCATCTGCTTGTCTGTGTTCCCTTCTGAATTTCCCTTTGCTCTTTTTTTTAACTGTTTCATGGATGATATTATTCTTTCCTCTCTCATTTTTTATTTTCATTTCTTAGTGAGGGGGGTATGAGATGCTGCTATCACTAAGAGACAGCATTTGTAGTAAATAAAGAACCAGCTTTGAAGCCAGGAAGAACTGGGTTCAAACTCTGTCTTTGACACATACTGTCTTTGTGCCTCTGGTCAAGTCATTTAACTTTTCAACGTTTTAGGTAATTCTCTTAGACTTTAAGTTTCAGAGAATGGGAGGTTCCTTGCCCAAGAAGAAAGGAAACAAGCATTTATTAAGTACCTACAATGTGCCAGGTACATAGCTTTACAAATATTAAAGGTTATATAAATATTCTTATTTGATACAATAACCCTGGGAGGTAGGTGCTATCATTATTCCTGTTTTACAGGAATAGTGACTTTTACAGGTTAGTGACTTGCCCAGAATCACATAACTGGTAAGTGTCTGAGGCCGTATTTGAACTCGGGTCTTTCTGACTCCAGACTCGGCGCTCTATCCACTGTGCCACCTAATTGCCTCAGGACTTCCTTGTACCAGTGAAACCTCAGGTCCAGCCCTTTCCCGTATCCCCCAACTCTGTTCTTTTCCCCAGCCTTTTTGAGGTGGAGTGGAGGAGAGTATTGGTCATGGAAAATGAATAAATTGAGGAATTGGGAAGTTTAGTGTATTTTAGGAAATATTAGTATATATTGAAGAATCTTTGCATGAGGGCAGAAGTTGTGGAGAGAGCCAGAGTTTTGTTTTTTTTCTTATTAATATGAACTATTATCTTTGTAATTTTCCTGATATGAGCTATCCCTGCACTCCTGGTAGATTTCTAACTCTGTTATAGTAAATAATTTTTAATATATTTCTGTGTCTTTTTTGTGTTAATATTTTATTTAGTATTTTTTTGTATTACTATTCATTAGTGATATTGGTTTGTAGTTTTCTTTCTCTACTTCATTTGTTCCTGCTTTGGCTATCATGACCACATGTGTTTCATAGAAATTTGACCAAGTGCCTTCTGTTGTTATCTTTGCAAACCATATAGTAATTGTTCTTTAAACATTTGATAGAATTCAACTATAAATCCATTTATACTTAGGTCTATCCCCCTCCCCCCTTGGGGGTATGTATATTTGGCTTGTCTATTTTTTTTCCCTGAGATTAGGTTGTTATTTATTTTTTTGTTGCATATTTTCATCCATTAGTTTTTAGTGTTTTGGCTTAATAATTTTTTTCTTTTTCTTTCTTTGTTTCTTTTTTGTTTTGTTTTGTTTTGTTTTTTGTTTTGGTGGGGCAATGAGGGTTAAGTGACTTGCCCAGGGCCACACAGCTAGTAAGTGTCAAGTGTCTGAGGCCGGATTTGAACTCAGGTCCTCCTGACTCCAGGGCCGGTGCTTTATCCACTGCACCACCTAGCTGCCCCCTAATCATTTCTTTTTTAAATAATATTTTAATTTTTTCCCAATTATATGTAAAGATAATTTTTAACATTGATTTTTAAAAAAATGAGTTCCACATTTTCTCTCGTTCTCTCTCTCTTTCTTACCTCCCCCTCCCTGAGATGGTAAACAAATTGAAATAGGTTAAACATATTCAATCATGTAAAACATATTACCATATTAGTCATGTTGTGAAAGAAGACACAAACCCAAAGGGAAAAAAAATCAGAAAGTGGAAAAATAGTATGCTTTTATCTGCATTTAAACTCTGTTAGTTCTTTCTCTGGAGATGGATAGCATTTTTCATCATGAGTCCTTTGGAATTGTCTTGTATCATTGTATTACTGGGAATAGCTAAGTCACTCAGTCAATCATCTTACAGTATTTCTGTGGTATAATCATTTCTAATGATTTACTTAATTATCTTAATTTAATTATCTTTTGTTGTAGATGCCTACTTTTATTTTGATAATGTTTTCATTTCCATTTTTAAAATAAGATTAATGAGTTTTTTATTTGATTTATTGGTCTTAAAAGTAAACCTTTATCATTGCAGTGGGATTTTTTGTTTCAATATTATTTTTCTTCTGGTTTTCACAATTTCTATTTTTGTCTTTATTTGTTAGGGTTTTTTTTTTTTGTTGCATTCTTAATTCATCAATCTTATGATTATATGATCTTTTGTCCGTTTCTGTAACAAGTGAAAGACAGTTACTATAGGCTAGTTGTTACAGTTACTAGGATTATAGTCTATATTAATGATGATAATAAATAATTTATTTCTAAATATGATTTACGGACCATTTTTATATTTGCAGTCTCAGTTATTATAGTTTAGATGATAAACATTTAAAATTGAATAAAGATTTTATGATGGCTTAGTATTTAATTTCATAGAGTGACTTTTCCTACTAACCCATTTTGATTTCTTTGTGATGCATCTTTGTACCTTCTTAGAAATAATGCTCCATGTCTCATTGATGCTTATTAGAGCACTAAATGATCTTTAATTAAAATAGCACATCCATAACTCTCTTGGTATCCATCAGAGGAAACTTATGTGTTATAATTATTGATAGATGCAATTTCTCTTTTTTATTACCTTATGAAATATTATGAACCTTATGGTGCTACATAAATACTTTTGATTTTGTGACTGTCTTTTATTTTCTATAAAGACACTGCTGACAGTGTTATTTTCTGTACAAGACTTTGCATAGTCATTGAGCCTTAGGGTTAAATTATTTATAGTAGTGTTATCTTGTACTATATCATTCATACTGTATTCTGGCTCTTACAGGTACCACCTCAGAAAACTTTGAAATTAGTTCTGAAGATTAAAGAAATATTCTGATGTGCCTGCTTTACTGTGCCGTGGAAACAGGCTTAATCTTTTCATCTGTGTAGTACATGTACTAGGCAGTTAGGTGGTAAAGTGGATAGAGTGCAAGCCTGGGGTCAGGAAGACTTTTCATGAGTTCAGATCAGGCTTCAGACACTGAGTAGCTATGTCACCCTGGGTAAGTCACTCAACCCTGTTTCCTCAGTTCTTCCTCTGTAAAAATGAATTGGAGAAGGAAATGGCAAAGCACAGCAGTATTTTTGCCAAGAAAACCCTAAATGGGGTCACAAAGAGACAGACACAACTGAAATGTCTCAATAATAACAGTACATGTTAGATTTTCAAAGTACTTTTACAGTTCCTACTTAATTTTTGTCCCCACAATATCCCTGTAAAGGTAGATGGGGTAAGATCCTGATATGACATGAAGGAAACTCAGGTCCTAATGATCTGGGTCACTTACCAGTCTATAGGGTACTTGAACAGCAAGTTTCCTAATCCTTATTCTGGATCCTTTCTAGGAAACTAGCTGCTTCAAGTGTAATTGTACGCTGTTGACTTTTTGGAAGTGTCTTTGGACCTGTCTATCCACTAAGATCATGGCAACTGGTCCCATCATCTCCGGGCAAATAGAGGGAGAAGAAATGGATTTTGTATCTTCAGATTTTATATTCTTGGGTTCAAAGATCACTGCAGATGGTGACTGCAACCATGAAACTAAAAGATACTTCCTGCTTGGAAGGAAATCCATGACAAATCTGGACTGCAGATTAAAAGGCAGAGAGAGATGTGACCTTGCTGACAAAGGTCCATAAAGTCAAAGCTATGGTTTTTCTAGTAGTAATGGATGGGTGTGGGAGTTGGACTATAAGGAAAGCTGAACACCACAAAATTGTAAAAAAAACCCAAAACCTTTTACATTGTGGTTCTGGAGAAGACTTTTGAGAGTTCCTTGGAGATCAAGGAGGTCAAACCAGCCAATGCTTAAAGAAATTAATTTAGACTGTTCATTTGAAGGACGGCTACTGAAGCTGAAGCTGAAGCTGAAATACTTAGGCCTCATAATGAGAAGACAGAACTTATTGGAAAAGAAAGATTGCAGACAAAAGGAGAAGGGTACCCCAGAGAAGGAGATGGATAGTGGGTTTTTAAAAATTATAAAAGTATTTTATTTTTTCCAGTTATATGTAGAGATAGTTTTCAACATTTGTTCTTATAAGATTTCTAGTTTTAAATTTTTTCTCCCTCCCTCCCTTTCCTCCCCAAGACAGCAAGTAATCTGATATAAGTTATATATGTACAATCACATTAAATGTATTTCTGCATTAGTCATGTTATAAGAGAAGAATCAGAGCAAAAAGGAAAAACCTCAAAAAAGGGAAACAACAGCACCAAAAACAAAAGAAAAATAGTATGGTTCAATCTGCATGATGGATAGATAGTGTTTTGGAAACAACAATCCAGAGCTTGTACAGACTTTGAGAGATAGTGGAAGATAGAGGGCATGGTGTGCTATGGTCCATGGGATCATAAAGAGCTAGACAGACTGAACAACAACAAAAAACAACAGTCTGCTTTTTCTTTCTGTGACTAGACAAAGATGTAATTTTACACAAAGCAATCAGTGCAGGTCTGATTTTAAGATACCACCAACATCTAGTGGTACAGATTGTGTGTTTTATTATATGTGCTTGGATATTCTTTCGGGATCACTTGAACATCACAGATAAAGAGCTTTAAGAGAATAACAATGTGAAAGGATGTGAGCAATGAGAAACAAGTATTATAAAACAAAGAGGATTGTGGAGATCCGGTAAGGGGAAGGTTAGATGTTCCATTTCTGGCAGCCTTCATTGAATAGATGGCTTATTGGTGGAGATTTTGTTTTATCCTATTTGTAACTGGTCGGGGTGAAATTTTTGTTGCATGGACCATTTGACATTTGCATCTGTTTTTATGACTCCAATCCTTCACCCCCCCCCCCCCGATTTAAAATTTATTTTTAATGTCCTTAGTCTTTGTTAATCTATTTATGGAAATGATATTGGGAAAGAATAAAAGGAGATATATTATTTTAGATAATTGTAGGCTTCATAGTGCTTCAGAAGAATTCTTTAAATTGATTTGCCCCAGTTGTATTGTTAAACATTTCATCAAGTGGAACAAGAAAGCATGCTGAATGATTTCTTTGTGTTGCAAATCACTTTTGGATGAGGATAGAGATGTTGAAGCAGACAGCTTTCAGTATGCTATAAATTGCAGGTCCATTCCACTTGAATTTGAAAGCAAGAGTTTTATTTTTCAGCAAGTCCAAAAGGAGGAAAAAATAAAGACAAGATATACATTTAAGATATGAGTCTGAAGAAATAAGATGAGCTTCATGTGTTGCTTGTGGAAGTGGTCTTGTTAAAGTTATAATGGTGTAATACAAGAAGGAATGGACTAGAGTTCTGGTCTTACTGTCATTCCTTAGTTGCTGCGTCATTTTGGGCCACTTAATATCTCTGGACCTTTTCCTTCCTCAATCTTCCATGTTCAAAATGAAGATTTCTAATGCCCTTTCCAGCTCTGAAATTCCACATGTCCCATTTTATATGTACTATATTGAAAACCTTGACCCATTCACATGCACAAGGCAACTCACAAAAATGATAGGATTCCAAATAAAACAGTGCTTCAACAATGTTAAATCAGTAGAATAAAGCAAAGCTTCTTAAACCGTGGGTTATGGGGTCACATAACTGAAAGTGGGGGTCATGAAAAATTTGACAGTACATGTTTGATTTGTATACCTATTTTATATACTCATATATCTGGTGTCATGTAAAACTTTCTTGGGTAAAAAGAAGTCACAAGTGGAAAAAGTTTAAGAAGCCCTGGAATTTAGTACCTTACAGAGTCACCATTTTTCCTAGGCCAGTCATATCATGTGAATGCAATGAAAAGAGATTTCTACTGTCAGATTAGGGATCTAAACATGCTTCTACTCAAAAAATATAAATATTCAGTGAAGGCAGCTTTAGAAATGGTGGAATACTTATCTTTTAAACTTAAAGACTTTCAGAGTAAGAAAGGTCCTTAGAGATCATCTTGGCAGATTTTCTAGTCCAGTTGTCTTATTTTCAAGATGAAGAAATTGGGGCTAAACAAGGTTCGGTGACTATATGTGGTCACTCAGTGTCAGAGCTGGTATTAAATCCAGGTCTCCTGACTTCCTGACCAATGTGCTTTTGACTATATTGTGTAGCTTTCAATCATGGAAGTCAGTGATAATGTATTTCTGTTGGTACGTGATATCTCATAATACTGTTTGAATCTTTGAGGAGCATGACGTATATTGGTAATGAGAAAAATAGGATGACACTGGAGTATCTGTGAATAATTTTTTGCCTCTTGTATTACACCATGGCATCTAGGTGTCACATTGGACAGAGTGCCAGACCTGGAGTCAGGAAAACTCATCTTCATGAGTTCAGATCTGGCCTCAGACACTTAATAGCCATGTGACTGACACTTAACCCTGTTTACCTAAGTTTCCGCATATGTAAAATGAACTGGAGAAGGAAATAGAGAGCCATTTCAGTATCTTTGCCAAAACCCCAAATAGGGTCACAGAGAGTTTTGGACATGATCAAAACAACTTAACAACAACATTTCCACACCAAAAGAGTTATAAGTAGACAAAGAGTTATAAGTAGATCAAAGTCTCATTAGAGGCTATACTAGTTGGTTCCCTCATTTTACAAATAATAAACCCAAGGTTAAGGGGCGAGTCCAAAGTTAAGATTGCCTTAATTGCATATCATGGAATCACGGAATTTGAGGATTGAATGGTTCTTCAGCAGCCTTCTGTTCTGATCAGTACCTAGAAAATCCCTCTTAAAACATCCCCAACAAGTGCTTATCCAACCTGGAAGACTTCTAAGGAGAGAGAACTCACCACCTCTTGAAACAGCCCATTCCAATTCTGGACAACTCCAACTATGAAGAAGGTTTTCCTGATACCAAGCATATATTTTGGCCTCTGAAATTCCATCTCATTTCTTTGACTTCCACCTGAAGCAGGGTGGGGGGAGAAAGGGCATGTAGGAAAAATCTAATCCATTCTCTACTTGACAGCACTTTAAGTACTTGAAGAGAGCTCTTACATGTCCCCTCTTTCTCTATGCTCCTGAGTCTTCTCTTCTCCAAGCTAACCATTTCCAGTTCCTTCATATTATTTTCATATGACATAGACTCAAGGCCTCATAGCATATTAGTTGCCCTTTTCTAGATGATATCTAGCTTATGAATGTCTGTCTTAAAATGTGGCTCCTAGAAGTAAGCACAGTGTTTCTCACAAGGTCTGATTAGGACAGAGTACAGTGGGATCCTCACCTTCCTATTCTTAAAAGCCATTCATGCCTCCCTTTATGCAACTCAAGATTTCATTAGATTTTCTTTTGGCTGAAAAATTACATTGGTGACTTATATGTGCTTACAGTTCACTAAAATCCCAGGATCTTTTTTCAGAACAATTACTCATTAGAAAGAACCTTAAATCTGTTTTAAGCTCGAATTGTACAACTGTTTTTTCCCTTCTTTTTCACTTTATGTAATATTCTTCTGTGTTTAAACATCTTTAGAAGGTTCAGATCTCCCCTCCATCGTAGATCTCCTTTTTCCACATTGAAGTCTTAGTTTTCTTTATTTTAGGAACACTTCATTCTCTCCACTACCTGGAGCATACCAAGGTGTTCTTCAAGTTCCTTAATTTTTTCCCTCATCATTTAGAACACAGACAATAATAGTGTCTCAGCTGCTGCATAGTTCAGTCAGTTCATTGCACAGTTTTTCCTACTGTCCATACTAGTTGAGATTTTCACCCTTGTTTTTCAAAACTACTTAGAGAAATACTTACACCCTAACCCTAAGTATCAGCTTAAAATTTTTATAACCAGTTATAACTTAATAATTTGACTCAACTTCTTTCCTTAGTCTCTTCAGTAACTTCACAGCCACAGCCACCTCCCCTTTATCCTTGTATCAACCTCTGAATTCACCAATATTTCTACTCACTCCTTTTATCCTTCTTTTACCCTCTAAATTTTTAAACTTTTTTTTTTAAACTTTGCCTCCCTCATTTCATTAATAATCTTCTCTTTTTCCTTCTTGATTCTTCCTTTTCCCGGTCTACTTCCTAAATCTTCCTGAACTTTCTTAATCCTCTTCAGTCTTTTTATAGCCTCCTTAATTGATCCTGATCCTGCTCCTCTTTCAACTTTAATAGAATCTGGTTGACTATCTGGGCCTGAAGATGGTTCTCCAAATTTCAGCTCACCTTTGACCTACTTCATTAATCTGAGATGTTCATTGTCATCTACATCTACATAATTTCCCTCCCCTTATTTGTCTCAGGTCCTTTACTAAGTTTACAAGTATTCATTCAGCCTTTACTGGAAACCTTCCCCTCAAAGTTCATCTGGTCTAATCTGTACCTGACAAAAATCCTCTCTGTAGCATTCCATCTACTGGTTGTCCAACCTTTGCTTAAAGAGCCTCAGTGAAGGAGAGTACACTACCTTCTGAGACAGACCATTCTATTTTTTAGATAGCTTATTGTTGGTAAAGTTTTTCTTATATTGAACTGAAATCTGCCTTTCTAATTCTACCCATTTTACCTAATTATTCACTTAGGGCTAAGTAGGACAAGTATAAGCCCTCTTACACAGGACAGCCTTTGAAGATAGCTATAATGACTCTTCCAAGCTAAGTATTTCTACTTGGTTATAAGTTACCCTTCCTCAAATGTGGCATTTTGAACTCAGTATTTCAAGTGTGATCTGACCAGTAGTACTTATATCACTTATTTCATTTTAGACCCTGCCTCTATATGCATTCTAAGATCACTTTAACTTTTTTTGCGGCCATATCATACTATTGGATAGAGGGCCAGCATTGGCATCAAGACAGTAGGCAAGTCTTTTGGTAGGGCTACAGTGTTAGGGATTCGAGAGTAGAAGACAGTGTAGAGTTGAATTGGGTTCAGCAAGACCTCCATATCTTTTTCAGAGGAGCTGATCTCTAGCTATGTATTGATTTTTTAATTCCAAATATAACCTGAGTATGATAGAATGAGAGAGCTAAGGAGATCTTAGACTGCATTAAGAGAGGAAAAAGAAAGGGAAATGATAGTCCCACGGTACTTTCCTGAGGTCAGACCATATTCCAGTATGTATTCAGTTCTGGATGCCTCACTTTTGGACCAGTGTTGACAAATTTTAAGAGACTGAGGAGGGCAGCCAAAGAATACACAGAGGCAGTACCATAAAAGGATCTGTTGAAGGAATTGGAGAGATTTCCTGTATGTAAGAAAGGATTTAGAGAGTGCATGATAACTATTTAAATATTTGGCATGTGGAAAGAAATATTATTTTTTTTACTTGGCTTCGGGGGCAGAGCTATGCCATTGTGCATAAGTTTGAGAGGGACAGATTTTAGTTCCATGGAGGTAAAAACTTTTTTTTTTTTAGAAGTTGCTAAACTGGAATGCACTACTTCCAGAAGGAATTGATTCCACTTCCCTGCAGGTCTTCAGGTGACTGCTCTATAGTGTAATGGATTGAGTGCTGGGTGTGAGTCAGGAAGACCTGAATTCCAGTCTCCTCCCTGGCACATACTGGTTCTGTGACCCTGAGCAAGTCATTGAACCTTTGAGAATTATTTTCTTCTTGTGTAGGAAGGTGACATTAATAATACCTACCTCATAAGTTGTGAGTATCAAATGAGATAACAAGTTCTTTGCAAGTCCTAAAGCCCTATATCAGTGTTAGATGGTAGTGGTAGTAGTGGTAGTAGTGGTAGTAGTGGTAGTAGTGGTAGTAGTGGTAGTAGTGGTAGTAGTGGTAGTAGTGGTAGTAGTGGTAGTAGTAGTAGTAGTAGTAGTAGTAGTAGTAGTAGTAGTAGTAGTAGTAGTAGTATGTTATAGAGGGCATTCTCTTTCAGGTATAGATTAGATGAGATCATCTCTGGCATCCCTTCTAAATCAATATGTCCTTGTTGTACAATGAAGAAACTGAGGCTGTGTTTACCTGATATCAAAGCTGGTTAGGGATAGATCATAGACTAGAGTTCTACTCTCCTAACTATTAATCCATTTAGGATTGCTGTTCTAGACATCCCAACCTTGGGACAAGGAATTGAAGAGAAATAATAGATGCCTTCCCCTGGTTCTACATTGCTGTGACTGAGGGGGAAATGGCAGTTGGTTGTACCAGAGCTAAAGTTTTCTGATACTTATATTCAATTCTGCTTTACTAGTCCATACTTCTTCAGGGAGAGGTGTCACCTTATAGCTAAAGCATTATTATTTCTGTATTAACCTTTTATTGATGATATGAATATAATTTAGTATTTGAATTAAAGATGGCTATAGACCATCCTGTAACTCCTGTAACTCAGAAATCCAGCAGGATTCAGTTGTTTAAGGTACCCAGTACACTGTGTGCCCCCCCTTTCTTCCCCCCATCTTCAGTCTCTCTTTGTCTTTGTCTCTGTCTTTGCCTCTCTTCTTTCCCCGTTTTCTCCCTCCTCTCTCCCTCATATTCATTTTCTTTTCTTCCCCTCCCCTCCCCTCCCCTTTTTTTTGTGGGGCAATGAGGGTTAAGTGTCTTGCCCTGAGTCACACAGCTAGTGTCAAGTGTTTGAGGCCAGATTTGAACTCAGGTCCTCCTGAATCCAGGGCTGGTGCTTTACCCACTGTGCCACTTAGCTGCCCCCTCATGTTCAGTTTCTCCCAATGTACTGGTTTTTTCCCTGATGCCTCACAAACATGCTTATTGTTCAGTCTTTACCCTACCCATAGCCTCTCAGCAACTCGCTGAATATGTGTGCATTATTTTTAATTTTTAGGGATCCTAAATTATAAGAACCACCATGTTTCCAAAAGCTGTTTATTTAGTGCTGCCTTTAATCTCCTACTCTCTAATTAATTAGTGCTGTTTTTTATTCCCTTCATCCCATCCTGCCACCTCTATTTTTAAGCTGGCTGCTATTGTAAGAGTTGCTTTCTCCTATTTGTTTTAGTGCTCCTGATGTATCTGTGGGTTTCCACCTTGTCCAAAAGCTCACATGCCACATCCATAGGGAAATTCTACTTTATATTTTATTTGTGGCAGTTGATGTGGCCATCATCTCCCTTCCTCATCCATCTCCCTGCCTCCAATCTCTTTCCTCCCCAAGCACTCTGCCGCACAACAGCCAAAGCCACCTTTCTTTCCATCATATGGCCAGATTATATAACTCTCTTGTTTAAAAACGCTCAACTGCACTCTTTTGTCCATAGGTTAAGCCAAAAACCCTGTAGCTTGGCCTTCATTAGCCTCAGAGTCTTCATGACCAGTTTCCGACGTGATGCCTCTTACCAACTTAATTTTTTCCTCTGTTAATTGCGCTGTGTCAGTATCCTCTTTCCATAAATAGAGAAGTGATAGGAATGACATCCACAAAGTACTATTGCCAATCTTGTTCTTTTTTAAAAGGATGCTGATCAGATCAGTCACTCAGAGCCTAAATGTCAATTGCCATCTTTTAAATAAAAAATATTCTGTGTTTGGCTTTGAAATAATAAAAATGTTGGAAATCTTCCATGTGAGGCTCAGTTAATAGAGGAATCCTTTTCTTGTTTTCAAGAGATTGAGTTGATCTTGTGATCATAAAGAGAAACCTGAACTTAATAGCGCTTTATATCGCTATTAAGTTCAAGTTTCTCTTTATGATCACAAGATCACAAGATTTAAAAAAACAGATAATGGCTTTTTTGGTGGTGTCTTCGTGACAAGGTGTAAGGTACCTTGTAGAGAGGGCTTTTTTCAGGTGTGAGTCGGAGCTAAGTGGTCTTCAAGTCCCCCTTTCAACTGAAATTCTGTCACTTGGCTAGCTCTCTATTTCTCTATGATTTAGACATTTTCCCCTCTATTTTCTCTTTTAACAATTAAGATCATTTGTCTACTTCTGGCTTTCAATTTTAGACTTTTTTATAATAAACATTTTTTTTTTAATTTAAGTTCCAAATTCTCTTTCCCTCCTCTCCCTTCAAGGCAGTAAGCAATCAAATATAGGTTATACATATGTAATTATGTAAAACATTACAATATTGCTAATTTTGTACAAGAAAACTCAAATAAAAGAAAAAAAGTGAAAAATAGCATGTTTGAGTCTGTGTTCAGTCAATATTAGTTCTTTCTTTGAAGATGGTTAGTGTGCTTCATCATTAATCCTTTGGGATTGCCTTGGATCATTGCATTGCTGATGATGGTTAAGTTCATTCACAATTCTTCCATATTTCTGTCACTGTGTTCTACATTCTGTTCTGCTCACATCACTGTACATCAGTTCATATAAGTCTTTCCAGGTCTTTCTGAAATCATCCTGCTTGTCATTTCTTACAGCACAATAATATTCCATTACAATCATATGCCACAGCTTGCTTGGCCATTCCTCAAGTTATGGGCATTTCTTGAATTTCCAATTCTTAGCCACCACAAAAAGAGCTGCTATAAATATTTTTGTATAAATAGGTCTTTTTCTCTTGTTTGGGATGTCTCTGGGATATAAACCTAGCAGTGAAATTGCTGGATCAAAGGGTATGCACAGTTCTTATAGCCCTTTGGCATAGTTCCAAATGGCTCTCATTTTCCTTTTTTGTCATATTCGTCACTCTGATAGGTGTGAGATGATAGCTCAGTTATTTCAATTTGCGTTTCTCTGATCAATAATGATTTAGAGCATTTTTTCATATGACTGTAGATAGTTTTGATTTCTTTGTCTGAAAACTTTGTTCATATCCTTTGACCATTTATCAATTGGGGAATGACTAGTCTTTTTATAAATTTGACTCAGTTTTCTATTTATTTGAGAAATGAGGTCTTTATCAGAGATACTTGTTTCAAAATCCCCCCCCCCCCAGTTTCTGCTCTCCTTATAATTTTGGTTATATTGGTTTTATTTGTGCAAAAGCTTTTTAATTTTATATAATCAAAATTATCTATTTTACATTTCGTAATGCTTTTTCTATATCTTTGGTCCTAAATTTTTCAAATTTAGACTTTGAGAACACTGTGGTAGTCTTCAGATTTTTAATAGGAGCTTTCAGAGGATGATGTAAGTGGCTCTTTTGGGTAATGTCTTTCATTTTCTTGGGGGGGGCAGGGCAATGAGGATTAAATGATTTGCTCAGGGTAACACAGTTTGTAAGTGTCAAGTATCTGAGGCCAGCTTTGAACTCGGGTCCTTCTGAATCTAAGGCCTATGCTTTATCGATGTCTTTGATTTTAAGAAAAGAGCAACTTAATATTCGAGATGGGTACAGAATTGTTGTTTTACTTTCTGCTTTCAAAGTTCTCATCTTTCTTGAAAACCTAGAAGAAACCTGCCAAAACTGAATTTGAATAGAGTTGGGGGGATCCCAAGAGTGAAAGCAAAAGCATATCAGAGTATATGAACAGTAGTATAAACCAGGGGAGTTTTTCTTTTGATAGTTCCTTTGTGTCTTGTTTAATTTCTCTTGCTGAAATTGGTTGTTTTCAGGGTCTTTTAATTTGGATATTTAATACTTTTGTACGCAGTCATCCATTTCCTTTAAATGCTCGATTTTGCTAGCTTATCTTTTTGCCTACCAGATCCTGATAATCCTTTTAATATCTTCTGTTGATACAAAATTACCTTATTCTTTTTTTTTTTTAATTTGGATCATTTGATTTTCTTTAAAAAGTTAGCTAAAAGCTTATAGATTTTGCTAGATTTTTCAAAGAACCAGCTTTTATTTTTGTTAAATTTCTATAATCACATTTTTCATTTTGTCTATTTCTAACTTTGAAGATTTCCTTTTTGCATATTTTATATTTGCTAATTCGTTATTTCTCTAGTTTTTAAAAATTGCTTGTTCTTTATTGTCTTACTACTAGTTTTTGTTTTAAAAATGTAAATTTTCTTTTGAAGGCTAATTTGGTCCTATCCAAAATTTTGGTATGTTGTTCCAACATTACCTTTCTCATTTACATAGTCCTTAAATGTTTCTGTGATGTTCTGTGAGCTATCATCATGCAAGATATTATCTCCGTTTGGCTCTCTTTATTTTGCTTTTGTTGTTTGTACTAATTACTATTTATTATTGCATTGTCATACTTTTTTGTTATTGTTCTTTTTCTTATAACTTGCCTCTAGTTTCCTTCTTTACTCTTTGGTTATTCCCTTTTTGCTACTATACAGCCCCCAAGGCATGGCATTGCAGACATCTTCGTGTTTGAGGCATGGAGGTCCAATTGATTTTCTGCCCAGAGTAAATGTGGCAGACATAGATAGAAATTATCTCAGCTAGATTTCTAGATCCTTTCTCCATAAGTACCAGAAACCTCTTCCCCTATACGTTCTCTGTGCTTCTCAGTAGCTCCTTTGGCTAGGCAGAATCAGGTTTTAAAAAACTCCCAAACAACCAAAACTTTTGGTTTATGTGTGGGCTGTAGGTTCAAACTGATATGGTGGGAAATGGGGTACAGGTTGGGGTTGGGGTTCTTGGGAATTCCTCTTTAAAGAATTACACCCTCTTGCACACAAAACGTAGTTAGAATAAGGTGATAGTTTATTTAGGAGCAAGGGAAGGGAAGGGTGGGGGGAGGGAAACCATGAAAGAAATCCTTAGACTTTTCATGGGGAGATTTGGCATAAAGCACATGGCTCAGAGGTACCAAATCTCCTCGAACAGGAGACTGGAAGGTACTTTTATAGAGGCCTGATGGGGGTGGACCATCTGCCTGTGGAAAGTTCCTTTAGTGAAGGTGGACCATCCCCCACTGGTGGTAGCTGGGGGAATTGGGTGAGCAGTAGAGGACCATCCCCCACTGGTAGTGACTAAAGGAATTGGGTGAGGGGTGGCTACGGATCCCTCTTCAGAACACAAAGGCCGAAGCCACACCCAAATTTATCTCCCCAGGGTAAGGGAGACCAGAATGAAGGGTAGGAATCCCAAGCTAGCTCAGTCCGATTTGGTTCCTCTAGGCGTTATCTGTCCTCTGGTTTAGTTTCTCAAGGAGAAGATTCCTCGGTGTGCCCCAGAAAAATTCTGGGGTGCTCTGCGCCCCATGACAGTATTTTTGGTCAGTTTTTCTTTTTTCTTTTCTTTTCTTTTTTCTTTTCTTTTCTTTCTTTCTTCCTTTCTTTCTTTCTTTCTTTCTTTCTTTCTTTCTTTCTTTCTTTCTTTCTTTCTTTCTTTCTTTCTTTCTTTCTTTCTTTCTTTCTTTCTTTCTTTCTTTCTTTCTTTCTTTCTTTCTTTCTTTCTTTCTTTCTTTCACTGTGTATGTCTTACTATATAGTGGATTTGCTTTTACTTACTCTAGACATATCACAAATTTCATTTTCTGGGATTTTCTTTTTAGGTTGAGAAGTATTTGGAAAACTCTCACACTGTCATCTTGCTTATCATGTGACCTCAATCATACCTTCTTTGTGGTTTTTTTTTTTTTTAGTGAGGCAATTGGGGTTAAGTGACTTGCCCAGGGTCACACAGCTAGTAAGTGTTAAGTGTCTGAGGCCAGATTTGAACCTCAGGTACTCCTGACTCCAGAGCCAGTGCTCTATCTACTGTGCCATCTAGCTGCCCCCTCAATCATACCTTCTTAAAATAGATTGTGCTAATTTAATTTAAACTTTCCTTGATGTCTCAGGGCCATCATTATGAATACCAATCAATATTATACTTCTTGTAAATATAGTAATGTCCTTAAAGCTAACTCAGGCAGGTTAAGCTATTTTTCTTTACAATAAATAGCCTCAGACTGCTTTGCTGTTTGAGTTATTAGTTCTACTTTGTATAGTTTCTTTTTACCCTTCTTTCATTGTCAGGATGTCAGGTTTTGCTTCTTACTGCTTTCAATTTGTAAGGTAGAGTAAGATGTTGAATTTGAACTTTAGGAATTCTCAAATGAATAAAGTTCGTGCAGTCTATTTTTACTCCCTTAAAAAGCAAAGTTTTTCATATGTGAGCGGTTTTAATTGGTTTATCTCAAAAGACACAGCAAGAATAATGTGTTAAGAGATTGTGGTACTTGAGGTGTGACTGAAGCCCAACATGTAGATAAATGGAAAGATGCTGAGTGTTGCCTCCTTTCCTAAATTTAGATGTAATCAGATTTGTTCCTAGGATGTGGTAATTCCTAATATCCTGTGAGATGAATCTTACCTAGTGATAGAAAACTGATGGAAAGCCGAAAACAGGCTATAGCTACCCTTTTTGTAACAAAAAGTAGCTGATTCATTATTAATATATTTTCTCTTACCAAGTGCAGAAATAGAGATTTATAGACTTTGGGGGTTATGATTTCTTTTTAAAAAACGAAATGGTATTGGATTTTTGAGGGATTTTATTACATTCTGTGTACTTTGTTGCCAAATATTGATATTTTTTTCCCTCTACAACATTTGACCTTTTTTTCAGCCATCACTTTAGTTCAGGTCTTTGTCACACCTCATCTCTATTATTGCAATGTCCCCTTATTGTTCTTTCTGCCTCAAATCTTTACCGCCTCCAGTTTATCTTCCACATAGCTGCCAGAATCTTCCAGAATAAAATCTAAATTCTGTTTTGAATTTTAGAGCCCTTTCTAACTTGGCCCCAAACTATCTTTCCAGCCTTATTGTATTCTACAGTTCAACCAAACTGGCCTTTTCTCTGTTTCTCACATATCTTCTCCTTTTCCCATTCTACCCTGCCTTTCCTGGTTATTTCATACTATTTATTTGCTTTTTATTTCAGTCAAACTGGGCTCCCCCCCCCTCCCCCAATGCGTTATTGTCTTTGATCGTACTACACTGTTCCCTATGCTTGGAATACCCATTACCCCACTACCACCCATTGAATCTCTGCCTATACTTTATTGTTGTTGGGTTTTTTTGGTTGTTTTTTTGTTTTGTTTTGTTTTTTTGCAGGACAATGGGGGTTAAGTGACTTGCCCAGGGTCACATAGCTAGTAAGTGTCAAGTGTCTGAGGCTGGATTTGAACTCAGGTCCTCCTGAATCCAGGGCTGGTGCTTTATCCACTGCGCCACCTAGCCGCCCCCGCTGCCTATACTTTATAATCCTGCCCTCTTCAGGAACCCTTTCCAGATCCTTCCAGATGGTGATGAATTTTCCCATTACAGACCTCACATAGCATTGAACACTTATTATTCAAGAATCATGTGCTACTTTGATACTTCTTTTTACTTAAATTATTGAGAGGCACTGTTGCCTAATGGAAAGAGTATTGGACTTGGAGTTAGGGGGTTTGGGTTGAAGTCTTGCTCAAACAATTCGCCTGGCTCTGTGGCAAGTCAGATCACCCCTCAGAGACTCAGTTTCTTTATCTGTAAAATAAAAATAACAGTACTAGCAATAACTCCCCCTCAGGGTAGTTGTGAGGAAAGTATTTGGTTGCAAATCTATATAGATATGAGTGGTTACTATTTTTTTTTTTGGTGAGGCATTTGGGGATAAGTGACTTGCCCAGGGTCATACAGCTAGTAAATGTCAAGTGTCTGAGGCCGGATTTGAATTTAGGTCCTCCTGACTCCAGGGTCAGTGCTCTATCCACTGCGCCACCTAGCTTCCCTGGTCACTATTGTTAATCTTTTTATTGGATCTGTCATTTTCCATTGAAGAGGTAGAATATTCAGAGCGGTTGAGAACTATGTTTCATTCAAACTTTGTGTTACTTCACTTCCAGTACAGTGCTCTAGACTTTGGTAAATGTTGTTTTAACTGAGTTATTGAAATGAATTGAAAAACTACAATCACTTATGGACCTGATCACATTAAAGGAGTTTTTATTGATATATCAGTTAACTTTGACTCTTTGAACTATTTGTGATTACATACTACTTTAAGCAACATTCTTTAAGCCACATATAATTCATTGTGGCCTCTCTTGCATAGTAAGAGTTTATTACCCTTTTCCTAGTGTGTAATATGGATTTAATCAGTCTCTCCAAATTCCTTTTTTAGACCACAAAGTATATTTTTGTAGGTTCATTTATTATCATTTTAATTATATTTCAGTAAGATTACTTAATTACTGTTCTTATTTAGAATAATTCAGGAATAAGGAGATTAAGTGAAGTAATTTTTTTCATTTTTATTTCTGCCACTAGGTACTGCTGCTCTAGAGATGGGAGATTGTAAGTTTAGCCAGTACATTTCAAATACAAATGGACTAGATCAGAATAAAAACCACTTTTTTATATTACTTAATTCTTTCCTTCTTATATATACAGTGTGCATGCTGTAGAGCAGCACAAGCCATAAACTAAATCAGTGCAAACACTTTTGAACAGCTCTACTCCCCTACTCCCACCACTTATTAAAAGAAGAGAAAGACCTAGGATCTAATAGTACAGTTGGGTCAAGTAGGTGGTACAGTAGATAGAGAGGACCTGAGTTCAAATGATACTTACTAGCTGTGACCCTGAGCAAGTCACTTAACCACAATTGCCTTAAACATCTGGGGCCAACTCTAGTTGTCCTGCTATATATATCTTGCCACTGAACCCAGATGTCTCTGGAGGAGAGAGTGAGGTTGGTGACTTTGCACAGCCCTCCCTCACTTAAATCCAATTTACTGCAAGTTATGACATCACCCCAATGTCATGGTCCTCTTTGAGAAAGAAGGACTTATACCACCACCACCACAATTAACCTCCTATACTCAGTTATTCTTTTTGCCTACAGTGACTCTACACTTGACACATTTTTACTCAATACTGCTCATCACCAAACTGACACATCATCATCAACAAGCATTTTTTTTAACAAGCATTTTTAAAGTGCTTACTGTGTGCCAGTCACTGAGAATACAAAGAAAGGCAAAGGCACTGCGCTCAAGGAGCTCACACCAAACACACTCCTAGTGTATGGATTCCTTGAATAGCCTGGGAGGAAACATAGACACTTAGCCTCCACCCCATGAAACCTTTCCCATAGCCCACACACCCCATGAGCAGTTCTTTAGAACTAGTGCCTACCTATGCCTCTTCCCACTTCCAGGCAGTACCTTATTTTCCCTGCTATAATTTTATATATTCTAATGTCATGGAAAAGAAGGAAAGAAATGAAGAGTCTCAGTCAATCCTGAAGCACGCTTCAGGTACCTGTTAGTGCTGGGTTAAAAAGATAAAATGAAACTGGCCCAGTGCTCAAGGAGCTTATGCTCTATGGGGAGAACAATGAGCATACTCCTAAGTAAATACAGAGTATCTACATGATAAATAAAGGAATTGGTGGTTTTAATGGTAGAGGGGAAGGGTATCAAGAAAGGCCAAATAGAGGAGGTTGCCTGAGGTGAACATGGAAAGGACCTGGATATTCTGCAAGGCAGAATAAAGGAGGCAGTATGTTTTAGGTATGGAAAAAAAGAATGCAAAGATTATGGAGATGGGAAATGGAATGTTTTGCATGAGGAACAGCAAATATTCTATTTTGATTGGATTGCAGGGTATGTGAAGGGAAGTAACACGTAGGAAGCCTGGAAGGGTGGGGTGAGAGTTACATTGCCAAAGGCTTTAAATGTTAAGGAAAAGAATTTTTGTTTTATCCTAGAGATAGTGGAGAGCCACTGGAGCTTTTTTTTTTTTTTCCTACTAGAGCTTTTTGATTAGGGAAGAGATGTGCTTTAAGAATGTCATCATTTTAGGGCAGCTAGGTGGCACAGTGGATAGAGCACTGGCCCTGGATTCAGGAGGACCTGAGTTCAAATCCAGCCTCAGACACTTGACACTTACTAGCTGTGTGACCCTGGGCAAGTCACTTAACCCCAATTGCCTCAGCAAAAAAAAAAGGGGGGGGGAAGAATGTCATCATTTTAAGCAGTGTTATCTAATTCAAAAAGAAGAAATTAAAAAAAATAATTTTTTACTTAGAAAGTCTTGGTAAATTGAAAAAGCATGAACGACTAACTCTTTTCCACTAATAATAAAAGGAAGAGGGCAGCTAGGTGGCGCAGTGGATAGAGCACCAGCCCTAGAGTCAGGAGGACATGAGTTCAAATGCTACTTCAGACACTTGACACTTACTAGCTGTGTGACCCTGGGCAAGTCACTTAACCCCAATTGCCTCACCAAAAAAAAATAATAATAATAAAAGGAAGAGTACATAACTACTATTCACATCTCCATAATACTCTTCCCTGTCTTCACCTTATTTTGGTGGTAAGGTGTAGTTAAAAGAAGAGAAATAATTTGCTTAAAAGGAGAGAAAATATGATATAGTATCTTTTGTTTTCTTTTTCTTTGCAATAACATTTTGCTCTAACATAATCACTGAAGAGAGGCAAGTTGACTCCCCTTGATCTAAGCAAAATATTGAAAATTTAGATATACGTATTGTTGTCCTGATTTCCCACCTCTAGCTCTCTTGTTGACTATAGGTAAATCATTGGTTTTATCTCTTAATTTTCTCATCTGTGTAGCTGGTTAAGTAGGAGTAGCCATCTCTTGTTCAGAATCATAGAGAATTGTAATCCCCAAAATAAAAAGGCTTATAGAAATACTTAAAGTGATAAGGTAGCAATACTTTTTTGGGCACAGAGCAATTTGAGGGGTACTGTTAAAATTCTTGCATTATAGCAAAACTTTTAATATATGCAATCCAATCTTAATGATTAGTATTATTATGCAATCCCATACTGGTTTGTGCCTGGATTTCCTTGGGTGAAATCAGTCCCAGGAAAATTATGTTCATTATAGGCTGTGGCTATTTGGAATGGTGTCCTTTAGGAAGGGAAGAGAGTATATTAGAATACTTTTATTTCAAACAGAATGGACAAAACATAAGATTGTGCAGGATAAGTGCTGAAAGCCTAATTCCTTGTAAAGATAAGCTTTCTGGATCTAATAAGGATTTCAGATCTGGTCACTATTTTTCCTGGTATAAATCAACTTTGAGTTTTCTTTCAGACATAATTTAGAAAATGGAAAGCAAACCTGAAACTTATGTAATGGAGTCTGTTATTATAGTTAAAAATTCACTTTCCTCCATTTGATAATGAAATACTAATATGAGATTTTATTTGAAATGAAATATGGTTTTCTAATCCTTATGCATTTTTGTTGGTCTAAATGTTTACGGGTAGACAATTCTTTTTTTAAAAAGAAACTTCATGGTAGCAATTGAATTAAAAAAAAATACAAAGACTTCACAGTTTGGGTAACCATTTCATCTTGGTGTGCCTTTGTCAGTGTTTTAAAATAATGCCCCAATAGTAGTATATTAACTGATTATAATTTTCCTTTTTTGTTAAAAATCAGCACCATTTGAATACCTCAATTTAATTCTTAGCTTTTCTCAACAGATGGTAGAGTTATTTTGAACAATAATATATTTTATACTCACAAAAATAATCTGCAGTAGATTATTTCTTTACTATTTCCCATTTGGCTAAAAAATGTCAAGCAGAGAGGTCAAACATATAGTCCCAGCCCCTCCAGCCCATAACAGTCTTGAGTGCTTTTGGAAAGCACTCAAGGTTAAAATAGAATTGGGAAATATTTAACAAAATAAATAAAAATTTAATGAAACATATATAACATTGCATTTTAATACTAAGTCAATATGCAGCTTCCAGGGATCCTTATTTATAGATTAATGACCTTCATTTCTTTTTTCTTTGGTGAGGCAATTGGGGTTAAGTGACTTGCCCAAGGTCACACAGCTAGTAAGTGTTAAGTGTCTGAGGCTGGATTTGAACTCAGGTACTCCTGACTCCAGGGCCGGTGCTCTATCCACTGCGCCACCTAGCTGCCCTGACCTTCATTTCTAATTGTGTTTGACAGCACTGATGTAGAGAATAGAAAATTCTCAACACAATGGATATGAATAAATCTAAGCAAATATGTTGATTTTCACTGAGACTGTTCTTATTCCCTAGTATCCTTGGAGGAATTTTTAAACATTCAGTTTTATTTTATTATTAATTCCAAATTCTTTCTCTCTCTTTCCCCCAACCCTCCTTATCCATTGGGAAGACAAGAAACACAAAATCCTGTACAGCAAAGTAGAGTTAGGCAATTCCACTTAAAAAGGGATTTTCTATGTTAGCCATGTTAAAAAAAATGCTTCAGTCTGTCCTCAGAGCCCATCATGTCTCCATCTTGAGGTGGATAGCATTCTTTCATCATGAGTCCACTGGAATTTTGGTTGATCCTTGTATTGATTAGAATGTCTGAGGCTGGATTTGAACTCAGGTCCTCCTGAATCCAGGGCCAGTGCTTTATCCACTGTACCACCTAGCTGCCCCCTCTAAATTTTCTCTTAAGTACTACTTTGGCTATATGTCTGAGAGAAGAGGGAGATCATTGTGAATGACTTCAATTTTCTTAGTAAAGTAAGAGGCAAGATCCTAGGATGTGAGAGGGCAGGAAGGGGGTCCATTCTGTTCCATAAGGAAGCCCAGTCGAGGGGTCATGTGGTTCAGGTTTGATCCCTTGGTTCTTGCTTTCTACCAAGGCCTAGACTAGCTAGCCAGGAAGGTGTGTCTGCCTGGAGCCTAGTCATAGACCTGGTTGCAGCTCATGTTAAGGTAGCCCTAGCTTGACTCCCAGTGCCTACCTAGTCTCCTGGTTTACTAATGTAAAGGAATATATCATGCAGAGGAACCACACTGCATGTATCACACACACATACATACACACATACACATATTCACAGAGCTAATTATAGAGTTCTAGGTAAATGAATACCAGATAATAAAATGTTTACTGTAAATAAATGATAAGCAATTACTAAAGGCTAAATTGCTTTATTTTAAACATTTAGAAATTATTTTTGCCAATAAGTGTAAGGGATAAAAGAAGGAGGGCTAAGTACTGGTGGAGCAAATCCAGATTAAAAACTGGCTACTAGTTCAGCATAGGCATGAACTTGCCCCAGAAATATCATATGTGGTTTGTGAATGCTCTTGGACATGGAGCCAGTGAATAGTTTTGCTGCGGTAGTTCTTTCTGATTTGTGCTCACATCACCATATCAGCTCAAATAGGTACAAGAAGTATAGTAAAGGATTTAGTTGAGTAAAATGTGTGATGTAAACAAAACAAAAGAAAACATTCTCCATTTTGCTATTTTTGCACATCTACAAGAGGTTTTGTAAGTAATAAGAAGTTTTTTAAAAAAATTGTCCTGCAAAGATTCAGATGGAGACAAATGAAACCAAGCAGAGAAGTATATGAAAATTAGATACCATCTGTGTACTTGCTTCATAATGTTTTTATTGAGTCAAATTAATTTAAAAATAACATGACACTGCAATGAAAGACACTGTACTGTGGATGAAAGCAATACCCCTTTTAGCATTTTGTCAGGGTTTCCGTTATGAAAATTAATTTAATTTTAGATTTCAGGATTGTTAAGTATTGTTGCATCAAGTTTAAATGACCCTCCACCCAAAATCCAAATGTGAAACCCCACTGCTTAAAAAGTTATAAGTAACTCCAAATGTTTACATGGATAGTGTGTGTGTGTATACATGTATGTACATACACACATATGAGAAAAAATCCACACTAATTCAATATCTTACTTTAACCAGTGGTTTCAACCTTTCACCCTTTCAACTTTGAATCAAACTTCTTATAGTAAAATTTCCTTCTCATTTCCCTCTTCTTTTACTCTGGTTAGTGAGTAGCAAAATTGATCAAAGGGAAGAATAAAAAATACTTTTATGCTTATGCTCATCTCAAAATGTCTAATTCTGTTACTTGAGACATTTGCCAAGCTCTTACTGTGTGCATAGTACTATGAGTACTTAGAACTGGGTGAACCATAAAACTTGGAAAAACATAGTCCTTGCCTGTATAGAGTTTTATGGTCAAGTGGGAAGATGTGATGTGCACAAATAATAATAAAAAGTAATACATTATAGGTACATAAGAGATTAATTGAAACTTTATATGATTTTAAAGTTTACAAAAGCACTGGCTGTGAAAAGGAAGAGAGGAAAAGGATGGCAGCTTGAGGGATATGGGAGATTGAAAGTGAAGAGTTTTTTTACTTTTAAAGGATAGGGGTTATCTGTACATGCTTATAACACTATTGTTAACTCATTTAACTATACACTACTCTGTACCTTTTAACTCTGTGCTCCCTTGCCGTATTGTTGCTCATGACTTGTCAAATTTCCACCCTGATTTATTCCTACCCTAGCTTACCATATGCCGCCTTCACTCTTACTCATGTACTGCTGAATGCTGATAAAGAAAGTCATACAATCTTGCTAAAGTTACAGAATCTCTTACAACTTTCTTTTCCAGTCTCAGATGGATCCTTGCTGCAATATGGCAATTCTTTTCTTCTTCCTTAACTAATTCTCTAGCTCATTCTCCACAGCAGCAGTTTTAAATCTTCTCAAGCCCTCTATAGTACCCTCTCTTGCCTCCCTGTTAGCCCAGGATCTTGAGTCCTACTTTACTCAGAAAAGAAGCTGTCTGTTGTGAGCTGCCTTTTGTCCTCAATTCCACATCATAAACCCATCTCTGTTGTCCTGCATTCCCTTTTTCCTTCCTCTAGTCTTTGACAAAGTGAAACTTTTGAGGAGTTTGCCTCTTCAATCATTCCTCTTTTTTTCTACCTTTCTTTCATCTAGAATTTTTCCTTACATCTTGGCTGTTTCCTATTGCCTTGAAATTGTTCATCTACCCTAGTCTTAAACAAACAAACAAAAAAGAAGAAAAACCAAATACTTTAGTTCTGACATTTCTTCAAGCTCTTATCTTATATCTCTTCTCTACTTTCTAGACAAACAACTAGAAAAAGTCATTGATTCTTGTAACCCAGTTCCTTGATTGAAAGGCAACATGGTTGATAGAGTCAGGAAAACCTGGGTTTGTATCCTGCTTCAGCTACTTAATAGCATAATAACCTTGGGCAAGTCACTTAATTTCTCAGTTTCAATTTTCATCATCTGTAGAAGGGGGAGGAATTTTTTGAGGATCCTATGAGATACTGTTACAAAACTTTCTAAGTCCGACGAGGAAAAGAAAAAGCAAAGTCTCCAAGCTGTGGGGAAATAGGTTTATTGAGAGAGGGTACCTGTCTCACAATAAAGCTGGTCTCAGGTCTAGGACCTGAAGACCCCTAGCAGTACTAGGAGATGGTATTTATACCCAGCTAATAAGGCTCAAAAGCAGTATACCCTACTCCTTTAGAACTAACCTCTTTAAAACATTGTAAATGGTGTGGGAAAGGATATAAGGAAACATAATCAACACCCAACAAAATATGAACCTGAGCTTCAGGGGTGCCTCATCTTGACTGGCAGATTGCCAGCTCCACACAAAAGGGGCAAAACCTAACAATTCTTATAAACATGACATTTCTAATGTAACATTGATATAAATCTCAATGCTGATTGGTTCCTTCAACTTATAAGATACGATTTTTAGCCTTGTGGTTTACCACAATGGACCAAGGGACATCACAACAAAGCTGGTACATAACCCATATTGAACAGTCGAAATAGAGTCAAAGAACATTGGTTATGGTGCATAGAAGGACAAGATTGAAATATGCACAGAGGGAAACAATTTTCATATCTAGAGAATACTTAAACATATTGAATCACCATTTATCTTATATTATACTGATTATTATTAGTTAAATCACATATCTAAGGGATGGGGAAAATCTCACTCACAATACTGTAGGTAGAACCTTAAAACATGACATAAATATGAAGTGTTCATGCTTCTCCTACTCTCACCATCACTGCCATTTTTTCCTGATCTCTTCTCAGGCCCATGAAATTTGGCTTCCCTTGAAGGAAATTGGTTCCCCTAACAGTCTTTTAACCATTGAATCCAACACAGTCTTTTTATCTTGTGGCATTTTTTGCTAAAGGATTCTCCTGAATGTTCTCTCCCTTGGCTTTCATGGCTGTGTTTTCTTGTGATTCTCCTCTGACCTCACTGACTGCTTCTACTCAGTCTTCTTTGCTGGATCCCTATCTTTTGCCTTTTTTCTGTAGGTGTTCTTAAGGGTTTTCCTCAGCTCCCTTTTCTTTTTGTATAGTCATAACTCAATATCCAGTCCTAATGCCTAACAGAATTCCAGTCCCAGATATTTTATCAGCATTTTAAATTCACAGTATTCAAAATTAAATTTATCTATTTCCCTAAACTGTTCTCTCCTCCACACTTCACTTTTTCTGTTGAAGATCTCTATACTTCCAATCACCTAAAGCCAGAGTCATTCTTGACTTTTTGCTCTTAATTTTCACATTTGGTTTCTAAATCTTGTCACTTCTGTCTCCATAGCAGCTCTCCTTTTTATCCTTTTCTCTCCACTCACATAGCTACAACCCTTTCTACTTCTAATTTGGTCTCTGCCTTTCCATCCCATTATCCACACAGTTGCCAAAATAATTTTTCTAAAACACAGGTTTAACTATATTACCTTTATATTAAAAAAAAAAATCAGGTGTTCTTTGTTGCTTCTGTAAAAACAACAACAAAAAACACCACAAAAACAAACCAAAAAACTTATGGCATTTTGTATCTTCTCTACATGCAGTTTCCCTTTCCCAATACTGTTGACCCTCTATTAGAGCTAAACTGCAGCTTATTGCCACAGGCTATTTTCCATTTTTGGAATGCACTGCCTCTTAACCTCTAACCTGTGAATCCTTGAGTTCTTCCATGTATTGGCTCAGGTTCTCCCTCTTCCTTGTAAGCCTTTCCTCCTCCCCTTAGCTGTCAGTGCTCTCTTCCTTCCTAGATTACGTTCTATTTACTAACCTTTTTACATGTTGTATCTTCCAGTAGTAAACTCCTTGAAGATAGAACTTGCTTTTTATATTTCTTGTGTGTGTTTTTGTATACTAGCCTAATGGCTGTCATAATGCCTTTTGCATATAGTAGGTCATTAATCAACATTTATTGGAAATTGCAAACACACGTAGGTGAATCCCAAATGCATATATCACAGTAGATAAAGAGTTGTGTATTTATCTCATTATTATTTGACCTCAGTTGTAGTAATTGTAGATTTCCTTCAAACTCACTTGTAATCTGATATTCACTGACTAACCTCTTCTTAGGCTTGAGGATATGGATCCACCTGGCCTATGCCCTAGAATAATTTTTAAAAATACTATTTAATTTGTTATCAATTACAAATAAATAATTCTACATATATATGTATTAAATTCTTTTAATTTCTACTAATTATAACTTCAAATTCATTTTATTAAGAATGGTATCATGTAAAGGCCTCATCTCTAAAATATATAGGGAACTAAATCAAATTTATAAGAACCCAAGTCATTCCCCAATTGAGAAATGGTCAAAGGATATGAACAGGCAGTTTTCTGATGAAGAAACCAAAGCTATCTATTCCCATATGAAAAAATGCTCTAAATCTCTATTGATTAGAGAGATGCAAATAAAAACAACTCTGAGGTACCACCTGACACCTATCAGATTGGCTAAAATGACAAAAAAGGAAAATAATAAATGTTGGAGAAGCTGTGGGAAAATTGGAACACTAATGCATTGTTGGTGGAGCTGTGAACTGATCCAGCCATTCTGGAGAGCAATTTGGAATTATGCCCAAAGGGCGATAAAGCTGTGCATACCCTTTGACTCAGCAATACCACTTTTGGGTCTTTTTCCCAAAGAGATCATGGAAGGGGGAAAGGGACCCACATGTACAAAAATATTTATAGCTGCTCTTTACGTGGTGGCAAAGAATTGGAAGTTGAGGGGGTGCCCATCAATTGGGGAATGCCTGGACAAGTTGTGGTATATGAATACAATGGAATACTATTGTGCTATAAGGAACGATGAGCAGGATGAGTTCAGAGAAACCTGGAGGGTCTTGCGTGTGCTGATGATGAGTGAGATGAGCAGAACTAGAAGAACATTGTACACAGTAACATCAACATTGAGTGTTGATCTACTGTGATGGACTGTATTCTTCTCACCAATGCAATGGCACAGAAGAGTTCCAGGGAACTCGTGATGGAAGAGGATCTCCAAATCCAGGAGAAAAAAAAAAAAAAGAACTGTGGAGTATAGATGCTAAATGAACCATACTATTTATTTTGTTTTTGATGCTGTTTTTTTTTTTTCTATTTTGAGGTTTTCCATCATTGCTCTGATTTTTTTTCTCTTATAACATGACTAATGCAGAAATAGGATTAATGTTATTGTGTGTGTGTGTGTGTGTGTGTGTATGTGTGTGTGTGTGTGTGTGTGTGTGTGTGTATAAAACCTATATCAGATTACCTGCTGTCTAGGGGAGGTGGGAGGGAGGGGAGGGAGGGAGAAAAATCTGAAATTGTAAAGCTTGTATAAACAAAGGTTGAGAACTATCTTTACATGTAACGGAAAAAAAAATAAAATACTTTATTAATTAAAAAAAAAAGAATGGCATCATGTAAGTTAAACTCCATCTTTAAAATGAAGAAGTGATGGCATAGGGAAATGTGATTCATCCAAAGTTAAGGCCTTATTTAATACCAGAGGTATGGATTTGTTGATGTATGGAATGCATTGAGAGCCAGTGTGTACAGTGGTTAGAGTGGCAGCCTTGAAGCCAGGAAGATGAGGATTCAAGTCTTACTTCTGAATATACTGGCTAATCCCTTAACTTCTCAGTGCCCTCTAAAACTATAAGTGGCAGAGAAGGTAGCCAGAGGAATAAGGAAATATTATATGTCTAATAGTTTATGTCCTCACTTAAGGAAGTTAGGTTGGATATGCCTGACCCTTTCAGTATTCCATGAATATTTCATCTTCTTATAGCAATGAGCCTGTAGGTATAGTCAGTCTCAGCAATAATAAATGCCTTATAGTCTTTAAAAAAATAATAGTAGACATTTGATCTCCATAACTTACATAGTAAAAGACTTCCTTGGAATTCTTGCAAGGAATTGGTTGAAACGGAACTTATCCATCTGCATGAGAGTCTATAAAAATCATGGTAATTATGACTTCTCAGGATTTAAATTTTCCTTTTATTACTTTCTACTCCCCCAATTAGATTTTGCTCATATTCAGAGCAGACCAATCTGAGAGGTAACAGTTAGAATAAAAATAATACAAAAACAGTGCCATACTTTGGCATGTTCCTAGTAAGAATAAAAAACAGTATTCATATTCACAAGACCTGGGGAAAATCTGTACAATTATCTTGAAGTAAGCATTTGATTCAAGAGGAGTTATTTACTGAAGGCTTCACTAAAGATTAAGAGACTTTTATAACTTTTCTCTGCTTTATTGCTGACTTGCTGAGCAGGCCCCCATGTCACTGTGTACCTCTGTTTCTCCCAGAAGTAATATGGGAATAATAACATCTGCTCTTGACATACCTTTTCAGAATAGTAGTAGGCTTCCACCAGTCAAGGATGACCATGGATCAGCGCCTTGAAGAGCCATAGGCCACAGTGTGGCTGTGCAGTCCGATACGGGAGCCACAGCTCCTGCCGCAACAAGGACATCAGGAAACTGTGCTCTCTGTTGCCCGTCGGTTCCTGTGTCTCATTCGTTTTTCTTCCTCCAGAGCTTGAAGGCCCATCTCAGCTGCACACAAGCTGCTCCTGAGTACTGAACTCCATCGGGCACGGTCCTTGGCCATCTCCTCCCAGCTGCCGATGTCTATTCCCAGAGCCCTCAAGTCTCGCTTGCATACATCTCTGTAGTGAGGCTGGGGGTGTTCAACAGGTCTCTGGCCTGAGGCTAACTCGCCATAGAGTAGGTCTTTAGGAATGCACCTGTCTTGCCTGTGGTACACATGACCAAGCCAGTGCAGCCATCTTTGTTTCAGTAGCGTGTAGATGCTCGGAAGTTGTGTGCGTTGGAGCACTTACTTCTGTTTTGGTGATTCTGTCTGACCAAGATATGCCAAGGATGCACCGAAGGCAGTGCATGTGGAAGCTGTTGAGCTTCTTCTCTTGTCTAGTGTATGTAGTCCATGTTTCGCTGCCATACAGTAAGGTACTCAGGATGCATGCTCTATAGATGGCAAATTTTGTTTGTCTTGTCAGTTTGCTGTTTGCCCAGACATGCTTGGCAAGCTTAGACATGTTTGAAATAGCTTTCTGAACCCTCTGATTGATGTCGGAATCAGGTGACAAATGGTCACTGACAATAGAGCCAAGATACAAGAATTGGCTTATGACATCCACCTGGTAGCTACTGATGTGTATCAATGGAGGTGACATGGCAGTCTGACACATGACTTTCGTCTTTTCAGAATAGTGAAGATTAATGAGAGCCTATTAATGAGAGCCTAACTGGAGCCTATGGGTCAATACTTCTGAATCTGATTGATGCATTTCCTAAGAGAATTAGTTATATGAAAAGGACTCCATAAGGTGTAGAGTGCTATATAAATCCCAGGTATTACTTTTAGGCTACTCTGAGCATCTTTTGCTAAATTTATATTCTTGGGTATTTAACAAAAAAAAATAATGAGATCCGATTGGTTTTCTTTCTATATAATAAAGCACATTTTAATAACTTTAATATATTTAACACATTATGGTTATGAAATTCCTTTATATATGTTATCTCATTTAAGAAATGAACTTCATGACTGGATTCCACAGAAAACTAAAATTTACCATCATCATTGTTAAAAAAACAAAGCTAAGAAAAGTTGCTTTAAGAGACCATATACTTCATTCTTTTGAGAGAGATGTGTACTTTTAAAGATTTCTATGTCCTTTTAAAAAAGATCCTCCATAGAAGAAAAATCCATAGTATTTCTTCAAAACGGAATTAGTGTTACATGGTTTCTTAATTATTGATTCTTCAAAAGAAGCAGGTTGGTGTGATCAGCAGATCGGATCTGGATTGGACAAGATGGCTTCTCAGATCCCTTCCAGCTCAAATTCTGTGATTCTGTTACTGATCTTTAAATGATTAATATTATTTTGGTATGGCTAAATCCCTGTTGGCATACTAGCCTATTATACAGGTGATATATTGTGTTTTGAAGACATATACATATGTTGCATATGTGTGTATATGTAGCATACAAATATATTTCCTTTTTTTTTCCAGCTTTCAAAGCTTGAAAAACAGCAGCAGAGAAAAGAAAAGACCAGAGCAAAGGGACCCTCTGAGTCAAGTAAAGAAAGAAATGTCTCTCGCAAGGATGACCCCAGTGCTAGCAGTGGGGCAGAGGGTGATGTATCCTCTGAAAGAGAACCATGATCAAGAAAATACTGGTTTCAGGTATAAATTAATTTCTGATTTCTTATATTTCATAGGAATAATAATAAAGATTAGAGGCCTAAAAGACCTTTCATTTTGCTTATTTAACCTCATAGTAAGAGAAAATATATTTTGTAGGTTTAGCTTGTAGCTTACTGAAGGAGAGAGTGGAAAGGAAAGAGAAGAAACTCTCTCATACTTTCTTTCCAGTCTTTGTTCAGGAGGCTTCACTGTGCTCATGGAGAGACCAGATCTAAACATTACAAGTACTTTAGATATTTCACCAACTTGTCTGCTCTATTTACAAATGTTCACATCATTCCACTGCTCAGAAACTTTCTGTGATGCCCTGTGTCCTCTAGGATAAAATAAAAGACTTCTTAGTTTAGCATTTAGGGTGCTCTTGAACCTCCTTTTCTACATCCTTTTATATATTCTCCATTTCTCTAAAACTGAACTGTTTGTTGCTTCTTGTTCCCACTTCTCACCTCTTTGCACCCATGCAGATCATTGGCTGTGCTTGGGATGCATTCCTTCTCCATCCCTACATGCTGAAATACTTTTGTTTTGCCAGGACCCAACTTAGGCAGCACTTTTGCCATGACAGTTTTCTTTATCTCCTTAACCAAATATAATTTAATCTCTAACCTCAAAAAGTTTTGGAGAACCTTGGATTTTTTCCTTTGCCCTTGAAGTTAAGGAAGGAACATTAGATTTCAATATGGAAGAGACCTCAGAAGTCATATACTGCTCCCCCCCACCCCCCTACCTCCCCCTTTAGTTTTTTAAACAGATGAGGAAGTGGAGGTTTGATAGACAGTAAGTGAGCTACAATTCAAATCCAGGATCTTTGACTTCAAATCCAGGACTCCTTTCGCTGTGCCATGTGCCATAGAAGACCTGGGTTCAAATACTGCCTTAGATAGTTATTATCCGTATAATCTTGGCTTAAGTTACTTAAGCCAGTCTCCTTCTCTGCAAAATAAAAGGTCAAGTAAATGATGTCAAAAGTCCCTCAGCTATAAATTCAGCTGTACCTTTCACTTCTACCTATTTGTGCACATAGTTCATCCCTCTATGAAATTATAAGCTCCTTCAGGGTTAAGTGAATGCTATCATTTCTTAACTTTGTACCTTTAGTTCCTGTGCTTTTCACATAGTAGGTGCTGATTAATATCCAATGACTTGAATTGAATTTTTGAAGTGAAGAGGGACACATTCTGTTCTCTTCATTATCTTTTACTCTTCATTCCCATTATTCTAGTCTAGACGCCTAGATCCTCTGGTGTATTAGTGCAATTGCCTTATTTGTCTCTCTGCCTCTAGTTTCTTAATTCCAGTCTGCCATACCCTTCCCAAGATAATCTTCTTAAGATACGGTTTTTGCCCTGCTATTACCTCATTCAAAAATTGTTGATAGTTTGCATTTTGTACTACATCCAGTCCAAATTCCCATGCTTATTTTTCAAGGGCATAGGTGATGTAGTAGACAGAGTACCAGGCCTGGAATCAGGAATTCTTGAGTTCAAATCCTGCCTCAGATACTTACTAGCTTAAATGTGACCCTTGGCAAGTCACTTAACTTCTGTTTGCCTCAGTTTCCTCATCAATAGAATTAGGCTAATAATAGCACCTACCTCCCAAGGTTGTTGTGAACATCACCTGAGGTAATATTAAAGAGCTTAGCACAGGGCCTGGCAAATAGTAAGTACTATATAAATGTTAGCTCATTATAATTGTAATGACCTGAAAGATTTACTACCTTTCATTGTAAAAATGTTACTCTGAAGTGTCACTTTGATTTATAGGGCATATTTGATAGATATGTAAAGAGAAAGCAAAGCCTAAATTCAGATATTTTGAATCTCATAGAAAGCACTGCATTATTGAGACTTTTTAGTCTTGAATTCCATGTAGAAAGCAATTATTGGTATAACTTCCAAAATCGTCATTAAAAAAAAAAAGATAGCTAGTAAATGTGTTTCCCACAGAAAACAGTTTACTTTTGGAACTGAGAAAGGTGCTGGTTTCTGTGCATTTAAAGGAAAACAGTGACAGTACTTTTAAATTCTTCCCTTTATTCAGTTTAAGAAATTAAAGAACAGGGGGCGCAGTGGATAAAGCACTGGCCCTGGATTCAGGAGGACCTGAGTTCAAATTTGACCTCAGACACTAGCTGTGTGGCCCTAGGTGAGTCACTTAACCCCTATCTCCCCCCGCACCCCCCCCCCCCCAAATAAAACCACACAACCAAAGAACTGTGGGTATTTCTAGTCACCTGGGTTCACATCTTTGGTGTTATCCTTGACATCTATCAATGTCCCTATTACATAGAGGTGTTTAATAAGTTTGTTGATTGATTGATATTTTTCAAGTGAGGGCAAGCTTGATTATGGTAAAGCTTTCCCTCTTTTTGAATTGTTGGTAATCTTGTTTTACCAGCAGCAGTGATTACAAAACCATTGGTGCCCTCAAATCTTCAGTTTCTTCCCTAAGTCTTTGTAATCTTTAGCTGTGGTGTCTAGATTTCCTCTGACAAGAATCACTTAAGATATGTGGTAGTTGTCTGACACAACAAATCTTGGGAGTTTCTCTTATTTTTGATAGGTCAAGAAATAGCTGCCACAGGATTCCTCAGGGACAGCTAGGTGGCACAGTGGACAGAGGGACTGACCTGGAGTCAGGAAGGCAGACTCATCTTCCTGAGTTCAAATCTGGCCTCAGACACTAGCTGTGCCACCCTGGGCCAGTTACCTAACCCTTTTGCCTCAGTTTCCTCATCTTTAAAATGAGCTGGAAAAGGAAATGGTAAACCACCCCCATGATCTCTGCTAAGAAAACCCTAAATGGAGCCGGAGTCAGACAAAACTGAAAAACAGCTGATCAACATCCCTCAGGAGGCAGTCATTAATCATCACTAATAGTTACTTCTTCTGACCCTTCTTTATTAAATATTTGTTGTTGTTTTTGCTGTTAGTACTGATGAAAAGAGGAGGGTCAAGAAGGAGTTAGGACTGCTACCAATGGGAATAGTAACAACAACAGCAATGATGGTAGCTCGCATTTTTATAGAGCTTTGTAAAAATCTTTGTCTGCATTCTCATTATATCCTCAGAAAAACTCTGTGAAGTAGATACTATTTTATTCCCATTTTACAGATGAGGAAACGAAGGCTCAGAGAGATTAGTTGACAACAGAAAAGAGGTAAAGTTTATGAATTTTTATTTTGCTTCTGTTTTCTCTGGCCAGGAGAATAATTGTCAGTTAGGAAAAAGGACAGAACAAAAATGGCTACTAGGGAATTGATACCCAAGATAAGTTCAGAGATAGTAAAAAAAACACCCAACTGCCAATTTTTAGTTCAAGTTATCTTGCTTAGATGAACTACTTCCTTGGGTACTGAAAGAACTAATGTGATTGATGAGCCAAATGTCAGTGATACTTGAAAGATTGTGAGGAATGATAGAGGTGTAATAAGACTGGAGAAGGGCAGATGTTCTGATGGTCAAAAACGAAGGATAAAGTCTGTAGACTATAGGCCAGTGAACTTGACTTGATTTCTTGGAAAATTATAGATTGGATAATAAAAGAATTGTTTTAGTAAGCATCTAGAAAAGGAAGAAGTGATCACAAAAGAGCCAACATAGCTTCATGAAAATAGTCACACTAGTGTAAAATGGTCACACTTCCTCATGACTGAATCTTACTAGGAGGAATTCACCAGGGTTAAACATAAAGTATTGCTCTTGTGAAGTTGTTGTATTTTCTTTTTTTTTTGACAGAATATTGAACTAGAAGCTCAGGGGAATGCCGGAGATAGCACTTACCTAGATTTTAGGGAAAGTCTTTGTTTAAGCATCTCATGCTGTTCTTTTGGGAAAAAATGAAAGAGTTATGGCCCAGACAATAGTAAACCTGTTTATATTTGGTATAGACTAGACGGTTGGACTCAAAGAGTATATCATTCGGTAAAAAGACTACTTTTTGCTTATAGCAGAAATTTATATTAAAGGAACACATAAAACAGACATATGTGTTATAAGAGCATACTCCTTTTAGAAAGTCGTCTCCCTTTTCAGGTTCTGAAGGCTGAAGTACATCCTTGGGAAACCGTTGGCCATTTTTCATTAGCTTTGGCTTTTCTGGTCTGTGAATCTATATTTCCACAAATAGGACTGTCTGTTTCAGTAGTTGAGTAGCAAAGACAAGGTTGGAAAGATTTTTAAAGTATAAGGATGATAGAGGAGTATGTGTTTCCTCACTTTGTATAAATGGAGGACATTTTCCAAGATGGAGTTAACCATGTCAAAAAGAAGGAAAATATATGAGTTCTTCTGTATTTGTTTCTGTAACATTAATCTGGAATTAGGTCTTCAGTGAAGTGCCCCAGGGATTTGTGCTTAGTTCTTTGTTGTTTAACATTTTAATCAATGACTGTAAAAAGCATAAATGGCATGCTTATTTAATTCGCAAATGACACAAAGAATGGAGGGAGAGCTAGTTCACTGGATGACAGCCAGTATCCCTAAAGATCTTTTTACAGGCTAGAGTAATGACTGATTCTCAGGGTATGATCCTCTTATTTCATTAATACAAGGTACTCCTTTTATCAATGCAGGTCAGCACCTTTTCTGCAACTTACAGGCTTAAAGAGTTGACTAGAGTAGAAGTGTCAAATTAAGGACTTGTCATGGGAACCAGATTAAAGGTAATTGGGAAATATTTAACAAAAGTAATATAATACAACATAGATAATGTTAATTTGTGGTTTTCTAAGTCAATATGTGGCCTGTAGGAATCCATTTCTATTTGAGTTTGGGCTACTGTACTGAGAAGTTAAATGATTTAGCCAGGGTCACACAGCTCGTATCTGTCAGAACTTGAACCCTTTATCCAGGATCACACAGCTAGTATCTGTCAGAACTTGACACTCAGGGCTTCCTGGTTTTCCTGGCTCCAAGGCCAGCTTTCTATTCACTATGCCATTCTTTCTCTTGACTGAATCTTACTAGGAGAAATTTACCAGAGTTAAAGTGAAGTCTTACACTTGTGAAGTTGTTTTTTAACCCAAGAACAAGATGGGGCGGGGTGGGAGAGGGAGGGATGAAGTTTGTTTGAAAAAAAAAATCTAGAGAAGTTAGTGGATTACAAGTTTAATATGTATCTGCAGTGTGATACAGCAGCCAAAATCACTAATGTGATATTGGGCTGCATTAAGAGAGGTACAACTTGTAGGAGTGAGGTCTGGTTAGGAAATGTGTGATATTGTGGTCAGTACTGTGGTACTGTAGTTTAGGAAGGACACTGAGGGTCCAGGAAGCATCCTGGAAGGCCAAGATCTTGAGGTCATGTCATATAAGGATCTGTTGAAAAAAATTGGGGATATTTAACCAGAAGAAATACTTAAAGGAGGGAAATGATATCTATGGTCAAGTATTTACTACCATGTGGAAGGAGGACTGATAGAAACAGTGGGTAGAAACTGCAGAAGAAAATTAGTACTGAAATCAAGAAAAAGTCCTTAATAATTCAAGCTGTTCAGAAGTGAAAGGACTTGCCTTGGGAGGTAAGGGGTTCCCCTCATTGGACACCTTCAAGCAGAGGCTGGAAGACCACTTATTGTTCATGTGGTAGTAAAGTTTTCTTTGTAGGTATGGATTAAAGGAAGCTAAAGGGGCCAGGAACAGTGGGGTGGGGACAAGTAAAGAAGGTACCTGCTTGTTTTGGGCCATGATGAAGTCCATAGGAGTGTGGCTTGATTGGAAGTGAAGAGATGGCTGGTTTGGCATCCTCCTTAAATGGAGGTTTAGGGAGGATCTCGTTATCCTACCCTACAATCTGAGGGGCCCAAAGGACAAAGGGGACTTTAGGTTTGAGTACTAGGGCTAATGTAACCAAATGATGCCTTGGAATAAATTAAACATTTCCTTCCAGTAGGGTTACACCTAGAATCTTATAGGAATAAATGACCAGATTAGCTTATTTTCGGCCACCTAGATGGTGCAACAGATAGAGTGCTGGCTCTGGAGTCAGGAGGACCTGAGTTCAAATCCGGCCCCCAGACACTTAACACTTACTAGCTGTGTGACCCTGGGCAAGTCACTTAACCCTCATTGCCCTGCAACCCCCCCCCCCAAATACACACACACACACACACACACACACACATATATATATAAAAGGCACTGTACTGTGGTGGTTAAAAGTAACATTGAAAGTTGTCCCAGTAGGATTTAAAGTTTTGAGTCTATAGCAAGACATCATGAAACACTGAAATGGCATTTTTAAAAAACATCAGGCTTTTAGCCTCTCTTCTAGAGAGGGGTTTGTTTGTTTTTTGTCTCCTGTTTTTAAACTTTGCAGCATTTATCAAGGCCAGATGATGGGTTAACACACTTCATTGCTAGATGGTGAGCTACCAGAGGGCCCAGAGAAGTTACCTTTTATCTGTATTCTAGGTGCCTTACAGTACTGTGCAGATCATGGGTGCTTAATGTATGTTTGCTTGTTAAATGAATGATTTGGAGGGTGACCACAGAGATGAATGATTTGTCTTTTAAAGGTCAGGGGGAATAAATTGCAAAGGCAGTAACATCCCCCAAACAAGCACCTGTGTTGTTTAGAAACATTCAGATACCTTACATTTGAAAATACAGGTACACAGAAAAATGTGGAGCATGCAGCATGTCACAGAATGCAACTGTGACCTTTTCTACTCACAGATATGTAGTCACATACCATTTCTTTCCTTTTGACAGCAAACAGCTGGGCTGGTTAGTTACTACCCCTCAGGAGAAGGTAGCATGTGATTTCCCTGAGGGAAGCAGATTATTTTGAAATTATTTGCAAATAATTAAAGTGTACTCTTTTGCATTGAATTTTGGCATGATGGATTTGGTATATACTCCAAGAAAATGGACAGCCTTAGTACTTACCCTTCCAAAATTTCTTATGCTTTTTTATTGATTACTAGTTTAAGGTATTTGAAATCTTTTTTTTTACCCCCCATTAGATTAAATCTCTCAGTTTTCATTGCTAAAATGTCAGTTACATGGGTTGCTCACAATTCAGAGTAATTCTAATTAGGTTGACTTCTTACTCACATAAGGGAGACAACTTAGAGACTTAGATACTCTCTGAACCAGTTGATGACCTTCACATACCCACTGCATACATAGCAGGTGTGTTTTAAGTGTTCTGGCTTCCTGAGTTTCCTGTTCTACAGTCAGATGGGAAGTAGTATAAATAATGACAGGAGAGCCCAATTGACCTCTTTTTAATAGGAACAGAATGTGAGGGCTTCACATAAAATATATCTTCCCCTCTCTCTTTTCCATCATCATCATAAATCATGAGGCAATTAGACTTTTTTTCCCCATGTCTTAGTATCTCAACTGGAAAGCAGGCTCCCTTAAGGAAAGGGGCATGTATCACATAGATTGTCTTCCATACCAACTAGCCCAGTACTTTGCAGAGTAGTATCATAGAGTCTCAAAGTCCAAAGGGATCTTAGAGGCCTTTTTGGTCACTCAGTAGACTGAATTTGAGTGGTTCTGTGATCCATTAGTGCAGGTTGCAACTCCTCCATCCTATGAGATTCTGTCCATGTCCTTCCATAAAGTCTTCATCAGGATCTACTTTAGTGTGCTAGGGCCTATCTTCAGGGTAATTTTTTAAAAGGAAACATTTTGTGTGTGGCAGTGTAGCATTTTGAGTGTCTATCCCTATTCCTTGCTCTTATAAAGTGGTCATCTTACCTCTTCTTCTGGTCATACCTGACCTTGATAATGTCTTTTATGCCATATTTTATATGTAAGTTAACATTGATAATCATTATTGGTTCCTATTTCCTTTACCTCATTCACAGTTTTGATTCTTCTGAGATTACAATTCTCTCTCTCTCTCTCTCTCTCTCTCACACACACACACACACACACACACACACACACACACACAAAGTCAGAAGGAACATTGCTATCTTGAAAACTTGAGGTTTGAAATAAGCTAGTAGTTTGGGATCATTGAAAACAGTGATGAAGACCTAAGTTCAAATTTAGCCTCAGATGCTTTACTCTGTGACCCTGGGCAAATTTCTGTTTGCCTCAGTTTCCTCAATTGTAAAATGGATATAATAATAGCACCTACCTTCCAGGGTTGTTTTGAGAATCAAATGAATTGATATCTGCAAAGCACGTCACACAGTGCCTGGCTCACAGCAGGTGCTATATAAATGCTTATTCCCTTCCCAAAGCTGTTAATCCCTTTTCCAGTTCTTTCGTGTGTGGTTCTCATTTCTTTTCTAATTTTTTTCTCTAGGGAGGTCATTTCATTGATGAAAAGAATTTTTTTTTTATAGTCTTCATGGGGGGAGGGCACCTAGGTAGTACAGTAGATAAAGCACTGGCCCTGGATTCAGGAGGACTTTAGTTCAAATGTGACTTCAGACACTTGACACTTACTAGCAGTGTGACCCCGGGTAAGTCACTTAACCCTCATTGCCCCACAAAATCAATAAATCAACAAACAAACAAATAAAGTCTTCATCTCTCCCAGGCATTCTGGTTGAATTTGTGCCCAAGATATGTTTTTCTTTGAGGCTTTGCTTGTAGATGTTTCAGGGTCATTCTCTTCTGGGTCTGTGTCTTGAGAGTCCCTTCAGTATAATAGCTTTTTATGCTAGGATTATTTTTTTGTTTGTTCATTCTTCTAGCATTCTTCTTGACTTTGGACTTGATGTTGGGGTCAGGTTCTGTGCACTTCTGGAGAAGATCTGGGCTAGACCTGTTGCTGTTTTCTTGGGGTATTGATTGTTTTGTTATTTCAAGCTCTCAGAGACAGTGAAGGCTCAGAACCTCTAAGCTTTCAGTGTCCCAACATGGTGTGATTTAGGGCAGTGGCCTGATTGTTGCCTTGCTTATCTGAGCTCTGCAAGTTCCTGTTCTGGGTTTCAGTCTGAGCAACAACTGACTGCAGCTGGCCTCATTCATTACTGCCCAGCGGGGAAGTTCTGTAGGTTAGAATGACAGAACTACAGGCCTCCCTTTGGTCTGGGATTCCTGCCCTGGTTATTCCTCTGCAGACTTCACATTGGGCTGGGAGCTGGAACTGAGATCATGCTCTGCTCCAGAGGCCCGAATTACACTGCTGATGCTCGCTTGCTTTTGAACTTGCTTCTTTCTTGGTACACAGTCCAGGGCAAACCATTCCTCACCACAGAGTGCCTCTTCTGGGTGCCAGGCCTTTCCTCATTCTGCTTTGAATCTGTGACCCAGAACTGGGTAGGGAGAGACAAAGCACTTGGTTTTTCCTGCATGCATGATTAAGCTATATTTTCTTAAGTTAATATAACCAAATAATTCAAATAGGGGAGACTACATTTATCTGAAGTTTGTTGGCATTAGCATAATGTCATCTATAAATAGGGTCTTCCTGGGCTTTTACCATTCATGAGGAATCCCTCTTTGATTTGTTCTCTGCTGGGCATTCCTCATGATGCCAGGAGATACATTTAGTGAGCACACATGTTTCTTGATACTGTCTCTCTTCTTTTGTTCATTTTTGTTTATTTGTTTTATTTGATATTAGCAGAGGGTCATTGAACACAGTTATATCTTTAAAGACTTGTGTGGTTTTGACATAAGGAGGACAGATGCCTTTTTGGATGTAAAATCCTGTCAGGTTCATCTGACATTGTAAGGGATTACAACATTTCTACATGTATCACACAGCAAATGTAACTATTTATCTGATCAAATGGACAGTCAGCTTAGGTTTTTTTCCCCCTCTTTCATTTATTCAGTCTCCCTTGCCTTTCCAGTGGAAATCAATATTTTCTCTTATCTTCAAGGACAAATTATTTTCACCATTTTCTCCCTGGAGAAAAGATTTTTGAGTCATTTCTTTCAAGAAGATTCTCCTCTTCCTTAAAAAGGCAAATAAAGCATTCCAAAAAGTCCCAACCCCCTTGGGGCCAGCTAGGTGGCACAGTGGATAAAGCACCGGCCCTGGATTCAGGAGGACCTGAGTTCAAATCCAGCCTCAGACACTCGACACTTACTAGCTCTGTGACCCTGGACAAGTTACTTAACCCTCAATGCCCTGTAAAAAAAAAGTCCCAACCCCCACCTCTCAGTTCAACTAGATCCCAAGAAGTGCACCTACCTGTTTTGTTTTCTTATTTGTAATTGATAAAGAGCTTTATTGTTCCTGAACTAGTTTTTTTCCCTTGGTTCTAATGATGCTGACCAAAAATGTCTAGCACTGGTGAGAATGCATACCCTTTGATTTATCTATTTACTCAGTTGGAATCATTTTGTGAGTATAATACACACCAGACAAACACACTTATGCTTCTTTTATCAAATGTTCAACTTGGAACCATTAACTTTGAAACATGCCTGCTTTTTAAAAATTTTTACCAACTTGACTTTGGTGTGAAGAGCAAGAAGTATCCTGGGCTGATCAGATCCCCACGTAGTGGGCCAGACTAGATTTAGTGAGACTTCCTTCAGCCTACTGAGAAGAATGTTCCTTTGATCAGTTTTCTGTGTAAGTGAGCATCTCTCATTCGATTTCTGTATTTCACTGACTTATTCCAAACTTCCAATTGAAACCACAATTCCATGTTTTGTATCAGCTCTCTCAGTAGTGCAAACATAATGTGTACCCTCAAAATGGCCATAATTTTTCCATATTTAAATAATAGTGAACATAGCAGAATCTTGTGTTGCCTTAGTGTAGAAACTGTCTTACTAAGGCCTGCCCTCTATGTTATAAAAAATTATTGAGCAAATGTAGTCTCATTTTATTTGTATGCCACTGTGATCGATGACACTCCGAAATGGAGAAAAGAGTTTTCTGACTTTGGGAGGACCTTTGGACTTCAGAAAATAGTAACAGTTCATAGTATCTTCAAATACATCTTTTTTGTGCCATGAGAAGTGGGTAAATAGGTGGATATATAAGCATTAACAGCACTGATTTACTTGATTCAGATTTATTTAGTGCTGTGAGGAGGAACCGTGGAACAATTTTGTCAAGAAATTAATTTTATTTTTATGAAGTGGTTGATTATTAACTTTTTGCTTAGTTATCTTTAGTTATCCTTTTTTTTTTTCAGTCCTTCCCTAACAATTTGGTAATAGAGTTGGATTAAGCCTCCAGTGACAATTGCTTCTCATTCAGCAGAGGGAAGGAAAAACCCTCTTGATTTTTCCTGGAATTGTATGTGGCAGTGGTTGCTATGGATCCTGGATGGAGAAGAGCCAGCCTTCTACCACCCTTCATGGGAAGTCTCAGAGTTACAAGATGCCACCTGGAGGTTTGAAGGAAGAGAAAGGCCAGGGTGGAGTCATTCCTTTTTGCAAAGGCCTGCTGTATCTTCATTCCTTCCTACTTGGCAGCCAAAAAGGGGATACTTCCTTGTCTCAAAAGATTTAACAGTTCCACGTCCCAGAAGGCTGACAGAAAGCAGTCAGGGAAGGAATGCCATTCTCAAATCATCATGCCTTCTCAGCACTGAGTCAGCAGAGGGAGGGCTGCCTTTGCACATGACCTATTCGGTCTTTCTTGTGTCTTATATTGTCACTGTATCAGATATTTATGTTTAAAAGTTTCTCTCTCTTACAAACAACAGTTCGGTCTGAGAGGAGTTTTCCCCCTAGAAATATGTGCTATAAAGACAAAAGGTATCAGCAAAAAGTTCTCCCTTCTAGCCGGAGAGGGGAGTTAGGGAGAGATTCTCTTCTCAGTAGGTTTCAGAGGGAAGCAAATTCTGCTCTACCTCATTATGAATGAATTTCAGTCCTGAGTATATTGCTCTTTTCTAAAGAAACTTATTCATCAGGTTGAATAATACATAGGTGTGGTGTTTCTAAAATCAGCCAAATGGGCCTCTCTGCTGGCTTTTACCTGCCTTTTTTTACTGCTTCCTAAGAAGATAGTGAGCTGCTCCTCTCTCTCAAGCTACTTGAAGGCTGGTGGTCCACAGCCTTGGTCCAGGTTTCCCCCATTATTATGTGTTCAAGAAAAAAAAGGGGTTAGAGGGTTTTTTAAGGGAGAGACTTGAAACAGATTGCATTGCCTCATGAGTGAGCCTTAGGATGTGGGTAAGTAGCCTAGAACAGTGTTTTCAAAGTGTAGTCCAAAAGCTACTGGTTGTTTACCAGGTGATATGCAGACTCAGTTCTTTCAGGAATAACTCATACATTCATCAAAATATCTATATTTTCTGATGTACATTAGTAATTTATTTCTTATATTTGTTATTGGGAACTTATGAACAGTTCAGTTCAACTCACATTTATTAAGTACATTTAAGTTTAAATATGCCAAGCCTTTTGTCTTCTTGGAGCTTAGAGGCTAATACAAAGATGACGTGCAAGTCAGCCAAACAATAAATCAGCAAGTACTAATAAAGCCCCTGCTATGTGCCCTACTTTGCATACTACTATGTACACTGTGCTAGGCAGTGAGACTATACAAAGAATAAACAACTCCTTTTTACAATGAGCTTACATTCTAATGGGGGGCCAGGGAGAAGGAGAACAAGTTTATTCCTATAAAGTGAATAGACATAAATATATGCAATTTAGTTAAAATCAAGGTAGTTTGAGAGAGAAAGCATTAGCAGTTTTGTGATGTTTAAAATCTAAATTGTGGTCACCTTAAATCAGAAGCTTCCGCACCAGTCTTTAGGCATTAAACATTTATTAAAGCATAGAGATATTCACAAGGAGTTAAGAAAAAGAAGTCCTACCTAGCCCAGAGTTCCAGTCATCACATTCCCCCCTTTGTTTCTTCTAGAAGTCATTACTGCTTCATCACATTTTACAATAAACTCTCTTTTTTCTTAAAAAAAATGCTTAATTCCCAAAGACTGGTGTTAAAGCTTCTAACTTAAGGTGACCACACATTTAGATTTTAAACATCACAGTTTGGAGACATCAGAAAAGGCTTCATGCAGAATATGGTCCGTCATTTGCATCTTGAAGAAACAGAGAGACTCTGTGAAGCAGAGGTGAGTAGAGAATGCATTCCATTGACATGTGTTGCCAATGCAAAGGACCAGAGAATGGTGATGGAGTGTCATGAGTGGGGAACAGAGGAAAGCCTAGTTTGGCTGCATCCCGGAGCCAAGAGGGGGATTGGTATCTAATAAGGCTAAAAAGATAGCTTAGGAGTGTTTGTGAAGTGCCTTAAACATTAAACACCAGGTTTTTAATTTTATCTTAGAGTCAGTGGGAAGCCACTGGTTGAATAGAAGAGTCATATGCCACATCTTTGCTTTAAGGAAGATCACTTTGCAGGATGGATTATAGTAGTCAGGGTTTTGAGGAAGAGAGATCAATAATGATGCATTAATATAGGGGAGAGGTGATGAGGGCCTGAACCAAGATGGTAACTGTGTGAGTGTAGAAAAGGGGTCAGATGTGAAAGATGTTATCAAGGTAGAAAGTAAGATTTGGTGGTTGTTTGGATGTGTTGAGTAAGGAGTCAAAGATACTGCTGAGATTATGAATCTGAAAAAACTAGAAGAATAGTAGTACCTTCTTGAGAAATAGGGAGATCTGGATTGGGGAGAGTTTAGGGGGAAAAAAGATAATGAGTTCATTTTAGACATGTCTCAGAGATAGCCAGTTTGAAATGTTCAGTAGGGATCTGATGCCATATTGAAGCTTGTGGGAGATACCTCATAGATCTGAGGTCATATGCAAAGAAATAACAGTTAAACCCATGTTAGCTGAAGAGGTTACTGGGAGAGTCTAGAGTAAGAAGAGAATAGGGCTCAGGACAGAACTTTGGGGAACTTCTACTATTAGGGGTCATGATGTGGATGTTGAGCTAGCTAAGTAGTTCAAGAAGAAATGGTCAGACAGGGAAAAGGAGAACCAGGAAAGTTAAGTATCTTGAAAGAAGAGAAATTATCCAGAAGGAAGAGGTTGTCAACACTTTCAAATGCAGCAGATAGGTGGAGAGGAGAAGAACTGAGAAAAGATGATCAGAGTTGGTAAGTAAGAGATCATTGGTAACTTTGAGAGAACAGTTTCAGGTGAGTAATGAAGTTGAAAGCTTATTTGCAAATGGTTGAGTGAAGGACAGGAGAGGGATTAAAGATCTTAACACAGCTTTTTAAAGGAGTACAGCTGAGAAAGGGAGGAAAGATATAGATGAGAGCTTGAAGTAATGGCTAGTTAAGGGGTTTTTTTAAGGATGGAAGACACTTTGAAGGCAAGTAGAAAAGGAGCAAGTTAGTAAGGAGAGATCAAATATTCAAAAGAGACATGATTGAGAATTCAGTCTGTTGGGAAAAAACAGCAGAAGATTGGATTATGTGCACATGTGGAAGGATTTTATCTTGACAAGGATAAGGGCCATCTTTTGTCTGAAACTGGGAGAAAGGAGGAAAGAAGGGGTTTTAAGATGAAGGAAATGGGGAAAAAGGGAGCTCATGTTGAATGACCTCAGTTTTTTCCAGTAAATTAAGAGCCCATGTTCTTAGCATAGACAGTGGAGAGGAGGAGGAAGTATGGGGAGCTTGAGGAAAGCAGAGAATATTTAGAATAACTTCTGTTGAAAGTAAGATAGGGAACGACTTAGAGATAAATAAAAGGACTTCCTTGCTGCAGTGAGGACCCGGTTGAAGTTGGAAAACATAAATTTGTGATTTTACTAGTCAGCATAAGCAACTATATTTCAATGTGACTATTTCCTGCATTGATGAAAATTGCAACCCATCTATTCTTATTCTGTACAATTCTTCTCTATATTTTTGTACAGTGTTTGTTACAAGAGTTGAAACAAACACAAACTGATACATGATAAATACATGAGAAGTATAAACAAATGACCTTTTTGTGGTTTGACTGAAGGGATAATCAGTAGTCAGTAAACATTTATTAAGTACCTACCTATGTGGTAGGCACAGTGCTAAGCACTGTGGGGGTGCAAATAATAAGACAGTCTCTGCCCTCAAAGAGTTTACAATCTAATGGGGTAAGGCAGTACACAAAGGAAAGCTGCAGAGTGATGGGGGAGCCTGCTGCTAGAGGGTATCTGGTACAGGGGCGTGTTTGTGGAGTCAACACCCTGAAGAGAAGCTGGAGGGAAATGGAGAGATTGCTGGGACATTCTAAACCCTCTCTAAGGGGAGGCTTTGGGAAGAAGTTTTTCCTCCGTGCTCAGTCTTCCAGGCAGAGGAGAGAGGCAACTGAGTCAGTCCTGAAGCTGTTGAGCATCAGAGCTGAAGCAGCCTCAGTGATGATGAGATTTCTGGTGATGCGCTTCTCCTAGGGGGGATGCGTGATGTTGGTGGGGTCAAAATCCAGCTGAGAAGCTGGTGGAGAATGGAGAGCAAATCAACGAATCAAAGAAGATTCCCTTGAGTAGATGATATTTGAATTGAGCTTTAAGGGAATGGCTGGCATCTAGCATACTAGCCCCTACTTTGTCCCAGGCGTGTACTAAGCATTGGGGGTATCAAAAAAGGGCAAAAGACAGCTCCTGCCCTCAAGGTGCTTACAATCTAATGGGGAAAACAACAGGGAAAGAAATATATACAAAGCAAACTATATACCTGATAATTAGAAAATAATTAACAGAAAGAAGGCATTAGGATTAAGAAGAGTTAAGGAAAGCTTCTTGTACAAGTGGGATTTTGGTTGGGACCGAGTAGATGCCAAGGAGGTCAGTAGGTAGAGTGGAGGAGGGAGAGCTCTCTAAGCATGAGGGTCATCCAGAGAAAATGCCTAGAGACAAGAGGTGGAGGGTCTTGTTTGTGGAACAGCCAGGAGGCCAGTGTCACTGGAGGGAAGAATATGTGTGGGGGGAGTAAGGTATAAAAAAGTCTGGAGAGGTAGGAGGGAGCCAGGTTATGAAGGGCTTTAAACACTAACTAGAACATTTTGTATGTGTTCCTGGAGGGATTCACCAGATAGAAATGGAGGGAAAATTTTCAGTCAGTTGATTAATACATGTGCCAGAGACTGTGTTAAGTGCTGGGGATAGGAGCTGACCATCTAACGGCAAAGTAATGCCTCTGCTTTTTAGTATACTGTCCAGATTGTTCATAAGTTTTTTTTTTCCCCAAGGAGCAAGTGTCTTTTAACGTCATGGCTACAGTTGCATCTGCAGTGATTTTTCAGACCAAGAAGATGTAATACTGCTTCCATTTCTTCTGCCTCTATTTGCCAGAAAGTGATGGGGCCAGTTGTCAAGATCTTAGTTTTTTTTGATGCTAAGATCAAGTGCCTTCTTAATTCCTCTTCACTCCTGCCATCAGAGGGTATCATCTGTGTATCTGATATTGTTGCTGTTTCTCCCAGCAACCTTAATTCCAGCTTTTGATTGATCCCACCTCTATCTACATTTAAGTTAAATAAGGTGACACTCTGCATGCTACATACAGCCTTGATGTACTCCACTTCCAGTCTCAAAGCAATCAGTTGTTCCATGTTCAGTTCTAACTGTTGCTTCTTGGCTTGCATACAGGTTGCTCAGGAGACAAATAAGATGAGCTGGTTTTCCCATCTCTTTGAGGACTTGACACATTTTGTTGTGATCCACAGTCAAAGGTTTTAGTGTAGTTAATGAAGCAGAAGTGGATGGCTTTCATCAACTCCCTTTCTTTTCCCATAATCCAGCTAGTGTTGGCACTTTGATCTCTAATTCCTTTGGTAATTCTGGGTTCACATACTGCTGAAGTGTAGCTTGCAGAATCTCAGGCATAACCTTGCTGGCATGTGAAATGAGCACAATTCATTCGGTAATTTGAACATTCCTTGGCATTGTCCTTCTTTAGGATTGGGACATAAACTGATCTTTTCCAGTCCAGTGGCCACTATGGAGTTTTCCAAATTTGCTGGCATATTGAGTGCAGCACTTTAACAGCATCATCTTTTAGGAGTTTAAATAGCTCAACTGGAATTCCAGATCTCACTAGATTTTTGTTAGCACCGTTTCCTAAGGCCCACTTAACTTCATTCTCCAGGATATCTGGTTCTAGATCAATAACCAAACCATCATGGTTATCAGTGATGTTAAGATCTTGCTTGTCTAGTTCTTTTGTGTATTCATGCCACCTCTTCTTAATTTCTTCTGCTTCTGTTAAATTGGGCTAACTCTGACTCAAACCTTATGCCTTAGAGGACCTAGAACCAGTCTGGAGTACAGGAATGACAGATGAACTGGGATGTCCTCCAGCTGACATTGTTAATTTAATATGGGCACTTACCTGCCTGTGTAGCTAACCTTCTATTCAGGAGCTGGCCCGTGTTGAGTATTGGAGAAATATTTTACTGTACTTAAAATGCTCTTACCAAGGGTTTTTCCAGGCTTTTATCAGAGTAATTTGTCAGTCAGCATGAATTGTTAAAGGAATAACTATGTGCCAGAAACTGTGCTAAGCTATAGGAATAAAAAGAATAACAAAAACAACACCCCCCTCCCCCCAACCCAAGTCCTGCCCTCAGGGATACAACATGTAAATTACTGGGCATATACTGCATGGATAAAGATAATGTAGAAGAGGCAGCATTAGCAGCTCTGGGGTGGATTGAGAGGGAGACCAGGATAGACCTCTTGCAGGCGGTGGGCTTTGAACTGAATCTTGAATGATGTCAGGGAAAATAAGAGGCAGAAGTGGCTGAGCATTTGTATTGTTTTGGATTCTTTTGTAAGTGTCAGCAAAGTTAGAAAGGAGGGGTCCTGGGAAGTAGAGAGATTCACCCTTTTCTAAGGAAGAGACAGGATATTTTTTTGAAACTTGGTTATGTTGGTTATAACTGATTATGTGGCAGTGTGGTAGTTCAGTCAGATTTTAAGTTAAATTCTCAGCAGTTTGAAGAAAAAACTTGTTTTGTTTCTTCCTCACATAGGGTTCAGAGACATTCTTTGAATTCCCTTGAATAATTTAGTTCAGCAAACATTTATTAAATACTTACTGGGTACAGGCACTAGTGATTAAAAAAAGAACTATCTTTGCTCTCAGAGAATTTACATTCAGTACTAAGGGGAACATGATATGTACACAGATAAGTAAATAAAAAATAAATTGAGGAACAAAAGGGTATCATTAATAGGAGTCAAGCAAAGCTTCAGTGTAAAGGTGTGAGTGCATTCCTGATATAGAGATTACCTGTGTCAGAGATGGATGGTCATACTGAAAATAGCCTCATAAGATTAGTTCTCTTAGAAGACTCCAAGCTAAGAGAATAAACCTTGAAGAATGAATGAAGCTTGATGTCAGAATCCCAGCAAATGACAGGTATTTTTAAAATTAAATTTTCTTAGGTCATTCTGAAAAACAGTATGGCAAAAGAGAAGTCATTCATATTTTGATCTTTGTTTTCCTTTAGTGCATCATCTTGGGGCAGAAGTGGAACCTGAAGAATACCCAGAAGACATAAAGTACCTACACCTCAGAGACGTGGACTAAAAGATTTGGAAAGGGAAAAAAGGGAAAAAAGCAAGACAGAAATTAGAAATCTATGTCATTCTGTGTTAAAAACCAACCAAAGGAATGTTACTATTTTCTGTTGTTGCTGTGGCCTAATAGTGAAAGTGAGTCATATCATTTTTCATCGTATTCTGCATTTGGTTTATCCTGGCTCCTGAATGAGAGGCAAGCATTTTAAATACATAGGTAGCAATAGAGCACATAATTAAAATGTCTTGGTTTCATATATATTTTGGTTGGCATTCTGAAAGAGACAGTCCTCTATCATTTAAGATTGGATACTCATTACATCTTCTGTTGTATTTGTGTTAGTGTTGTGTATATTCTGTTCATGCTCTACACACCACTGGGATAGTATGTAACTTTTGTGTCAGTGTTAAGGTATAAAAAGAACAATAATCATTGACAATTTACTGTGTGAGCCTTGTGTATCTTTTAAACTTTCTCTTTTTTCTAAAAACAAAAAATAAAAACAGCCACAAACCACTTTGTTATTAAACAAATTCTGCTACCTTTCTGTCTAATAGTATTTTTTCTAGATAATGCATTGAACTTGATTTTTTTTTTTTACAAAAGGGACTACTGAATTCCCTGTGAAATGATATTTTGCCAGAAGTATCATGCAGTATTTTAACTTCTCTTATCTATTGGGTTATCTTATATAAAGGGTTTTCCTTACCCCTCTTTTTTAATTCTTCCCTACCTTTCTCTGGTGGAATGGCATCTAAAGCAAATTTATCTCATCTACTTTCATTTGCGTTTTATAATGTTTTAGTTGTTTTTTGTACTTCATTCTCAAAAATGACCAATGACATCAGAAGGGTGATATCTTGACTTGTAAGTGAATTTGATTTAAGTGAGGCAGAGGTGTGCAAAGTCATCAGCTTCACTCTCCTCCAGGGTCATCTGAGTCAAGTGGTCAGGAGGACTGGAGATGGCGTTGGATGCAGTGGGAGAGACCCTTCCCTGATTTCTTCCCTGACTTTTTAAGCTAAGGTCTTTCCCAGGTCTGTTTGAGGCAACACCCATTCAGTGATTTAAGGTTAGGTAAGAAATGAGGCAAAAGGTGGCCTAGTCTGGCTACTCAAAAAACAAAAACAAAAAAGAACACCATGGGGGAAGACCCTCAGGGTTTCTGCCAGAACAGAAGCAATTGCTATTTACATTTACTCTGAGCAGTCAAAACTTAAACAGTGACCAAATGCAGCTTGGGCTGGGACCTATTATTGGCCAATCGATGAGGAGCGCTTGTGACCCAGATCAGATGGCCAGCTCACCCAAAGACTTGGAGGCTCATCATGAATCTTATAAAATAAAAAGAGATTTATGAGGAGAGAGGAATAATGGCCAGGGTGCAGATCACCATGGTGACTGTCCCACTTGAATGACAGAAGACCTGGTCTTTTGTATCTTTTCAAAGCAAAGAAAGGAGAGGGAAGGGCAAGATAACTATGTGGGGAACTTTGAATAATGGGATAACAGTAGGCTATGCAGCATCCATTCATATCCTGCATATCTTGCAGACCTTGGTATAGCTTATCAGCTTCCAAGGGTCATGCTTGGCCACACCTTATTCCTGAGGTGGGAGACAGAGCTGCATTTCCCTTGGCCTTAGGGGTTGGGATCATTAGGTTTCTTGGGATCCCGCTGAATTCCTGCAACATGTGTCATTTCTCAAAAAATATTCAGGTCCGGCCTCAGACACTTAACACTTACTAGCTGTGTGACCCTGGGCAAGTCACTTAACCCCAATTGCCTCACTTAAAAAAAAAATATTAAGGAAAAACAAAATCCTTAAAAAGTTGCTTCTCGGTCAAAGGCTCTTATACATTGTATCCTGTCTTTAAATATTTATTCTTTGCCTAGAGAAGATCCAAGCTTTATTTGGTATTTGGGTAATACCTGAACTAGGTCAATACGAGACCATTAACTCAATTCTGTGTACCTGTTGTTTAGGAGGGCAGGTAGTACAGGAGATAGTGTGTTGGACTTGGAGTCAGGAAGACTTGAGTTCAAATCCAGATGCGGATGTTTGTTATGACTCTGGGCAAGCTCTCAGCTTGTTTCCTCATCTGTAAGATGGGGATAATAATGCTACTTGCCTCCAAAGTTTGTTGTGAGATCAAATGAGATGGCATATGTAAAGTGCTTTGCAAACCTTTAAGCACTTTATGAAGTTTAGCTATTATTACTGTCTAATCCAGTCACCTATGCAATTTGTTTATTTTAAATCGTGTGGGAAGAAATGCCAAAATTTCACAAAAGTGCATTGATTTTTTTTAATTGGGTGGCCAAGAAAGTTTTTCTAACTTGCTTCATTACAGACTCGCTCAGTAAAAATCCACTGGTCTCAACTTTGGGCTTATAAACCTATGGGGAGACCTCTACTTTGCAGGGAAGAACCCTCCTCAGTTACAGTAGCTCTGAGATGTGATCAGACACTTTGGTCTTTGACACACTCATAACTCTAACCAGAATCACAGTCACAGAATTTCAGAACTGAAGAGACCCTCAGGGCTCATCTAGTTCAATTGGTACCTGAACTATACTCCTTTGTATGATATACCCAACAATAGCCATCCAGCCTTTGCTCTGAAGACATCCAGTGAGAGGGAACCTATTACCTCGTACAGCAGCGTATTCTACTTTTATATCACTCTAGTCATTACAGTATTTTTCTTTACATGAAACCTGTTGCTCCTAGTTCTGCTTTCTGGTGCCAAGCTGAACAATTTGACTCCTCTTTCTGTGTGGTAGCCTTCAAATACTTCATCATACCTAGCTGTTACATCTCCCTGAAGTTTTCTTTGAGAGGCAGTGAGTCAGTGCTTAGAGAACTGGCCCCAGAATTAGGAAGACCTGGGATCAGATCCTGTCTCTGACATATACTGGCTGTTTGACTGTGAGCAAGTCAGTTAACCAATCATTGCTCCCTCTCTCCAATTCTCTTAAGCTTCAAGGAAGATACATATCTGCATTCTGCCTCATGAAATCAACTGCTCCAGTAAAAAGAAACAAAAAATCGTCTTCCCCAAACACCCACCTCTTTCAGCTAATCCTTATCTGGAATAACCTTAAAGCCTTTCACCATTTTAGTTTCCCTTCTATGGACCTTCTAGCTTATCAATATCCTTTTGTAAATGTAGTACTTAGAATTGAACTGTATTCCTGTTGTGGTCTGACAGGGCTGAGTGCAGCATGTACCATCACCTTCTTATTCCTGCCTTGTCTGATTCACAGTGGAGGCTAAGATCACGTGAGCTTTTCTGGATGTCGTATCAGTGTTGATTCATATTGATCTTGTGGTCTTTTTCTGATCAAAATGTCCAATTTAAAAAATTGAAATGTAAAACTTTGTTTATGTTTTGAACAATTTCATTTTATACAATTAGTTCCATTGTAATGTATCAAAGAAGCGCTTTTTGCAGAGGTGAACTAAACCAGAGGTGTCAAACGTGTGGTCTGTGGGCCCTGTGAGGCCCTCAACACTCCCAAGTGCAGCAGTCCTAGATCAAAATGTAATTGGGAAATATTTAACCAAATAAAATACCATAAAACACAGATAATATTACATTTTAAAACGGTCATGTGGCCCATAGGGATCCTTGTGTGGAGATGAATGGCCCCTCATCCCATTTCTATTTGAATTTGACACCATTTATTTAGACAATGTTTTGCCAATTAAGTTCAAATTCACTTCAAAGTGATTTGAATGCTATAGGACTCAGCTGTAACAATCCCACAGTGTGAGTGCACTTTCCCTTTTATGCTTCAGTTTTTTGATGTTCTTTCCAGAGTAGAACATTTTCAGAGATACCATCATTAGTTACTATTTGGTAGTCAGATACAGTATGGTCTTCATTAGTCTGTTCTAATGGGAAACAGAAATAACATAGTTAGGAAAATCACCAAGTAGATAATTGGTAAAGATAAGCAAATGAATTACAGAATGACCATGAAACAGAACAAACCTTATTTTATTGTGTGAAGATGAAATATCTTTCAGTATAAGAATAGGTAAGAAAGAAGCATCCTGAAGAATAGAGAATGGTCAGTAGAATTTTAGGACAAGCTAAAACTGTAGAAAATGGAGAAAGACCAGAAGTTCTCCCTGGAATACATGGCTTTGATAAAGTTATTAATTCAGCTTCTTCATCCACTCTAGCCATAGGTTGTTTCCAACTATTCAGTGTAGGATCAAGTACTAAAATTAGATGCTGTGTTCAACTCTACTTTGCAAAATATGAAGTGTCAGCTTTCTCTTCTGGTCTCACCCAACGTGTCCAATTGTTTTTTGCTTGTTTCTACAACTCACTGTTTATTGTCTATTAAAACATCATTTGAATGAAAGTGGGAGTTTTGAAAGATACCCTTCTGAAGATGAAACTACCCTTTTCCTTAACACAATTATCCTCTCTGGAAGCCTTGGCAGATCTGAAACCTATGACTTTAAACAGAGTAATATGAAGAAATAGTTGAAATGCTTCATTTAATTTTCTCTTTGCTGGTTTACTTTTTAGTAAACTTTACTTTTGACTTGACTTTTTAGTAGTTAAAACCCTTGCCACCATTTAAAATGTAAATTGTATAAAGTCATCTCTTGTGACTAGAAACTCCACCTCATATTCACCTGATTGGTAGAACCTAGAGAAAAAGTAAATTCTTTCTACTAATTTATAGCTATGAGGCTATTGACTTTCCACAGTTCTGCCTCACTTAAATCCAATGCATGCTCAAGTCATCACCCATGATGTCATTGGTCCTCTTCAAAAACAAACACAGCTGTCCACTTTTAGGTTTTTTTGATGGTTGTGAAAAGGATTTTTCTACCAAAAAGCCCTATTCTGAGGCTTAATCATATGATGGAGGTGACCTTAGGTTCTCAAAGTTTATCCCAACAAGCTCTAGTAGGCCCTTCTAAGTCAGAAAGGCTTCACGTGTGGCCCTGGTGCTGGGCTCTATATCTTTTGTTTAAGAATTTAGGATTAAGTGCAGAGATGCTCATCACCAGAGAGTTAGCCACTCGGCGATGGATGCTTGGGTGCTAGCAGCTCATGAAGACCATGTACTAAAGCACCACAGAGTTGAGATCTTCATTACTGGAGGAAACCCACTTCTTGGGCTGAATATTTGAAATGTTAAAATATTTGGAAAATTGAAATGCTGGAAAAATGAGAAATATTTAATCAATAAATTGAATAGGTTCAACTCCTATCTACCATCTCTGTTCCTTTTTCTAAACAGTAGAGTGCTATTTAAAAGAAATCATAAAATCATAAAACTGTATTAAAGAGGTCAGTCAACAAGCATTTATTGAGTGACTGTTATGTGCCAGGCCCTATGCTAAATACTGGGGATATAAAGAAAGACAAAAGATAGTCTGCTCTCAAGAAGCTCCCCATCCAATGGTTCTTTATGCTAAGGACCCAACAGAGCCTTCATTGCTGCACACCATTCCTCTTATTATCGTATTTACTCTTAACCTATATCAGCTGTGCCAAACCTCCTCAATTCTCAACTCCCTAATTATACTTCCCTGTCTCTCAGCAGGTAGCCTTCATTTCCTGAGAAAAGGGGCCATCTTATGCAAAGTCTCTCATCTCATCTAATGCTTATGAAATTGTAAGCTCTAGCAATTATTGCAGAGGTTTTCCTGCCAGGACAGACTCCAGTACTGCAATTTTTTTTTTTTAAAGAGAGATGTTGAGATATTCCTCTATCCTTCCCTTCTGAAGATGAAACTACCCTTTTCCTTAACACAATTATCCTCTTTAGCTGTGTTCTTCGTCTTATTTCTCTCCCTGTTTTCCAATCTTTTCTATGACCTTGTTCTATTGGTATTTCCTCCCACCCTTCCTCATCTTCAACATCTCTCTCTTTGTCCTTTGACAACTTCCCCCATGTCTATAAACACTGTCTCCATTATTTAAAAATAAAACCCAAACTTCCCTTTATCCATATACTACCTCAAACTATTGTCTTCTATTTACTTTTTTTATTCATTCATTCATTTATTTTTATTTACTTTTTCCTTGACAAACTTCTAGAAAGAATCATCTACCTTTACTACTTCCATCTTCTTGATATTCATATATTCTTCTACCTCCTGCAATCTAGCCCCTTATTGCTACTAGTCTAATGATGCTGTTCCTGGGAGGGGTTGGGGTGGGGGGGACTCTCCACATGGTTCAGGAGGGCTAGCTCACCCAAAGAATTGGAGGGGATTAAAAAAACAACTGGGTGGGATGGGGTTTGAATATGGGCTATCAGTAAGATTATGCAGCACTCATCCTGCTGGCATACAAGGGACCCACATCTCAAACTATGGAATTTGTATTTCACCTTTTGTTCCTTGCAGACAGGGTTTTTGTGCTCTTGCCATATCGCATTCTTGAGGTGGGAGGCAAAGCTGTTTTTTCACTTCTGGATTCTTTGGTTTCAGTGTCCAAAGTTTAAGGATTTCTTAGGAGTTGTGGTCTCTTAAATTTCTTGGGGTCCCATGTCCCACTACACCCACCATAAGCTACTCCATCAAAGATTACCAATAACGTGATTGCCATTGCTACTGAGATCCAGTGACATTGGTCTCCTTTCTGTTCTAATTCTAGGAATTTTTCTGTTTCCCATACCTGGAATACTCTCCCTTCTCATCTCCATCTCTTGACTTCCTTAAAGTCCCAGCTAAAATACAACCTCTACAAGAAGCCTTACTTCCTTAATTCTAGTGCTTTCCTGTTGATTTTCCCCTCATTTCATAGCTTGATCCTACATAGTTTTTACATGTTGTCTCCCCCATTACACTATGAGCTCCTTGAGAGTAGGAACTGGTTTTTACTTTTCTTTGTATAATGAGAGAAATGATTATTAATAACCAATGGCTTTTTTTTGGGGGGGGGTGCAGGGCAATGAGGGTTAAGTGACTTGCCCAGAGTCACACAGCTAGTAAGTGTCAAGTATCTGAGGTCAGATTTGAACTCGAGTCCTCCTGAATCCAGGTTTTTGTTTGTTTGATTTTTTGTTGTTTTGTAGCTAGGTGGCACAGTGATTAAAGCATCAGCCCTGGATTCAGGAGGACCTGAGTTCAAATTCAGCCTCAGATACTTGATACTTAACTAGCTGTGTGACTCTGGGCAAGTCACTTAAACCCTCATTGCCCTGCAAAAAAACCAAAAACAAACAAACAAAAATAACCAATGGCTTGGGGAGACCCAGAGGTCCCTCACCTCCAACTTTTTCTGAAGTCCTGAAGGACATTAGAGATAATGAGATTGGATTCAGACCCCACCCAGGTTGGAAGCCATTGTGCTCTATTCAGGTTTGGGTGAGGATAAATTCTTTGAATGGATTTCCCAAGGCTGGGGGTGACTTAGAAGTAAATGATATAACCAAAGTTCATTTGAATAGATTCAGCCTCTCATTGTAATACTCATTCTCATTAATTTTTTTTGGTGAGGCAGTTGGGGTTAAGTGACTTGCCCAGGGTCACACAGCTAGTAAGTGTTAAGTGTCTGAGGCTGGATTTGAGCTCAGGTCCTCCTGACTCCAGGGCCGGTGCTCTATCCACTGTGCCACCTAGCTGCCCCCATTCTCATTAATTTTTAACCAATAAGAGTTGATTGCCACCCTCAGGAACACCCCTCTTCCAATGGGCCTATTAGGTGTGAGCCTGCTGCCATCATTGTCTTTTGTCTAAGAGAGAGATGTCCAAATGACCATCCTTTTATTAATAAACATGCTGACATTTAAAAATTTATTTATTTATTTATTTATTTTGGTGGGGCAATGAAGGTTAAGTGACTTGCCCAGGATCACACAGCTAATAATCATCAAGTGTCTGATTTGAACTCAGGTCCTCCTGAATCCAGGGCCAGTGTTTTATCCACTGTACCACCTAGCTGCCCCCTCTATGCTGACATTATTAATAAAATGACTAAATTACCCAAATTTTATCTCTCAAACTTTTAAAATATCACAATACCTAGTGCTTAGCACAGTGCTTGGCACAAAGTAGGCATTTAATAAATACTTATTGACTGGCTGCTAATGGGCCCTATTCTGTCTTCATCCTCCTTGACTTTTATGAAACATTTACCACTGTAGTTTCATCTTCCTTTTTGAAAGTCTACTCCCTTGTCTTCTATAACACTGCTTTCTCCTGGTTATCCTTTGTGTCTAAGGCATTCTTCTGAATCTGATTTGTTACTTCTTTCTTTTGTCCCATAACTGTGGGCACCTCAAGACTTTTTCTCAGCAACTTTCTCCTCTTTTTTATGTTATATTGGCAATTTAATTCACTTGTATAAGCTTCAGGTTATCCTTCCTATATGGATGACCCTAAAATGCAAATCACAAGTTATTACCTCCCCCTCAGAGCTACAGTCTTGTATTTTCCAGCTGTCTGCTGGTTATCTCCCCTTGAATATCATCAGCCTAAAATTTTACATGTCCAAGACAGAACTCAGAGCTTTTCTTCCATTTTCCTAATTTTCCATTTTCTATTGATAGTTCCACCATTTCCTCAGCCACCCAGGATTTAGAATCTCAGAATGATCTTTGACATTTCCTTCTTCATTCAGCACGTAAAATTGTCCAATCCTATTTTTAACCTCTGCAATATTTCTTACTCCTATCCCCTTTCTTTCTTACTTTCCTGGTTCAGACCTAAATTCCCTTCTCTCCTGAACTATTTTAATACCCTCCTAGGTGGTCTCATCACCTTTAGTCTCTTCCTCTCTCTAATCCATTCTTCATTGTACTGCCAAAGTAATTTTGCTAATGCACAGGTGTTATTACATCACTTCTCTGTTCAAGATCTTTCAGAGCCTCCATAATGTTGGTTGAATAAAATATAAACTCCTTATACACACACACACACACACACACACACACACACACACACACACACACACACACACACACACACGTCCCTATGCTTCTTATGTGCTTACTTCAAGGCTTAGTTCAGAAGTCATCTTCTCCACTGGTTCCTTCCTTTCCTAATCTCAACACCTCAAAGTTATTTTTCCCTTTTGGAATCTACTTGGAATACTACTCTGTTCAACTCTCCATTTACATTTTAAAATTGTATTTTAGTCCTTTGTATACTTGTCTTATCCCTCCCCTACTAGATTGTAAATTCCTTTAGGGCAATTTTTCATTTTCTATCTTTGCATCCTTAGTGTCTAGTCAAGTGCCTTGCATGTTGTAGAAAATTAATTGATTCAGAACAAATGCTGAAAGTCTTTAGCTTTATAAGTAATAATGTACCTTTATTGGTAGCATGTAAAACTAGATGACATTTTTGTTAAAATACTAAATTCACTCTGTTCTGCCCTGTTCTAACTTCATCAAGAATACTGTGTTCAGGGGCAGCTAGGTGGCGCAGTGGATAGAGCACCAGCCCTGGAGTCAGGAGTACCTGAGTTTAAATCCGGCCTCAGACACTTAACACTTACTAGCTGTGTGACTCTGGGCAAGTCACTTAACCACAATTGCCTCACTAAAAAAAAAAAAAAAAAGAATACTGTGTTCAATGCTGGATATCACATTTCAGGAAGGATATGGATAATATGTTGGAGAGTTTCTATGGAAAGGCAACCAGGATTGTAAAGGAATATAAGATCATGCCATATGAGGACTGGTTGCTATTAAGTCTGAAGAACAGAACAAAAGGGGGTGTGTGGTAGCTGTCCTTAGGTATTTACAGTACTGTTATTTAGAAGAGAGAACAGTTTTGTTCTGCTTGGCCTCAGAGGTCAAAGGGCAAATTTTGGCTGGTTGGGATCGGATAGGAAATGGGCTCCCCTTCATTACAGAACTTTAAGCAAAAGCTGATTGACTCTGCATTTGTTGTTGGTTGGTTGTTTTTAGTCTTGCCCAACTCTTTGTGACTCCATTTTGGGATTTTCTTGGTAAGGACAGTTTCCATTTCCATCTCCAGCTCATTTTGCAGATGAGGATCTGAGACAAACAGGGTCAAGTGACTTGCCCAGGGGCATATACCTAGTAAATGTCTGAGGTCAAATTTGAACTCATGAAGATGAGTTTTTCTGATTCCAAGCCCAGTGCTCTATCTGCTGTGCTATTTAGCTGCCCTGACCATATACTGGTATACACAATTATTGTTTAGCTATGGGTTTGAATAATCTCTGAAGTTCTTTCTGTTTCTGAGATTCTGTGCATACGTGAAATTTACCAATAGTACTAAAGACCTAAATTGTTATTTATTGCTATTTTAAAGCAGACCTAAAGCCCACATCATCTGGGTGAGAGAGAACACCTCCAGAAGTAAATAGTCTTCATGTTTTTTTTTGTTTGTTGTTGTTATTTTACCATTGCCTCACAGTTGAGATGGTGGTCCACTGCAGTCATAGAAGAAAATTAAAATGAATAATTTCCTTTGTTTATTCTGAACTTAACCAACAAATTATGCAAGTATTTCAATTACAAGACAGAACCAAGAGAGGTCAATAAACGAAGCCACAAATCCATGTAATGAAAATCTTACCTCCTCCTAAGTATATGATCAATTTAACATGCTATCTCCAAGGCAATTTTAGTAGTATTTTTTTTAAGTGAGGCGAATTGGGGTTAAGTGTCTTGCCCAGGGTCACACAGCTAGTAAGTGTTAAGTGTCTGAGACCAGATTTGAACTCAGGTACTCCTGACTCCAGGGCTGGTGCTTTATCCACTGCGCCACCTAGCTGCCCCAGTAGTATTTTCTAACAAATCTCCATTCAGTTCTCTTCTGTGCATTAGAAAAAATGTTTAATGACTCTTTTCTTTTTTCATTTTGGCAGCTCTATCACTACTCCTTCCTCTTACCTAAAAAAAACAAAAATAAAAACAAAACCAGAGGGAAAAAAAGTAAAACCCTTGTATTAGATATGTATAGTCAAGCCAAACAAATCCCAACATTGCCATGTCTAGAAATGTATCTTGCTGAAAATCTGTAAAGTCTGAAGATCTCACTGTACTTTGAGTCATCATCCTTCATCAGGAGAAGGGTAGCATTTTTCAGGCATTGGTCCTTTGAAATTGTTGTTGATCATGTTGATCAGAGTTCTTAAGTCTTTTGAAATGGCTTTGCTTTAAATTTTCCATTTTATAAATTTTTCTCCAGATTCTGTGTACTCATTTCTGAGTTGGTTCATACCAATCCCTCCCTGCCCCCACAGTTTTCTCTGATACCTTCCCTTTCATAATATTTATGGCATGGTACTAGATCAGTATACATTTATAGACCCTGCCTTCTTCAAGTATTCCTCAGTTGATAGACACCTCCTTAGTTTCTAGTTCTTTGCCACTACAAAAAAAACCAAACCAAACCCAAAAAAAAAAAATGGTGCTAGAAATATTTTTTCAATCAGGGGTTCTTCTCTGTTCTTCTTGGGGGTATATGCTTAGTAGTGGTTTATTGCTAGATCAAAGGGTGACTTTTGTATTGCATTGTATTTATATTGTACGTAGTAATTATATTGGTGACTTTTGGTAAAATATTTCCAAATTGCTTTACATAATATTTGGACCAATTCACAGCTCCGTCAAGTATGCCTGTTTTCCCACAGTCCCTCTAACACACAATTCCCTTTTTATTAAAACTCTATTTATTTTGATTCTTAGACTTTTGAGTACAATATTTCATAACTGTTGAGTACCTTACAGTAAGTCAGCATGATATGCTGGAAAAACAATTAGATTTGGAGTTAGAATCCTGGTTCTGAATCTCAGCTCTGCTATTTAACACTTTGGGTGTGACTTTGGGCAAAGTACTTTCTCCTCTTTGAGCCCTAGTTCCCTCATCTGCAAAAATTAAGGAATTGTGTTCCAGTATCTGTTCGACCCTTCCCACTCTAAAATCCTTAAATCTTACATTCTTAATGGGTATGAGTATTTTCAGAGGAACATTACCATTTAGTTGAAGTGTTTGGTGTGGGTGGGTTTGTGTTCATGCATCAAGGAATTCAACTTAGCAGCTTCATTCAGGATTTGTTTCAGAGGAACTTATTCAAGTGGGAGTTCTGGCATCATTTTTCAAGTCTTCCTTTGAATTTCCAATATTGTGCTTTGTACCACTCAGTCTTCCATGGGGATAATTGACATTTAGCACTTAGCACAGTGTCTGACATAAAATGGGTGGTTAATAAATGTTTATTGACTGACCGATTCATAGATTTTAGTATTTACATATAATGTCTTCAAATGGAAGTCACTATCATCATTATTATTTAGCTTATTTTTCTGAGGGGCAAAGACATCTGCAAATAAGAAAATCTATGAATCAATCAGTAGTACTTTATGAGGATTATCTCATTTGAATCTCAACCTTGTGAATTACCCTCATTTTATTGATGAGGAAACCTATACTTAGAGAGTTTAAATGTCTCATCCGAATCCCCACAGCTTAAACAGTCAAAATTCAAAACTGCATCCTCTGACTTTACTACATATAATACTTTCCCCATTATATCACACCCTTTAAATATGTAGTTTCACCCAGTAGTGATAAGGTTTTCTTTTGCTCAGACAGGTAATGTTAGAAAGTCTATAGCCAATATATTAATTTCTAAGTTTGTGTTTGGCTTTGTATTTCTCTAAGGAGTCATACTGAAAACAGCTCCAGAGTTCCTAGGAAATACTTCTTCAAAATATGACTTAAGTAGCATTTGTTTTTCCCCCATCAATTGATAATAAATTTTTATATAAAGTTTATGCTATTTTGAGATGACAATATAATTAGTACCTACAATATAAGAAAACAAATATTCATTAAGAACCTCAGTGAAAGAGGCAAAGCCAAGATGGCAGAATAGCAGCAAAAATTGAATTGAACTACCCATCAAAACTCCTCAAAATAGATCTAGAAAACATACCATGTGGAATCCTAATGGGGAAATACAGAAAAAAAGGTCACAGTGAGCCATTTTTCTGGTCCTAACATCAAGTCCAAAGTCAGGAAGTAGGCTAGAAGAATGAGCAAAAGAAGAATTCTATTACCAAAAATTATTGTAGTGACAGGGAAGCTTAAGACACCAAACTTGGAAGAGGAGAATGACTCCAAAACATTTACATGCAAAATATCAAAGAAGAACAAAGTTTGCTCACAGATTCAACTAGAATTCCTGAAAGAGATGATCAAGAATTAAACATAGTTTAAAAAAATGGTTTTATAATGAAATGAATTGCTTAAGGAAAAAAATTGGGAAAGAAATGAAAAGGAATTAACTGATTGTCAGAAAAGATACAAAACCTTGCCCAAGCAATAAACTCCGAAAATTAGAATGGACTAAATAAAAAACAATGATTCCATAAGAAATAAGAAATATTAAAATAAAGTCCAAAGACTGAGAAGATAGAAGAAAATGTAAAGGCAGCTCATAGTAAAAACAACTGACTTGGAAAACAAATGGAAGAGAAAAAAATTTAGGAATCATTGGAATACTTGAACATCATGACCAAAAAAAGATCTACATCTCTTTCATATTTCAAAGAAATCTTAAAACTGTCCAGATCATTTAGAATGAGAGGAAATAGAAAGTGGAAATAGAATCCACTTGTTACCTCCTGAAAGAAGCCCCCAATGAAAACTCTCAGAAACATTATAGCCAAATCCCAGAGCTTCTGATATTTAAAAAAAAAATACTCCAAATACTACAGTCAAGATTGCACATGATTTAGTAGGCACCATTATAAAGAGGTGGAGAGCTTGGAATACTCTATTCCAGACGGTAAAGGATATAGGTTTATAGCCAAAAATAACTTTACCCAACAAAAAATGAATATAATCATACTGTGGACAATATGGATCTTTAATGAAATAGAGGACTTCAAAGCATGCTTCTAAGCATGCTTTGATGAAAAGACCAAAACTTTGTAGAAATTTTGAAGTTTAAATATAAGAATGAAACACCAGACAACACACCACACACACACACACACACAGCACACACAGATAACCATGAATGCACAACCAGAAGGGACAAGCAAGGATAAATCGCTTGCATTCTAAAATGGAGAGGTGATATCCCTTCATCATTAGGGGTCATAGAGAGTATAAGTAGAAAAAAACGCCATAGAGTGTTCCGTTATGTCTTGATGATCTTAAGAGAAAAGTGAGAAGAAGTGAAGAAGAATATGCTGGGAGTAGGGAGCATAGTAAAGAAGGTTAGGGAAAATTACCTCATAACTAGGATGAACAAATAGACCTCTATATAAACAAGTAAGTGGGAAGCAAATAAATAAGAGAGAAAAGGGAGAAGGGGGAATTGTTGGTGTTCAGTTACATCTGACTTTTCATGACTCCATTTGGAGTTTTCTTTTCAAAGATACTGGAGTGGTTTGCCATTTTCTTCTCCAGCTCATTTTCAAATGAGGAAACTGAGGCAAACAGGTTTAAGTGACTTGCCCAAGGTCACATAACTAGTAAGTGTCTGAGCCTAGATTTGAACTCAGGGAGATGAGTCTTCCTGATTCCAGGTCTGGCACTCTATCCATTGAGTCACCTAGATGTCAGAATTACAATAGAGATACCCAGTAGTTCATAGGATACAAAATCTAAGAAAGGAGCCAACGATAAAAATCCATGACCTAAAATGTCTATACAATTTTACAAAGTATAGGTTACAGATTAGATGAAATAGAAATCCTAATGCAGGATGGCAAATTTGACCTCATACATATCATTTAAACTTGGTGAGATGGAACCCATCTATACTATGACTCAAATGTTATAACTTGGGTAAAGATAACAATACATAAAAGTGGTAATGGTATAGGTATTGTGAGGAAATCTAGGAATGAGAGAGAGGGTAGCATGGTGGAGAACCTCAGTGAACATATGTGGGATTCAGAAACAAGTGATATTGTCATTGTTGTTTATCCTTCATTCTTCTAGAGGAAAACCAGTGACATCATGGGATAATATCTTGACTCATGCATAAATTGGATTTAAGTGAGGCAGAGTTGCACAAAGTTGTCAGTCTGACTCTCTCTTTAAGGGTTATTCAAGTCCAGTGACAAGACAAAAGTCAAGACAACTGGCAATGGAAAAAAAAATGGGGGCAGCTAGGTGATGCAGTGGATAGAGCATTGACCCCAGAGTCAGGAGTATCTGAGTTCAAATCTGGCCTCAGACACTTGACACGTACTAGCTGTGTAACCCTGGGCAAGTCACTAAACCCCAATTGCCCCCCCACCCCCCAAAAAAAGACAACTGGTAATTGGCCCAGTATGTAATAGATGACACAGCACCTTCTTCAGTCACCTTCATGACCATTGGAACAAATTGTTCTCATCTGCCTATTTCCCAAGGGAAGTCTTCATATGCTTGGGTAGACATTCCATAACACACTGATGGGTTTATGCCTGTCAGTTACCCTCAATCTGGTTTAGCTCATCTGCCAAGCAGTTTACTGGGGTGTAGCCACTGCATATGCACTACAACTTCTTGGAACCACACCTCAAAAGTGCATGAGCAGGCCTGAAAAGGGTTCAGCAAGCCCTCACACCAGAGGTACTAGTCATCCTTGAACATCCATACATCCCATTTTGTTGGCAATCTCTTGGACTGGAGGATAGATGAGTTCAGTAAACCAATCTCAATATGGCAAGGAGGTATGCTAGTGGTAATGTGACCTTTATTTCTAAATATCTGCTGGTAGGTAGGAACCTGTGGTCTAATAGAACTTACTGCACTGTGCTAAATGCTGTGTATACAGAGAGAGAGAGAGAGAGAGACAGAGAGACAGAATAGACAGATAGACAGAGACAGAGACTCACTCTCTAAGGTACTTACATTCTAATAGAGAGAAACAACACATACAACACATATAAGGAAGTGGTGTCCAGGGAAGAGAATTCTAGTCTAGAAAGTCAGATAGTGAGTTGATATATCTGATACAACCTCTCCTGAATAATGGCACTATTGATTTGATTAATGTTCCCAGAGTAAGATGTGGAAAATGGCAGGAGGGAAGAGAATATACATGTGGCAAACAAGCAGATTACTTGGATGAACAGCTGGATGCCTGGATGGAATGTGAAGATTAAATATTGTCTGGTTTTCAGGGCCAGTCAGTTGTTATAGTGGGTTAAGTGAAATCATGCTAGGAACAATGGAGAGCTTTCAAGGATGAAATTCTGAAAACAAAGAGAAATTATTCCAATTAGTAGATAAGGGGAAGAGCCATATTTAGAAAACATGCTGGATGTAAAAGAAATCAATGACCAATTTATATTTTAAAAAGACATACACATGTATGTCTATATACAAATGCATGTATATATGTATAAACTGTGATGTTTAAAAGTCTAATGTGTGTTCGCCTTACTTGCCCCCGTAGTGTGTGTGTGTGTGTGTGTGTGTGTGGGCTGATAAATTCGGCAACAGTTTAGACTTCTAAGTATTTATTAAAGTATATTAGAAGTTAGTGAAGAGAGAGAGTGAGCACAGGTCTCTGAAAGAATGGAGAAACCAAAAAACTGGCCTTTGCCTAGCAGCTCATGTTTCCAAAAAAGAGACAGAGGCCCAGCGTGTTCCCCTGGAAGTCCCCTATGGGAACTGGAAGACAGGCAGTCCCCTCACACAGCTCTAAGCTAATTGGCTGGTATATTGATCAAAAATGACTTACAGGTGGTTCTATGAATAGAGGCTACTTCCGGGATACCAGGCAGCTTCTGGAACATGAGTCTCACCTTAGAAAAAAGGTCATCTCACAATGTCTTTCTCTGCAGGGGGTGGAGCCCTGGGTTCTCACAAAGCATATGTACACATGCACCCATGCCACACACATATAGGTTAGAAAGAAGGGAGGGATTTTGCAGGACTACACATGTATAAACATTGAATTGCTTGCCTTCTTAAAGGGGGTGGGGAGGGAGGAAGGAAGATAATTTGGAACACAGTGGTTTTTTTTTTTAAGTGAGGCAATGGGGGTTAAGTGACTTGCCCAGGGTCACACAGCTAGTAAGTGTTAAGTGTCTGAGGCCAGATTTGAACTCAGGTACTCCTGACTCCTTGGCCGGTGCTTTATCCACTGCGCCACCTAGCTGCCCCGGAACACAAAGTTTTAAAATGGATGTTAAAAATTGTTTTCACATGTAATTGTGTGAAAAAAAATTCTAAAAATGACCAAAAAAAGGAGGGAGATAGGGAATAAATACACACAACTTCAATGAGAAGAATGGACACAAATTGTGGTTCTAGACAATTTGGTGGTATTCCTGAGAAACAAACTTTGTAGATTAAGGGGATTTGACCTGAAATATTGGGCCTAGTATGGTCTCTCTTTGCCTTCTTCACAGCATAGTAAAGTCAGTCTTATTATTTATGTGGAATATAATTATGACAATTCAGGGTCCTGTAGCTATTTGTCTCTAAATACAGTATGGATGGAGTCATGTTTCCCTAACAAGAGATTTCCATTTCCTCTTCCAAAATGGTACATGAGCATCTCACTAACTCTATCACTCTGAAATGTAATCTGTGATATCCTGATTAAGATCAGGATTAAGTTCCTTCCTTCCTTCCTTCCTTCCTTCCTTCCTTCCTTCCTTCCTTCCTTCCTTCCTTCCTTCCTTCCTTCCTTCCTTCCTTCCTTCCTTCCTTCCTTCCTTCCTTCCTTCCTTCCTTCCTTCCTTCCTTCCTTCCTTCCTTCCTTTTTTCTATCTTTCTCTTCTTTTTTAGTCTAGACACAGAACACTTATTAGAGTGGCAGAAAAAACTCAATTTCTGGGAATGTGGGTTTTCAATCAAAGGTGAAACTTCAGACCCAAATCAACATTTTTTAACAGGGCAAATGAAAAATGCTATAGAAACTACTCTTAGAACTTTGTTAATTTCTGAGTGCCATGTCTGGAAATCATTCAGAGTGGGGTGACTGGGATAATTTCACATGTCTAAAGAAACTAGACTTGTTTAGGCCAGGAGAAGAGAAGATTTAGGGAGATTATGGTAGCTGTCTTTACTTATCTGACAGGTTTGTCACATGAAAAATCTTAGAGAACTAATTCTGCTTGGTGCCAGAGGGCAGAATTAGGAGCAATGAATGAAAGTTGTAAGGAAGCAGATTTAGACATGATGAAAAACTTCCTAACAATCAGAATGGTAGGAATGGTATGCCTTGGAAAATAGTTTTTTGTTGATTCATTGTATCCTACTCTTTGTGACCTTACATGGGGTTTTCTTCACAAAGATACTGGAGTGGTTTGTTATTTCCTTCTCCAGCTCATTTATAGATCGAGAAAACTGAGGCAAACAGAGGTTAATTGACTTGCCCATGGTAATTTGCTAATAACTAGTTGAAGCTGGATTTGAACTCAGGTCTTCCTGATTCCAGGTCCATAGCATTACCTAACTGGATGGCCTTTGAAGTTCTTTCCTCATATTTATGGTCCTATTGTCCCGTCATCTAATTCATGGGTTGTCACCCTAGGGCCCGTGAACTTGTTTAAAAATATCTTTACAACTATTTACTTATAACTATTATGTTATTTTATAGCTATAACCATTTAATTTAGCTACCACCATTTATATAAACCAATGTAATAGGTTTTCTTTGAATTCCTATGTACTCTTTCAGCTGTACACTGTCTTTTCTAAGGTCTCTTTCAAGTATTCTGTGATAGCTTCCATGTATTGGCCTAGCTTTGGTCAGCATTCTTCCTATTGTTCTCATTTTTCCAGATGAGAAAACCAAGGCATAGGGTAACTGGCTCATATAGTATCACATAGCAAACTCACACCAAAGCTGTGATTATACTCTACAACTCTCATTTGCTAGTCTGCTGCTAACCCCACACACCCCTGCCTCCTTGGAAAGATTATTTCAGAAGTTTATCAAATGAACTATCAATTAGAAAGAACTGATTCAAGATATTGAAGTGATAGGAAACTAGGGAGAAAGTTACTGTGTCATCTTAGGAATCCACTGGTCAGAATGGTATATGAGCATTATTCTTTAAGAGAACACATTTCAAAACAGGAGAAATACTTAGCATTCTCCTGTTGATGCTATAATAAATGCCACAATCTTAGAACAATTAAAATTCCAAGGAATCCAAAGGGCAATGGAAAATGCATGGTGTGTAAGAAGTGGGTATTAACAATGATACATTTTAGGTAATAGTCTGCAATAAATCATTGAGGTGAGTTGGTCCCATAGTGGAAGTAAAAAACAATAGATGAGTAGCCACAAATGTAATGGTATCCATAGAATATTAAAGTCCAGAAGGAAGGTCTCTTATATGTTGAAAAGATACTCTATTGAGGATTTATAGAAGGACATGGAAAAGAGTTGGATAGGATATAAGAGAATGGATAGATGGGGGTAATATGACCAGTAGAAGGACTACCCACATTGAAGGGTCCA